>NW_005842238.1:801076-863148 GCF_000455745.1 Alligator sinensis
GTGAGGTATAACATGTTATAACAAGACTGGTTTTTTGAGGTCCAATCAAAAGCCAGTATTTCAGTCCAACTTTTAAAGTATGATAGGTTGACTTAATTTGGTTATTGTCAGGAAAAAATAGATTGTAATTTCTGATATGAACTTTTGTTATTTTTTATAAAAAGGAAAACTTTTAAAATGTATTTTGGTGCTTAATTCCATCAATAGATTCTTTTGGCTTCAAATGAGAGCAAAAGGCTGTGATTCAAATAAGTCACCACCAGCAGCTGCTAGGAAAGACCTGTTGGTTAGATTTAACTAGCTTTCCCCTTCAGATGGCAGCTCAGAACTGCCACTTCACATTGTTGCTCTTCCACAGAGTCATATAGAAAAGCAAGATTAGATACATGAACAAAAAAAGAAAACCCTTTTTTTTTTTTTCCATGCAACAATACAAAGGAAACAGAAATGACTTGTATGTAAATTTCTTTTGTATGTTGCCTTTTATTCTGCAGGTACTGTAATCTATGGAAATACTTGCATAGCTCCCTTGCAGCCATGACCACTTACTTGCATATTTAAATCAACTGGAAGGGAAGGCCAGGGATGTTTGTTTTCCAGAGAGCAAAACTCCAGTTCTACTATTTTAACCTATTGAGTCTATCTTGTATCTTTGGGGATTGATTTATAATCTTTATATATTGTCGCTGGCCAACTGTGCACTGAATGTCTGAGCCTAGTTCACTATGATAGAAGGAATCTCCAGCCTTATTTTAAACTGACTGGTCCTGTAGAACTTTCCTGTAAAAAAATTGTTAAATGGGATCTCTTATTTGCCATCACTCAGTAATATCTAGCACAAGTTCTCAACTGCTGCAGAAATTGGCTCATAAAACTGTCTTTTCTAAGTTAAACTTTGCCTGTCTATCTGAATTCTTCAGCAGGGAAAAGCTTAATATATGTAAAAGAGTCAAGAGTCCCTTGCTTGATTGTTTCATCAGTACTATAAGAAGCAGAGTATAACAAAGATCCTGTCAGAGCCAGGATCTTCAAAGTGTTGTCACCCTTTAAGCACATGCCTTTTAAAGTGCAGTTGCTTAAAAAATAACAAGTCTGTCTGAATACTTTTACTTTTTAGCTTTAGAAGTAAAACCTAAGGCTTCAGCTGGAAAAAAAAAAAATCTCTTTGGGCTACAACAGTTTATTTTTGCTGTTGGGTCAAGTACTCAAACATCAAGACGCTAGGAAAGAGTTAAAGGAAAATGTGATTGTTATACTGCAGAAATTTCCATTGGAACTCTAAAGTGGGTGTTTTTAATAAACAACAAGAATCCTGACTATATTTCCAGTAGATGATACTTCTTTAATTGTTATTCAGATGATATTTTGTTTTGTCCTAAGATGTAATGATTTTTTTCTTTCTCTTCTCTGCTTGTACCCAAGATGTGGGTTGTAAAAGGCTGACGGTATCTTGCAGCTCATGTGCCAGCAGGTATTCCCCTGTTACAATGCAAGAGAAAAAGACTGATCATATTAGTAATTGTTGTATTCGGAGAAAGTAAATGTCTTTGTCTAAAGTATTTTTGATAGTGGAAATGGTTAAGATGGGTTTAGTGTATGTGTTTGTATCCAGCAGTGACAGGCCTTGGTGGTTTGAATTCTATAGCTTTAGGTGATATTCTTGTGACATTTTATCCATTCATGTTCTGCTGTAATGAGATGCCATTGGGTTGTTTGGCTTCTGCCTTTGCTAGTCCAAAATACCTTGTTTATGTGAACCTTAATTCTGGTTACCCCAGTTAAATTATCTGTTAACAGATGAACAAATAATGGAGGACCTCAGAACGCTGAATAAGGTAGGAAGTGGCTTCATCTAGGTAAACGTAAAATTCTTCACTGAAAGAATTGGAGTCTAATTCCACTCTTTTTGCGTCATTCTTAAGTAGGCTTTCTCATGTTAAACAGTGGAATAACATGATTAGAGATGTATCAAGACTCTGGTTCTTTCCTTTCCTTTTAACAGGTTAGAATGAACCTATGAAAAATGGTAATAGTCTCTAACAAACTTTCTTTAAGTGCCCACTCTGATAAGAACAAATAGTAGGCATCTGAATGACTTTGCCCTTCATCTGACTGCATAGACACTGATGCATGCTTACATTACATCACAGGGCTTAAAATCAAGACACCTTGGGTTTCCCTATTTCACTCTACATAATGCTTACAGGGGGCAGGATGGATGCATTAAGGTGTAGTAAGCAATTGTCTGGATCATGGTGTTACACCTAAGAGGTCTAGTCAGGTGCCTGATGAATCAGTTTGTGGCTGGCAAGCCCAATTCATGAGCGACACAGCTTTATTACAAGTTTCACAGATCCATACGTTGTCTGAGTTGGAGTCTAAGTTTATAGCATTCTGCTTTCTTCTTTCTCACTTTGCTTCGATTCTCTGGATGAAGCTCAACATGAAGCAGCTTTGATCTAGTGCCAGATGTTCTCTCCAGTTTGGATGGGATTCTGTGCTCTTCTCCCAGCTTTCTACGCTGATGTTGAATGACTTCATATAATTTTTGCACACATCATGGGGCCACTTTCTATGACAGAACCACTTTTTAGAGCGGTCTTGAATCTTGCTCTACAAAATATTCTTGGGGATATGGTCTCCTCCCATTTTCTTGACGTAAACAATCCATCACAATCTCTTCTTTTTGATAGTGATTTCTAAGTGTGTCAGTCCAGTGTGGTCCAATATCTGTGTTTGGTATTATTTCTTCCCACTTTATTTTCAGGATCTTAAGCAGATACCTTATGTGAAAGCTGTTCAGTCTCTTGATGTGCCTAGCATATGTAGTCCACACTTTTGAACCATAAAGTAGGGATGACAGCATACAAGTCTTGTAGATTTGCATCTTTATCTTGGCTGTTAGTTTGTTATTCTATGCACATTTCTCTAAAAGCCAGAAAGGTGTATTCTTTTGTATATAACAGATTTAGCTTTTCTAGATGGACTTGATTAGATGAACAAATTTCCAGGCAATTCCAGATACAGGATTCTGAAAGAGGCTTGTGGAAACCTGTGTAAAGTGATTGAAGTGTGCTTTCAGTTCTCTCACCAGTGAGGATAGTTTAATGATTTTAAATATTAATTGCTCACCACCAGTTAGGTTTGAACACACTGAAAGAATGGTGGGGCTTGGTTTTCTGGGCAGTTGAAGAGTCAATTATTTGACAAGAGGAAGCTGCAGAACTTAATTTCCCAGGTTTTTAGTGTCATGATTCTGATGATTTAGATCTTTGAGTCTTGTATACTGTTAAGTCTTATGCTCTGAATACTTATAACCTGAAAAAAAAATAGAAAGTAATATGGCATTGAAGTAATGTTCTCCCTTGATGTGCTTATGTCTCATTTACTTTTTCACATTAGTGCTTTTGTGATACAAGTTGTATCTCCAGTTTCTAAAAGTGCCTTGTTCTTCTTTTTATGTAGCTTAAATCACCCAAGAGACCAGGTAAGTGAATGATTATAGTAGTATTTATGCCCCTGTTAGCATACATTTGTGACATTTGCTAAAATTTTGCAACAAGTACAGTCTTTTAACTGGAGCTTTCAGTCTCTCTTTAAGTAGCTATCTGTTCGAGTGAATGCTGCAACTTTACTTCTTTTAAGTGCTGTCTTGTCCCTTCTTTCTCCTGTTTTGGGTGTAATCATATCGTGCAGATGTCTGTTAAATGTGTAGATGAGAACATACAAAAGCAATTTGATGGTAAAGTCTCTTTCATTACATACATAGGTAGGATGCCTAAACCCCACTCTATTTCGGAGGCTGGCTTTTGATCTTTGTGTTTCATAGTTTGGCTGAAGATGAGTCAAGTTATTTCTGCGCACAGTTACTGTAGTCTGGTTGTGTACTATCTGGCTTTATTTTGTCTTTCTTTCATGCATTCAATTACATAATAGATCAGATAGGAAAAGCTCATTCCAAGATCACATGGTCAAACAATAATGCTTCTACCCTTCAAAATTCTTTGCAAACTAACCTAGTAGCAGCTCTTTTGAAAATAGATATTACCCCCACCTTGTGGCCTAGGAAAGAGTTATTTTAAATGACTTGGCCAAAGAGAAAATGTCGGATCAGAAATACACATTTAAGTCCCTAGTTCCCTGTGCTTATATTGCATTCCTTGAATTAGTGAATTTGTATTAACATATTTGAAGCTCAGGTTTGACTGCATAATCACAGACCCATTAGTGTTCTCATGCTAGTCTGAACATGCAATATGGTTGGGTTTTTTTGTGTCTTTTTTCTGTTTTAGCATCTCCTTCCTCTCCAGAGCACCTGCCAGCTACACCTGCAGAATCTCCAGCACAGCGGTTTGAAGCCCGCATAGAAGATGGCAAACTCTACTATGATAAAAGATGGTAGGTCTTAGGGAAGTCCTTGCTGTTGCTGTTAGTCCAGGGTGTCACTATGTAGAGACAAAAGTAGTGCAAAGAACCTGCTTTGGAAAAAGCATCTTGGTCCAAGATTTTCCTAAGCAGGTTCTAGCCACTTGAGCAACCTAAGCATGTGCTTTCTATATACATCTTTGACTATGTTTGCTAGCACACATTGACATGCGGAAGGATGCTTATAGGTAGTGTATAAAGCTTATCTCTGGGTCTCTGTTATGTACTACAACACTACTCAAGCATTTCTGTTGAAACTAACATTAACAACATCCAACCCTACTATTAGGAAAGTTAACCACCGAGAAATTCAGTGTTATCCAAATGTAGTAATGTAACCAGCTGGGTTACAGCAGTTTCTTGTGTTTGAGTTTTATGGTATGTGTGCCACAAGGTGGCAGAGTGTGATAAAATTACTTGCCAGCAAAGTTGAATGAAAAATGTTTGCAATAACAAAAGGCAAATAACCTTTACAGATCAAACCCACACATAAGACCCAGCTTCAGAAATAATGATCTGATTTATCTCTAATTTTTATAGGAGTGTGTAGCTAGGGAAGCATCATGATACATCAGGAGGTTATTTGTTTTTTTGCAAAGATGGTAGCTCCATGAGTCTTAAACCTAATCCTATGAAATTATAAAACATGCAAGTGTGAGTAATCAAGGAAGCAATCTACTTTTTAAATAGCAAGCAATTTGCAAGGCTATTTAATTGTTTGGGGAATAGTTTGATATGTTGATAGCTTTTCTTGGTTTTCCGAGCTATTTCAACCACCTCACTGAAAGAACGGTATGAAATGAGTTGCACTAAAATTGGACACACTAGATGCAGTTCATTTTCCTGTCAGACTTCTGGCCTGTTCTTTCCAGCTGTTAGGTGGGAGATTATAATGGAAGTACCTGATTTAGCACAGCAGTTGTTTTACAGACTTCTTAAGTTTATTTTTGCCAATTCCCTGACACTATTTCACAGAATCTTAGGGTATGTATCTTTGTTAAAGGATTCTGTTTTTATGTTGTAAACAATATAAAAAAAATAATTTGAATTTGCAAAACTAAATTAAGTTATTTCTGCTCTTAATTGTTAGGGTGTTTTTGCTGTTTTTTTGCCTTTTGTTTTATTTAAAACTACTATCCCTTTCACCCTGTTTCTGAAACTAGGGTATGTTGATTCTAGTCACTCACACCTCAGAACTTTTAAGGATCCATGAACTATAACACAATTACAACATCTTTCTGTAACATCATTTTTCAGAGCAAGGAGCTCAGTTCTGCACTTCTCAGTCAGGAAACTCCCACCAAATTTAAAGTAAGGTGTATATGACTGACCCCAGGGGAGTTTCACAAAAGCATGAGAGGACTTCCTAAATCATGGACATGTGGCATGTTAGCACAAATATTTTCATCTTACTGCATTCTTTTGTCATGGGGTTTCATTGTGAAGGTTTCTGGTTGTTACCTTCTTCCCCTCCCCTTCTCCTGGGTCCTGTGCTGTTTTAAGATAAGTGTTTTATTTTACATTTTGCTGTAATAATCCTGTTCAGGTTTTGATTGATAGTAATAGTGCCTCTGCAAAGTAGCTGATATTTTAAAATAACAAAGTAACTCTTGGTGGTGGGAGGGTAATCTTTTTTTTTTTTAAATGCATATTAAACCTGAAGCTGCTAGCATGCACCAAAAATAATGAAACCTGACAGCTCAGAAGTGACTACTTTTTCTTCCCCCTGACAGCAGACATAAAGGACAATTATCTCAAAATAGTGAATGTTTAAGGCTAGAAATGGACTCCCTGAGGTCTTGTAGCAGCATTTGGCAAACTTATTTCACAAAATGGAGAATTAGTCGCAGGAATCGCAGCTGGGCATTGAATAACTTAAATAATTTTACCTCAGCCATTTTGTCCCCTCCTCCTAAAACACTGCTTGCAGTGAAACCTTTTAACTTTTAGGAGCTTGTAATATGGCAAGCTAGAGAGAATTCCATTTTTGAGAAGCTTCTATTTGTGACCACTCTTGCCTTCAGCATGCTTCTCCGTTAGGTTTGGTTTGTGCTCTGCTTGTTGCTTGTACTACAGTCCAGTGATTTTTGTGAAGAAGTCTTTTCAGTGAGGATTTTGCCAGTGTTTGGGTCCAATATGTTAGTAGAAAGTAAGGTTTCTACTACTTTTGAGTGTCTGCTTCTTTGTTTTTTCATTTGGTTAAAAAAAAACTGAAAAAAGAGCAAAACGTGATGAGTTC
The DNA here is from genome assembly GCF_000455745.1 of Alligator sinensis. Taxonomy (NCBI): domain Eukaryota; kingdom Metazoa; phylum Chordata; order Crocodylia; family Alligatoridae; genus Alligator; species Alligator sinensis. Next base: position 807,741 of record NW_005842238.1, read on the forward strand.
TGCTTTTTAGAGGTTTTCTTTTCCCCCCTCTTTTTTTTCTATAAGCTAGCTTGCATTCCCTGGCAATTTTGGCTTAGTCCATTCTTCTCCTTTTTTCTTAAAGATATTGAATAGCTGCAGAGATAAAGCCATGTTTATCAACCTAATTGACATGGTAGCCCCTGCTTCCCTGACCAGCCCACTTCTGTTAATGAGTCCCTGCTGTCTGTAGATCAGGCTTTTCTATGTACCACTATGTATGGGGTCTGAGCAAGGTGGTCTTAAGTGGTAAAAAGGTAGTGTGTTCTCCATCCCTGCCACTGACCTTGTCAGAAAGGGACAGTTGGTTTGGGGTTTTTGTGTGATAGGAAACTGTGCATTTAATAATTGTACAAAAATCACCATTTTTTTCCATTCAGGTGAACTCTAATGCTTTCTGTTCATTGGCAGTCCAGTAGGTTTTTCATACAGAGAGGCCTGGGTTACGATAATGAGGGTTTTGATTACCTTGAGATGTTCCTTGTCTATTAACGGCCATCATAACTGAATTTTATTTATTTAGCTTTTGCGCTTTCATAGATTCATAGATGCTAGGGTCGGAAGGGACCTCAACAGATCATCGAGGCCGACCCCCTGCCTAGGCAGGAAAGAGGACTGGGGTCAGATGACCCCCGCCAGATGCCGGGTGGGGGGTCAAGAGCCCCCCGGCAATATCCCCCCCCAGCCATATTATTCAGCATATTATTTCTTAAGGTAATGTCATGACCAGTGTGATGAGCTTGACAGCCACCAGGTAGCATAGTAAATGGACATGAGTCAACAATGGGGGACATGATTTAAATTTGTCCACAAAGGTTGTTATTGCAAAGGCCCCATTGGTATAGGGTTGAGGTACAGTCACCCTGTCCAGTTAAAAAATGGTACAGAAATGCCCAATAGTGGTGTGGTCAGTTAAATCCTGGTTAACTCACTGTAGCGTTAGAGATGTTGTGGTAATTGTTTGGGGTTTGTGGTTGACCATTCTTTGTGTCATCGAGTAAGTAAGGAAAAGTCAAAGAGTTTTGCAAGGGTGGACCATATTGGACATCTTGAGGGCAGCCGAGCTATTGGTGGGTGGAATATGTCCCACTGGGCATAGGATAATTACAAAGTTTGGCTAGTAAGTTTACTTCAGTATTTGTGTGGCAGAGATGGGGGGAGCAATGTTACTGAGGACTGGTAACATTAGGAGTGGAGTGGGATGTAATTTGCGTGACACAAGACTCATTGTAACGTGCAGCTGGGAGCCCATACAGGGGCTTAGTAGTCTGCAACTGAATAACACTGTGCAAGAGGAGATGAACATAGCATGGAGGCATTGGCATCCCAAGTGGAGCCTGCAAGTTAGGCAAGTAGGTTATTTCTTGTTTTGTTTTGTTTTTTAAAGCAGTTTTCTGGAGATGTGTTTTATAAGTTTATAGGTGCACCTGACATCCGGTGGTGGGTTCTCTCCAGCAGCAGTTCCCACCTGTTGCCCTCAGGGGCTTAATTGTCAACTCTCCAACAGGGCAATGCCCCTCGCACTCCCTTGTTGCTGACTATGCCAGCCCCTCCAGTGTAATGCCAGCTTGTGCGGCTGCCTTGCTACGTGCCTGCCTGTGCAGGCTTCTTCCTCTGCCTGCCTGCCTGCCTGTGCCGGCTTCCTCCAGTGTCACAGGGATGCTCCCTGCAGCTGGGACAACCGGATGTGCCAGTGTCCGGGGCTTGCTGGTGCCCCGCACACCTTCTTATGACATCAGCAGAAGCACACCCGCCCTCCCACACACAGGGAGAGTGTGTTTTTAAAACATGCAGGAGATGCCACATGCATCTTGGCATTCTTGCCCCAGGCAACTGGAAGGGAGGTGAGTATTTTCTCAGCCCCTGCTGAGCTGAGCTCCCCCTTTGCTTGGGGCTAGTCAGGGTGGGAAACCTCTCACTCCCAGGAGTTCTGGGAGCTGAGTTGCCTGGTACAGTGACAACCAGTATGCCAGGCAGTGTCATATGCTGCTGTTAAATCAAGAAAGATGACACCAGTCTTCTGTTTTTTCTGAAAGCCATTTTCAGTTAAAGTGGTTAAGGCTAAAACTTGATTGCAAGCACTCTAGCTGCGGCAGAATCCAGCCTGGTCTGGGTTTAGGGCAGAATCAATTACTGGAAAAATGTTGCAGAACTAGTCTCTCAAGTGTCATGTATTGGACACACAGGAGGAAGATAGCTTGGTAGCTTGCTGCTGGTTGTGGGTCTTTGCCAGGATTGGGTAGGCCAGTGGTTTTTGCTTGGCACCATGCTGATGGAATTCATCCTTTATGCATGATATGTTTGAAGAAGAGTAGAAGCCAATTACAAGCTCAAGGGCTGAGATGTTTCAGAAACTCTGGGTGCATGTTGTCATAGCCAGTTGCAGTGCCAGATTTTAATTTTGCAAAGCACAGTCGAGTTCTGTTGGTAAAAAGGTTTCTGGAGGATATTGGTTTTAAACATTTTGATGGAAATTATACCATTCTTCACATACTCTTTGCTCAAAATCCTTGTTGTTACAGGGGGCTCTTGCCACTTTTAGAAGGTGGCTAGCAATGGCATTAGCCAACACAGATGATTGAATTTGGGCTGAAGGACATTGAGCCCCACTCCCAGGCGGCAAATGAGCTTCTCCAGCTGGAGTGACAGAAATTAAGTTTTAACTGAATAAACAGCTCTTGGCCCAAACTGTGGTTACTAGTAAGCTTCCTGGGAACTTGCTGAAGTTTCCACCGGAAGAAGTTCATCATGAAACTCATTATCATCATAATCCCTTGCCTGTGCCCTTTTTTAACCCAGGTTTTTTGGTGCGGGGTTTTTTTTTGTTTTATTTGGAGTTTAGTGTGGTAGAATATTTTTGCTGCAGCTAAAGGGAGTGAAACCGAGCCTATTATCTTTGTTACTGGGAAGCAGCCTATCAATTCGGAGTATGGGAACCAAGCAAAATAGAACAGAATAGATTCAGTTGCTAGGGATTTCCATGTCTACACTGTGGTTATTGTGGAAATAACCATAACAATAATATAAGGATTTGCATAATAAGAAATGGCAGTTAGCCAATCAGAGTGTGAGGAGATGCATACTGAGCAAGTACTGGGTGAATTCTGCAATTTATCTGTCTAAGCTAAGCATCATGTGTACCAAAATGTGTGAGAGTGATGGTCCAGAAATTAAGCCATAATGGCTCCAGAAATTATGTGAGAGCCAAGTATTTCCTAAGGTGATATAATAAGAGCAGAGGTGGAAATTTTACCCTTCTCGAACTGTAGAGCATCTGTCTCTCTACTCTAAGATTGTTCCCCAATTACACTGAAACAGATAATTTATTGTGTGACTTCTGCTTACAGAATTCTCTTGGGCAAAATCACAGAGACCAAAGAGCTTTGCTGGCATGCTTTATTAATAAGTGTGTATTCAGACCCCACTATACATTCATATTAAAGAAATCAGCTATAGAGTTGTTATACATTTTCCAGCACTAACTTTATAGTTAGTTGGCTCTTTTATAGCTGGATAGTAATTTTTATTGTGCGATGATTACTTTCCTCACATGGCTAGTCTAAATTTATTGCACAATTAACCAGTTAGTTGTGTGATAATTACTTTGTGCTTGTGGCCTGTCTGTCTTTGCACATGTGGCCAGTCTAAATTCATTGCACATTTAACTAGTTAATTGTGTAATATACGTAATGTGTAACAGGGGCCTTCCATGCAGAAAGCTAAATCTGGGACTTTGAAACTAAGCTTGTGAAAGCTGTATGAATTGGGGAGCTTTTTAACATTTTTCCCCTTTGGGTAATTAATGCCGTAGACATAAATAAGACCATATTTTACCTAGTATGCTATATAAGCGAGAAAACCTGGGCAGGCTTCATTACAGCGTACCTATGAACTGATGGCTTGCCTTCTTCCTAATACAGACTCTAATTGACAGGTTTGGGTATTAAGAAAATCTAGGAATTGAGAAGTGAAGTATTAAAACATTGTATGTGTACATTCCTCCTTGCTGTTTTAAAGTAGCTCACTTAGCACCAAAAGTTCTAGTAATCCAAGTGTATCTCTTGCCAATAGTAAGTCTCGGGCTATGTCCCTAGTGAGGCAGTTTGGAGCCTTGATTCCACGGACAAGGTGGCTACAGTGATGCTGCAGCTCCTGTTGGTAATTCACGATTCAAGTATTTCCTGACATTGCCAGAATAGGGCCATTGAGCCACCATCTGCTCAACCGTATTTGGGTCCCTGGTGAAACTGTGCTGTAGGAAAAGTTCAGCTGAGTGTTGGGGCTTGGGTACTGAAGTCTTGTAGGAAGCTGGTAGAGGAGGAGATTAGCTGGGGGTAGGATGCTGCGAGAGGACCAGCAGTTACCTGGAAAGCTGCACCTTGGTTAAAAAAATAAGAGCGGGGGGCCGGGGCATGGCTTGAAACTTGTTTCAGTGCTTCGTTGTCTGTGCCAGGAACCAGTTGTATGCCTGAAGAAATGCAATTTCTTATTTCTTTGTGTTAATAACATAAGTTGTTTTTTAAAAATAGTTTATCTAGTTTTTTCTCTAACTTCCTAAAAGATTATATAGTTTGGACTATTTGCTTGTTTCCTTCAGATCCCTTTAGATCAGCCTTAGTGTTAATGCCCTGCAACTGTTAAGGGAAGTTTATGCTACATACTTCTGATTTAGTTGGTCTATAAGGTGCATTTCTACCCTGTCTTCTGCCTGACTCCAGACTAACATGGCTGTCTACTTCTGTGAGTGAATGTTGTATACTGTTATGTTGATTATATATAATTTTATTATAAATGTATTATATAATTTTATTTAAGTAACATTTTAAATATGCTGCAGTTTACCAGTTCCCCTAATTTGCTAGAAGGGTGGGATGAGATGAGCTGCTACTAGTAGTATATGTTATGGTTGCCTCCGGAGTTGAAGGGGAAAGGGTAGTGTAGCCTATACCTATGTTGTGATGAGCATTTGCTAAGGAAAGAGGAAATCTTTTATGCTCTTATTTTCTTATGCTTATAAAACCTGATTCATAAATCAAGCTACTCCTTGTTTTATGAGCCTTCACAAGCAGAAGATGAGACCTCAGCAGTGGCTAATGGTTGTACCCATTGCTTTTTTGCAGGTATCACAAGAGTCAGGCTATTTACCTAGAGTCGAAAGAGAACACTAAGATCAGCTGTGTGATCAGCTCTGTGGGAGCCAATGAGGTAAGAGGCTGTTTTACTTTTAGTAACAATAAAACAGTTCCATGGATTAGTGCAGCTAACTGTCTGGTAGGGTTTAAAAAGACATCTGTACTCATGATTCAGATTGCCTGTTGGGATAGCAACCTTCTTCTTTGTGGGAAGGTATGGTTGTGTGGAATTAGCAAAAAATCTGAAGTGTAATTGAACAACTATTTGCTCCACAGTCTTTATGAGAAAGAACATCACTGGCAGCAATCTGTGTTATTAGCAGGTTTTAAAACTGTAAATTTTTATGGTTGGATTTCATTTGAATTTGCAGCATTTCCATGTGTTTTGACAGATTATTGCCCTTCAGTTTTGCTCGCCAATGCTTTTGGTATTCAGTCAGCCTAGTAAAACTGCAGTATGTTATCCTCTTGTCTTCTGCTGATTTCTTCTCATTACTTGCATTGACCACTTCCCTCAAGAAGTGGGACTGCAGAGTGAGAATCTAATTGCTTGAATTCTTGAGGTGACCCTATTCTATAAAGCTGCAGCTTGCTTTTGGCAGCAGGACTCAAATTTGATTTAGTGCCTGAAATCAAACAGATGTTGATGGTTATGGGTTAGTCTTTGGTAGATAAGAATCTGTCTCACAACATCATTAAGCAAATGGTAGTCTGCATTCAAGAAAGGCAGAAGGCTAATGTGGTGGGAAGCTTAATATTTTTTACCCATGGCTATGGTGATCCTACCATGCCCAAATTGTGGAATTGGTTAGGAAGCATGAAGGCCATTTGAATTGCACCTGTCTGGTGATGGATTTAAAATCTCTATTCATACGGTACTTAAACTCTAAACTTACTGGAAATATTTATTTACATTTAATATCAAACAAAAAGAAAACAACCCCCCAAAAAGCCAGATGCCACTGAGGCGTCAGAGGCATATTAATTGAAATCTGGTCACCAAATTTACATGTAGGAAGACTATTTTTTCCCTAGCTATTAACCTAAAAGTACCTATCATAGGTCCCGACACTGCTGACTTAATCTAAAAGGGATAGGCAGCTAGGAGTGATATGAATTAACATCTAACACAGACTTGGCATATGAGAAATATGTCAGAATTGTGCAAAGAAAGTTCATATGTGGCATTGTGAATTACTACCCTTTTTAAGAAATTAGAGAGTTGGTGTAGGGTTTCTTGATTTCAATAAACTTAATCAACCAAAACAATACCTCTAATGTGTATCGACATTGGTAATATTTTTTTTTTCCTTTTAACAAAACAAATCACAAATGGAAATTCTTTTTGTTACGATAACAAGAATAATTATGGAACAATCATTAGGTTCACTGGCTGATTATTTAAATGAGTTGTAGCAATTTGCCAACGGATGCATTATTAAAAATCCTGAAATGGCTAATTTGATTAGCGTTATTACAATTAACATTAAGGATCATAAAGTTCTAAATTATAGGGTTACACTGGCATTTAAAAAATGCAAGTTCTCTTGCCAGTGTACATATCTTCAACATTAAAAAAACAGAAAACCTTTTTCTCAGTCAGTTGTAAAGGTCTGTGGTATTTGGAATCTAAACTTGACAGTGTTTTTGATTTAACTTTTTAAAAAGGTATTCTGAATGGTTATTTCTATTGAAGCAATTTGTCATTTTAAATATATTTGTATATCTGCAGTAGTAAGAATTTTTCAGTGCAGGTATTTAAAAAGCAAACACTTTTTTTTAATCTTCAAATACAATTTATTTAATGCATTGTGGGAAATGCTTCACTGAACAAAATCAGAGCAAGCTTTTCATTTGACTAATAGTTACTTGTCTGAACAAATCCCAGGACAGGTAATTTTATGATCTGTGCGTCTAGGGAGACTTATTCTTGCATTCAGCTTTAGCTAATCAAGCTTCCTGTTGTGAATGGTCATGAAAGAGACCTCTGCATTCCTGATGATGCTAAAGAAGAGTAATTCTTCTTGTTAGTTATTGAGGTCAGAAAGTAGATGAGAAAAAGCTGGTGTTAGGATAGATTATTTCCTCTTACAGCAAGGTGGTGTGTGTGGTTTTCTTTAAAACCATGTTTTCCATTTTCCCAGGAGGAATAGAAAGATCTGTTTTTAGGCTGATATTAAGGATCCCTGAAACATTTTTCTTCATATGACTAATCTTGGGGTCTTTCCCTTTTATCTCTTTTGTGCAGATCTGGGTGAGGAAAACCAGTGACAGCACAAAAATGAGGATTTATCTGGGACAGCTTCAGCGAGGGGTTTTTGTGATCCGTCGGCGTTCAGCTGCATGACTGTCTGTGCTCTTTCTTGATTCTTTTTTAAAAGAAAGAAACGAACCTCTTACAGGGAATATCTCAGTCTGTCCACTCAACCTTGGCAACAGAGTATGCTTTTATGGCCTTTTGTGAGACAGTTTGTGGCTGGCCACATTGTTCCCAATAGTCCTTAAATCTCTAGTGACACCCAAGCACTGCCCTGGACTACTTCTGGACTTTGCCATAAAACTTCTTGAAGGTTTTCTTTGTTTTTGGGAGACTCTTTAAGAAGACCCTGCATTATATTTTCTCATTTTCACATCTCTGCCCCACGAAATGAATATGTACATTGAAAACACCATAACTTATATTTGGATCAAGACCATTGTGGGGACAGGGGAAATGGCAGGGGCGGGGTGGGGTGGGGGGAACAGCTGCTTTTTGTCAAACTAGCTCTTTATTTTCCTAAAACTCAGGATGCTGAGCAAATGAGTGATCCTGCAAGCTTTCAGCTGCACTTCTGTAACAACATCTGGTATATGACATTAATTCTGTGGGCTGAGCCAGTGAAAGATTTGTCCATGCAATGAGGCACAATGAGGATTTTTTTAAGGAAAGTGTGAAAAGCATTCTAGAAACTTTTAACATGCTGCAATTCTAGTGGACTTTTTAATATGCTTAAACAATCTCATATAGTCCAAAGCTTCCTTTCTCTTCCCATTAAAAACCTTTCATGGAACAAGCAAAGAGTGTGTCTTGACTACTAGCCTAGATTACCTGAAGTAGGTGGGTGAGTATGAGCCAAAGGATTAATTAACTGAACTACGAACTAGAATGTGAGACTGTCTGATTACTGTGTAGCACTGAAAAGTATGATTAAGTTCTTCATATTGATGACCCAAGTTGAATGAGTCATACTGGATTAGATGATGGGTAACTTATGTTGTTAGAGCTTTTATGCCCTCAGAAGAGACCTGGCAATGAAAAGCAGTGTTGACATGCAAAAGGGAAGTGTTTTGTATTGTGTTTTGTGGAAATTAGGTTTCATATTAATATTATAACTTTTGGCGTGTAGATTTTGTATTACATTATTAATATAAGTACAATTTAAACTGCTAAAAGTCATACAAAACATTTCCATCTCAAGGATATTAATTCTAGAAGATAAAGATGCACCTTTATAGCAGTGGCTCCAACAGTTCTGCAAGCTCTCTAATATTAAACTGGTAGTGGTCATAAACTACTTTTGGTGGTATTTAAACCTCTGTGGATTTTGGCATCTATTTTATACCTTGTTCCCAGTCATGGCCAGAGGACACTAATACCATGAGCAGATGCAACTGCATGAACATGCAAAATAGGAAACCTTGTTACATGTCTTCCTTATCTATGAGCAAATTTTGATTTGCACCAAAAAACTGAAGAGTTATAGTTTATTCTTTTCAGTATCTGCCACCTTCAGGGTGTTCTTGCTTGTTCGCTGATTTTTTTGGGGGGGGGGTGGGCCTGCGGGGGGGAAGTTGTGTTGTTTTGTTTTGTTGGAGCTCAGTCTTGTGTTCATTTGTACCAGGATAAAATAACATATTTTAAACTACCAGTTCCATTTTTTTGCTCACTGCAGTTGGGTGGCAGGCAAGTCCCAATAATGAATCTGTATCCTCACACATGGGTCCATTGTAGAATCTAGGAGCTGAGCTTCTGGTATTCTGACTGCAGCTGTGACATCGTACGTATTTATATTATTTGGAGTCTTTGACACATCTGCAGCCTTTGTGTGGGAGGGAAGGAAGGAGGTCAGTTTCCCACCTCTTGAAGATGTGCTATATTTGCTGCAACTGCAGTATCACAGGTAGAAATTACTCATGCTAATAGCATACTTTCAACTTTCTGTTGTGATGCAGCTCACTTCTCTACTGAGATATAGCAAATGAGATTTGTCATTGAGCCTTGAAACAAACATTGTGGTTCTTAAAGAGCTAAGGGAATAAGAAGACTTTCTTCTTAACCAAATCATTTAGTGTTTACATGTCTTTGAGGGAGGTAGTTGGAATACTGGTGTCAATGCTAAGCAGGTCTCCTGCCAGCCCATTGTCAGCAGGTCGCCTCCCCGTCTATAACTTTACTAATCATTTTGGGGTGAGTCTTGGCAATGCATGGAAGAGGCACAACCAGTTAGGAGATGGATATGGTATGGATGTATGCATGTTAAGCTTCATTACAATGCTTTGTCATTGCACCTAAATCTTAATCGGTACCTTCCCCTACTGTTTCAGCTCTAGACCTTGTTTGAAACAGCAGCTGTGGTAATGGCCTGCCTTTGTACCCCTGCCCCATCTCTGGGGAAATAGCTACTTCCAGTTTCTTGTCTAATCAGAATTGGAACAATTTTTTTCTAGAGGTGAAAGTCAAATGGTCTAACATAACCTGTTAAATGTCCTGTAATCTGTCCTACGCTTTATGTTAATGTAATTTTGGAAAAAGTTCTCTTTTGTTTGGTGACGAATGATACTCTGTGCGGTTGTGACTGAACTGAGGAGGCAGCTTGGCACTGAAGTATGTAGTTAGAGAAGATAAGTATTAATGTTTCATAAATGATCACGATGGGAAGGAAATAAACTTAGTAAATGTGTGCTATTGAACAAGAACAAGAGCTGAATGGTGGGAGGCTCCTTGTAGCTCATAAGTGCCAATCCTAGTTAATCTCAGTGTTGCAGATTAAAGGAAAACGGGTAAGAAGAACCTGGTCTTAACCTCAAATTCCATTTTCACATTCTAGGGTTTTTGGTTGTAGCCATGTTGGTCTAAGGACATAGGCTGGCAAGGCTCTTTGGGCAGATGTGTTATCTTTTATTAGACCAACTGAATGACCTGACATCTGATTCACCAGGTACCTGCCTGACCTTAACATTTACACTTTTTCCTCCCCTTCCTCCCCTCCCCTCTTTTTCTACCCTTTTGTCTTCCTAATATTCAGCTATTTACTTTTTCACAGACTGCCTCTTTTCTACCTTGTAGAACTCAACTACAGTAGAGTCTCCCTTACTTACCCTTTGGCACTATTTCCCTCTCATTTCCCTCCCCCCCTCCACCCTTCCCTTCTCTACCTTTTTGTTTTCCAAATTTCCACCTATTTACATTCTCACTGACATCCTGTCACACTTTTAGCTTCTTTCATTCCTTGGAGATCTCAGAACAGCAGAGACTCCCTATGCCTGAAGAAGGATGATTGTGCCTGAAAGCTTGCAAAGAACTTTTTTTCCAACTCAGCTGGTCTAATACAAGATACTACATCTACCCAAGGCACCTTGCCTGCCTGTTTTTCACATTCTAATTTTTGAGTCTTCATTATGCTCTTGTGTGTTTATATTTTGGTGCATGAAACTGTTGAATGCTTGCAGGAAGAATAAGAGTATTAGCTAATACAGCCCTTCTGAGTATTTTTACTCCTGAGAGTTCCCATGTCTTCATTAGCTGCCCTTACTTTTTATGTTAGTGTTTCTTTTAAACCCACCCCCTCCCCATTCCCCATATCTGCCTTTGAACTTCAGTAAATTCTGATATGTAATTGTTCAGCTTTTTTTCTAGTTAACCTTACTACTTCTACTGAAAATGTCCCATTTTTAGGAGAGTTGGGCACTTGTTTCAATCTCTAAAGAACTGATGACTTGAGTAAGCTTTTGTCTCAGTCTGTCATTATAAAAATTAGATCCAACCGCAGCAACAAAAAGTAAAGAAACTTTATCCAGGTACTCCATATTTTATTTTCAACAATTTAGTCAGTGGCATTTTTATCATCCCATGTCTCATCCATGAAACACCTTGTTATTTGGTGCTGAAGGAGGCCTTAAGCTTCTAAATATTAGAAGAGGATTGACCTGAAAATGTTCTGTGTCAAAATAAAGCCTGTGAAGACCAAACACATGAATAGTAATCCTGGTTAAAATGCAGTAAAGCTTTTGATATTTCTTGCTGTTGACTGAGTACCTTCTCATTCATTTTCCAAATAAATGCACGAGATCCTGCTTTTACATGGGAGTTGACTTTTGTCACTATAATATTTTTTTAGAAGGATTCAACCCACAAATGAACAAAATACAAAAATATTTTGTAGCACCTTTCAGAAGTGCATAACTCTTAAACATGAGTGTAACACAATTTTTTTACATTCTGGTATTGAAATGTGAATGTGAAAATGGTGGATCCTTTGCCAAAATAAGCAGTTGATGAGGTCTCTGTAGCAGTCTGTTTCAGACTTATGTTGGGCATTTATTTCACTTTCTTTTTGAAAAGGGGGGTGTGTGTGGGAGAACATCAGTTTTATTTTTAAACTTGTTCAATAAATGCTGAATCATTCAAATATACTGGAAGTTTTCTTGGGTTAAAAAAGGGTTGGTTCACTGATGCAGAATCAGCTGTGTGCAACCTTCAAGAGCATTTTGGTGTCTAACTCTCTTTGGTACTTTGAAGGTTTCCATCCAGAAGCTCTCCAGTGAGAAAATTGGCAAATATACCAAACGCAGCAAGAAACAAGTTTTCACGCTTGTGTGTTATGAACATTATGCAGCCAAATCACTTTACTTTCATTGGATTTTTGCTCCCGATTCATGAGTGTAAGTTTCAGTTTTGCCCTGAGTGTGTTCATTTAGCTTTGACTAGCTGTCCTGAGTGCTATCACAGTAGGTATTATTACAGTACCTTGCTGCTAAGTAGTGGGAGAACAGATAAAAGCCTATTTTGGGGCAAATGTCTAACCCAAGATGACAGCAGGCACAGCAATTGCACTGATGTACTTTTACTGTCCCCTCTGCTTGCCCCTCCACTGGGGGCGGGAGGAGGTTGTAACTTTATATACCACATTCTCTGTTACATTAAACCATTGTACAGCTGTGTATCTTGTCCTTTTTTTTTTAACCAGTGTTTAAGTGCCTAGACAATATTGTCCTTCCACTTCTGAAAAATCCTATCAAAGAGCATGTTGGTTAAGAAGTATTTTGCTTACCTAGGTTTGGGAAACAAACTCTTTTAATACATCTATCAAACATTTTTGTTTTCTGTTTCATGGCAACAATAATGGTGCTTTATTGAGAAGAGGAAAAGCTTGATTTGAGTTTATAGTTTTGACATATGAGTTGGTTTGTATTTGGCTGTATGCAGCTTCCAGTATTCATGAAACAACAAATGTCCAGACGAATTACTGTTTTTCAGAATAATTTCTACATTCTCTAATTAGCAGAGTAGGTAAAAGGATTTCGTTAAATAAACCTGTTTAAAGTTACAACCCAGTAAGATTTTAATTTACTGTGATCTCTTAAATATGCTATATCAATGCCAACTCAAGCTTTTTAAATGCCACAATGCCATGTCTTGCATTAAATATTTTCTCAGTTGAGCAAATACTGGTATTTACACTTTTCCAATGTTGGTACTTCCAGGTTCTGTTGTGCAGAAAAGCTTTTCCTTTAATTATTTTTGGTTTCAGCTTGCCTAGCACAGGCAAAGAGAGGGGAAAAAATTAACTTGGATTGGTTCATTCAGACTTGAGAAATCAATTAAGAGTTGAAAAAAGCCTGACTCTGTGGATTTCCACCCCACCCCCGGCAAACTTCTCATCTTTCCAGAAAAAAAACAGAGTAGGAGAATGACTGACTAATTTTAAAAACTTGAAAGGCATAGACCTGGATTTTCAGAGCTATTTTTCCCTCAAACTTAGTTTTATAGTTGGTAGGGTTGGAAGGGACCTGAGCAGATCAAGTCCAACCCCCTTCCTAGGCAGGAAGGAGTACTGGGGTCAAACGACCCCGGCAAGGTGTTCATCTAGCCTCCTCTTAAAGACCCCCAGGGTAGGAGCCAGCACCACTTCTCTCGGAAGTTGGTTCCAGATCCTAGCTGCCCTGACAGTGAAGTAGCGCCTCCTGATGTCTAGTCTGAATCTACCCTCTGCCAGCTTGTGACCGTTATTTCTGGTCACTCCTGGTAGCAATTGGGGGGAACAGGGACTCCCCCAATGCCTGCTGGTCTCCCCTGACTAGTTTGTAAATGGCCACTAGATCCCCCCTCAGCCTTCTCTTGTGGAGGCTGAACAGTTTCAGGTCCCTTAGCCTCTCCTCTTAGGGCCTGCCCTGCTGCCCCTGATCATGCGGGTGGCCCTCCTCTGGACCCTCTCCATGTTGTCCACATCTATCCTGAAATGGGGCGCACAGAACTGGATGCAGTACTCCAACTGCGGCCTGACCAGTGTCGCATAGAGGGGAAGGATCACCTCCTTGGACCTGCTTGAGATGCATCTGTGGATGCATCACAAGTTACGATTTGCCTTCCTGACCATGTCCCCACACTGTCGGCCCATGTTCATTTTGGCATCAGTAATGACTCCAAGATCCTTTTCTGCCTCTGCACTGACGAGAAGGGAGTTCCCCAGCCTGCTGGTTCTTCCCCCCCACCCCAGGTGCAGTACCTTGCACTTGTCAGTGTTGAAACCCCATCCTGTTCTCATCTACCCACCCCTGTAACTTGTAGGTTGGAGCCTAGCAGAATTTTCAGAAGTGCAGGTTAGGTGCCCACTTTTTTTTGTGTTAATTGGTGCTAGCATCCATTTAAAAAAAATCTACTTCAAATTATTTTCATTTAAAAAAATGGTACTCCTGACACTTATTAAAATTATTAAAATCTGTGGGAAGCAGACACCTAACCTGCCTAGTTATTTGTGAAAATTCCAGTAGGCTATGATCCATCTTTACCTTTAAGAGGCTAAATAGCCTGAAAATCTTGTCCAAGGTATCAAATAATAATCTTGTTCCAATACAGATATGAATGTGAGCATCTTGATTTTGTTCCTGGTCAGTTTCTTAGGAACAGACAATATGGACAAATAGCTCCTGTTCCTCTAATGCAAATGCAGTAAAAATACGTGCAAAGAAACTTGTAAGTGTTATAAAGGATCATGTTAGTAATAGGTACATTGCCTATCAGAACAAAGCACTAAAGTATGTGGATCACTCATCTCTTCTAAGCTGCTTCACAAAAAAATTACTTCCAGTTCTCATGTACTTGAATAATTAAACATTTTCATAATCAAGGTATGATTTTCCCCCACGATGGTATGGTTTTAAAAAGTAGCACAAGTGGTATGGATTAGTCCAAAAAAGACACTACTAGTGATGAAATTGTCTGTGTAAGAAGCCTGTTTATACACAAATTTAAAAAATCCCTTTATTTATTTAACACAAAGCCCTCAAACCTCTACCAGAGGCTGTTTGCATCCATGTGAATGTTAATGTCCTAATGTAATGTAATAACTTTAGTATGACAGTTACCAGAGCATCAGACACTAAGCAACTGTGCAGATTTAGCGTTATTGCTGATAATACCAAGTCATGTGAAGTAATTGCATAAAGATTAACATAAACATACAGGAAAAATATTCTGACAAAAAAAGCTCCTACAGTGCTAAACATGTTCTCTAAAGTAGAGAAAACTATAGACCTCAATTTTTAAATTACTAAAATGTAGTATAAAAATATTAACTTTTTTAAAGATCCTCTATTAGGATGCAGGGCTATGTCTCCTGTGCACACAATGCAACTGCTCCTAAAATATTAATACAGTAGTAGAGCTTATCATCTCTGACTAGTGAGAGCAGCTTTGCAAAACTGATATTCCAAAGCTGGCAACTGTTCACAATCTATTAAACCTATCTTACTAGGACAATAATAATAATAAAAAAAATGTTACTTGCCCATCTATCAGAACAGCTTGCTTTGGCAGAGAAAATTCTGAGGATCTGGGCTGAGTTGCAAAGGAAAACAACCTAGATGTATCTCCCAGCCTTTGCCTGAAGTTAGAGAAATAAGATGTCTAGGAGAATATCCTGTAGTGCCTAACCTGCACTGAACTCTGTAGATCTCTCTTTTTGTTTGTCAATTGCTGACGAGCTGTATTTGCCTTCAGCTAAAGAAGTAAAGGAGTTTGCATATCCTTTTCTGGGCTCCATTCCCAGGGTGTATTGGAGGAATCATTTGAGCACAGGAGGCTGCAGGTGACAGGGGTACTGGGTTGCAGAACCACTGATACTCTGCTCTTTTCCTGAAGATGGGGGTGGTATAGTGTCTGAGCTTTTTTGATGCTTATTGAAGAGGACTGAGCCTACAGGAAAGTAAATCTGCCTGAAGGTATTTTCAAAAAAGATCCTAGTGTGACAGTGAAGCCTCTGCAAAGTTGAGCAGGGTGTGTGGGCTTTGATCTGTTCAGTCCTTGTTTTGTCAAATAGCAGTGGTCTAAGTTGGACCCTTATTTATCACTGGATTCTTAGGTAGAAAAAATGCCATTCCCCTTTAGCACCTGCACTCACACTTTTCAGTGCTCCTCTCTGTTCTAATCTGGATCACTGTAATACATTTTGCATTGGACTCCCCTCAGTCAGTGGAGAGCCAGAGATCTTAAAGAACAAAGCAACCTGTTCAGCCTAGTGGTTGGTGCAAGAGATCTTAAATATTACGTCAGCGCCATAAGGTGCTCTAATGTCCTACTTGCTGTTTGGTGCAATTCAAGGTATTTATTTACTTTGTTATGCTTTTATAGGATCTAAGTCCTGACTCTGAAGAGGTCTATGGCCTTTAACTTCTCCCTATGAAGACAAGGCTGCTTTGTCTCAGTTACTACAAATTGAGGCATTTCTGTTAACGATCCCTGGATCTGAACTGTCTAGATCTTTCCCTTTGTGGGTTGATCAGGATTGGTTAGTCCACCCAGCCGGTTGCCTATTGTAAGCTGGATGAAATGAGGCTTATACCGTTATCTCTGTTTGCAACTGGTTTCAACCTTCTGTCTGTGCCATATGCTGTTTAAATGTTGGTGTGTTTTTTGGGTTTTTTTTTTTTAAATGGATGTGAATGTACCAATAGCCTGAGGTAATGCTGCATGGCCTTATAAATATTAAGTGTTTTATCACAGTGAGCAGTTTCGGTGTGGTTCACTGATGCTTCTGCATTGGCTGTCAAGTGAAAGCAGTGCACATGATGCTTTAAAGGGTTCATCTGTGTTCACCTAGAGGTATGCAAAACTTTTTTTCCACTCTGGCACAGTTTTAATAGTTTAATAATATTTTTAAACTTTATTTAAAAAAGAAAAAAAGAAAAACAACAACACAGCTATAATGCCTAGAGGTCAAGTAATCCAGGGTCTCACTGTGTTAAGCAGTGAATTGTGTAGTAACATGTCTCTAGCCCCGGGGTGGGCAAAATGCGGCCTGCCAGACCATTCTATCCGGCCCATGGGGCCCCGAAAAAATTTAGAAAATGAATATTTATCTGCCCTTGGCTGCCTGTCATGTGGCCCTTGATGGTTTGTCAAAACTCAATAAGTGGCCCTCTGCCCGAAATAATTGCCTGTCCCTGCTTTCACCCCAAAGAGTCTACAGTTTGAAAGACAGGACTACGCATGTGTCTGGAGCAAGTTAGGGTAGGAGCAGAGAGAAGAGGACAAGCCAAGCAATAATGGCCAACTACCTGCTTAGTCTTATCAGGAGAGATTCGGGTTTTCAGTTTCCCACGGAAGAACAAATAAAACCACGGATTCCCTGTTTTTATCGGAGAAAACACGGATTCCCCCTTTTAGCTGAGAAATCTGCGGATCCTCCGCTTTTGCAAAGAGCTCTTGTCTGTAGAGCTAGGGAGGCTCGCATGCGGTGGCCACCACCAATGCTGCTTGCCTATGGAGCTGTGCTGCACATGACCCCCCTGTCCGTGGGCCTGGCTCTGCAAACAAGCAGCAGCAGCAGTGGTGTGAGGTGATGGTGGTCGCCGTGTGCGATACTCCCCCGTCCCCACTAGCCAGTAAGGTGGCACACAGCCGCCACCCCCCACCACCATCCTACACCACTGCTGCTTGTTTAAGGAGCCATGCCTGCAGATGGAGGGGCTCGCACACGGGGGCCACCACACTGCTGCTGCTGCCCTGCGGCTGGCTGCACAGCTCTGCGGGCATGGCTCCACGGTGGCAGCAGCGGCATGGGGAGGTTTTGCACACAGCAGCTGCCACCGCTGGCACAGCTGCACAGGTAAGCGGCAGCGACTGCCGTGTGCAAGCCCCCTGCCCCCCACAGCCACCATCCCTCGCTGCCACTGCAGAGCCGTGGCCATGGAGCCATGCAGCCGGCTGCATACAAGCCCCCCCTCCCCTGGCCAGCCAGCTGGACAGCATGTGTGCAGCCTGCACATGGCAGGCACCACCATACCACGCCCCGCCTTTTGTCTCTTGCTCGCAAAGCACTCCCCCCCCGCCCAAGCCAGCACTCAACTGCCACTACGCTGTGGAGTCATGAAGCTGGTTGCAGGGCATAAGTGGTGGTGCAGTGGCAGTCACTGCATGCAGGTCCCCCTCCCCCTCCAGCCAGGCGGCAAGTATATGGCCCGCACATGGTGGCCACTGCTGCTGCCGTGCCCTGCACCGCTTGCCCACAGAGCCATGCAGGTGGCTGTGGGATGGTAGCGCAGGGTGCAGTGGCAGAGTTGTGGCGGTGGCTTGTGTGTGTGAAGCCCCCATCAGGCCGGCTGCTGTGTGTGGCCCGCAGAGTGGCACCCCTGCCTTCACCCCCTGGCCCTGCTCCTGGGAGTGGGCACTGGGGCATGCTCCCCCATTTCTTGATCTACCCATCCCCAGCACCTCCCCTTCTCCCCAACGTGCCCTGTCCCTTCCCCACACACACTTACCTGCTGGGGTGGGTGTCAGTGTCTGGTGCACATCTGTGTCTGTATGTCTGGGCCTGCGTGTCTGTCTGTGGATCTGGGGGGCTGTTGTGGGAGAGTGAGGGGCATCAGGAGGGCTGAAAGGGCTGTGGGGGGCAGTCATGCGGGGCACCAGCAGTGATGGGTGGGAGGCTGGGGGGGGGCTTTAATTTTTATCACAGATTTTGGATTTTTAATCAGAGAATTTGCAGTTTTTAATCGGAGAAAACCAGGATCCCTGCTCATCTGATTCTTTTCCTGAATGGCAGCACCTTACAAAAGGGATTATATGACACGTTTGCAGTAATAGGGAAGATTCTCTCCAAGGCAACAGCAAAGGAGGAGTGAGTATGTCTGAACACAGCTGTGAAATTCATCACAACATGAAAAAAAGCTTAAAGGCCTTTCCCAGAATGAGATTGTGATTCCCAGTGGGAGGTCTCCACCTAACTCGAGCAGAGCTGGCCTCCACTGGTAGTGGATTAGAGTCAGAGCTGATCCGTCTTGAGATTCTACCACTCTAAGGATAAAGACTGAAGTACAGTGGCATTTTGTTGTGAGGAAAGTATGCCTTGCTGTGGCTCTCAGGCTGTCTGGCCTGTGTTGAGAACCTGGCTGCAGGCCACTTACTACCACTAGCTTTCGCTCCAGTCCATCTGTCTTCATGTGGGGTTCCATGCCATTGATTGGGGTTTTTGTTTTTCTAGTCTCAGAGAGGATCCGTTGCCTGATATGGCAGACTCCATCCACCTTCTCCCAGGATCGCAATTAAGTTGACACCTTTCCTATCACTAATTTCTGATGCATAACCAGACATGTATGTGGAGAAATTCTCTGGTTGTGTACGTACGCTGCTTTCATCCTACAGTTGGGCCTGCTGCTGCGAAGCTCTGCCAAATGTGAGGCAGTGCAGTCAGCCTAGATTGGTCCTGAATGCATGCCCCAGTGCCACTCTCAGGATCTATGTTTTAGGCATGCTTTAAGGCAGCATAGGCAATGCATGGGGAGGTCTGGGGGTCACATGTCCCCCCCGAGACTGGCCACTGCTG
Source organism: Alligator sinensis (assembly GCF_000455745.1). Lineage (NCBI taxonomy): Eukaryota > Metazoa > Chordata > Crocodylia > Alligatoridae > Alligator > Alligator sinensis. Next base: position 826,972 of record NW_005842238.1, read on the forward strand.
GCTTCTGCAGGCAGCTGCTGGTGTCTGTGGGCAGTCCCTGCTCACTGCTTGCTGCTCCCCCACCCCTCCCACTGCCGACATTGCTGCCAGCATCTGTGGGCATCCCCACTCGTCGTCGATGCTGCTGCTTACAAATGGTGCCTCGCCCCAGTCTCAGGAGGCACCAGTTGTTCATGTAAGGCAGTGTGCCTTCTTGCTATTTGATAGTTGTTGAGTGGGAGCAAATGTTTTTTGGTGATGGTCCTACAGGTATCATGGAAGTGGTACAGACATGATCTTGGTATACAGGCTTCTTGCATTATGACCTAGTTGTACTTAAGGGAGTAATGCCCATTTCTGAGACAAGGGACTGAGAGGTCTGTTGATCTTACAGAAAGCTGGGTTGGCATAGATAAGGTAGCAAGGTTGTCCAGATATCGGGTATATTTCAAGATAGAATGGAAGACCAGCCACAGGACATTTAAGAAGTGGCAGCTGAGAGGGCAGGATGTGAAATTAGCTCAACTAGGGCTCTAAAGAAAAAAAGAGGTTTCAAGGAAAGATGAAATTCTGGATGCATTGGACCAAAAAGGCAACTAATACCGGCAGCGTGGATATGCATGTACCCTTTTCTTTATTTTAACCCGGGGACCCTAAAATAATTTATTCTGGTTGACTAGTAAAACCTGTCTTGGTTTGGGCAGTGTCCTGTGGCACTGTGAACATGTGTTGAATGTGTTCATGCTTTTAGGAGCTAATCTCTAACAGGATTAGAGCTAATCTCACCCCCTGAAAGATCCATGGTGAGAAGCAGTGGTGCTGAAGGCAGAGGACACTCTCTAAGTGGTGGAGCAATGGGATTCCCCCTAATGCCAAATAAATAGTGACATAGGTCCTAACACTCAAGTGGCCTGTGCCCAGGCAGACTGTGTTTAGGTTTGAAGGTGAATTTGTCTGAGGGAATGTGTGCAGAGGATAGGGTTTCCATCATGGAATTGATGGAATTGATTAGGGTTAAAATTCTGCATTTTTTCACAGGTCTCCCAATCTGCAATTTATGCAGGTTAACCTCCTGCATATTTAATCTCTTAACCCATGTATTTTGCTAGCAGTGCATTGCTACAGAGGCTGCCAGCCACTCACATTTCCAATTTCACACTGACTTGCTCTTGACGTATTTATAAACGAACTCTTGTGTCAATTCACTAAAGAGAAACCAATTACATTCCATTGGAATATTTTTGACTTGCAGCTTCCCTTGTATGTCTCCTTTCCCGCTGCTGTGGCAGTCTTACTTGCCTGTCAACAAAAGAGGAAGGGATTAGCAGGAGCCAGTGCAATAGCGCCCTGCTTTCCTGCCTAATCAATGCTCTTGAGATCCCCTGCTGTCCAACAAAGAGACCATTGCTTTTCTTGGCAGTTCTTACTTGGCACTTACCTTGTATCTTTTTATATAGCTATCAGCTTTTTACAAAGAGAAGTAACTGAGACTTTTTCATCATCATCATTATTATTATTGTTATTATTATTCTTCCTCAAATGGAGAAGCTTAAGGATGGGTGAAGTGACTTGCGAAAGATCAAATGGTGAGTCAGCAAAGCTGGAAATGGTTGAGGTCCCTTGACTTGTTTATCCCCTGACCTTGTTGCCTCTCTAGCAGTTTTTTAAATTCTTCAGGAACATCCCTTGCCCACAACTAATAGGCATAATGCCAGAAACATCAAAAACATTCTTTAACTTGCTAAAGCAGGGGTACAAGCGAACTGGCACATCCTGCCACTACAAGGACAGGAAGTTCATTAAACTACATTCAAAACATCCAAGGAAGGTGTGAATGTTTGCAGTAACAAATTCACTTTGCATTCATTGCAGCAAAATCCTACCCTTTTCCCTATCCCTCCCGTCCCCCAACCTCATGAGCAGTAAGTTCTGCAGTGTCTGTAAATGCCAGGAGGCACTGAGTTGGTTTTCCCTAAAGTGAGTTTGAATCAAGCTATGGATGTGGGCCTGAAACTGGGTGAGGTTAACGGTAATTCCTAGTTCCTGCAGGAGAGGATTTCAGCTTTGGCTAGCTGATTCCTCTGAACAAGGGCATCACCTTGGAGGGGAACAATCCATTACTCCTAAGGAGCAGAGTTGTTGGAGGATGAAACAGTAATTTGCATATCTTTGGCCTTGCCTATTGAGAACACAATAAAAATAAAAAGGCCGAGGACCTCAGCTTCAATTCGCTGCTCCAGAAGAAGCCAGTGGAGTGAGCAGTGTACTGGTATCTGCATTGCTGAGGAGGCAAGCACTGTATTTTGGGCAATATGCAGTTTTTTTGCCAAGCCTGATACTTTTAAGCAAAGATGCATATTTATGAACTCTGCTCATTCCCGTCTCAGAACATACCTCCTTCCATGTAATAACAGCTGAAGTAGGGTAACTGCATAAGTCCCCTTTTTTATGCCCCTCTCCCTTGATTACTCAAAATCCTTGTTTTTAAAGGCAGTTGTTTGCATGGGGGTGAAATGTCAGTGTATGTCATGCCATAATGCTGGCAGTACCGTTGAGGTAATTCTTTTGTTTTAGGCACTTTTAGTTTTGGGAAAATATATGGGAATTAAAAAAAAAAAATAGTCTTCTGTACTAAGAATTTGTCAGACTTGCTCATGGCAGGTAAGCCAGTTTTGATTGAATGGTTTGACACAATTTCACACAGCTGCATGGGAGTTTATTTTTATGGAGGGAGAAATGTTATACCCTCTTTGAAACTAAGTCCTGAGTGCGCATCAGATTGCTTGCGGAAAACTAGCTTAAGAATTCTCTTTAGAACTTCAAGCTTGTCAGGGGCTAGTATCTTGCTGTAGACAAGTGTGTTTGACATGTTTGAAGACATTGCACTTAAGCTGAGAACTTCATTACTCCATGCTGCAGCCTGTTCTAATTGAACTGAAGAAGTGTGAAGCTTGGAATAGAGCAGTGCCATTCTCTGCATTGAAATGCAATGCCATTCTCTGACCCTCCACTCCTTCCCACATTAACCAAAAAACCCCCAGATTATCCCTACTCTAAAATGGTATCAGAAAGTTTGGAGGAAGATTGATGAGAAATTAAATTTCTTTTTTTTAAGAAGTAATTTTGTTTGCAGTCTAGGGAAACTAGGTGATATGGTGCTAGGGAGGACTTTAGGGCAGGGTTTGCACACACTCCTCTGCTCTGTAAATCACTGGACAGATTTACAGACCCATAAAAGTGATGAATAATTATTCTAAATAGTGTGAGATTTCTTGAAATGCATTGCACCTTCCAGACTTGTAGCACTGGCCATCAAGCGTGTCTAAATTAGCAAGCTTCCCCTTTTGCTGCCCTCTTCCTTTGCAAAAAACTTGCTGCAGTTAATACCTTTTTTGGATTACATGCTTAGCTGATTCTCCCCACTCCACCACACACCTCTCTCTTCTTTTTTTCCCCTTCCCCCCAGCACTGTTTTGATCTGGTCCTCCTTGAAATGGTTCAATGTTCCATACCAGTCCTCCAGGCATCCCATACTGCACTACTTCACCTTCCACCCACCTTCTGCTGCACTGCGCCCCCACCCCGATCCATACAGGATAATGGGACTGCTCTACTGCAAAACTCTCACAAGTGAGGCAGTGTAGTAGGCCTAGATTGGTGCTGGAGCATGCACCCAGGACCACTCTCAGGAGCTCTGTCTCAGGTGTGCTTTAAGGCAGTGTGCCTTTTTGCTCTTTGACAGGTGTTGAGTGGTGAGCTGGCAAGCAAGTAAAGCACTTTTCTTGGTGATGGTCCTAAGCATAGCATGGAAGTGATACAGATGTGATCTTAGTATGCAGCCTTCCTCTTGTACTGTGACCCTTTATTTGGGGTGGGGAGGGGTAGCCACATTCTGGGAGGTTTGTGCTGGGTCGGTGGTTGTGCCTACAACAGTAAATGCCTCTCAATTGCTGGGTGGTGGTGGGTGAACAGTCATTGCACAGTGGGCACTTGATGGAACAGAATGGCTGTCAAGTTTATGCTCAATGTGAAGCAAATTAGCTTGTTAACTGTTAATCGTTCCTCACCTTCTATGCTGCACTCCTGCAGCCAGCTCTGCCTGGCAGGTTCAGTGCTGCACACATTGGAAAAACCTGGGAGTTCTTGGGGTGGGAGAGGGGGAAGGAGAGCAGAGCACCCAGATCTCTGGGAACTGAGTCAGGTGCCACAAAACCTCCCAACACAAACCCTGCCATTCCAACCCCCAGCCCAATCTGGGTCTTTTGCCCCCTCTAGGAGAATTTTGGGGCACTGACACCTGGAAGACATTTTGGTCTGGGTACTGTACCACTCCCTGGTGGCACATTGGCAGTAATGCAATCTCTCAAAGCTGGGAGTTCTACTTAAAACCCTTAGCAGTATGCTTGTGTGGATGCTTTTGTCCAGGGGCACGTGTGAACTAGTTCTCAATCAGTGACATTCTTGGGATGGTTTGTGTGGTATGTATGTGGTATGTGGCACCCTATGACTTGCTCTCTAAACAGGTCCAACTAAGAGAACTTACGCTGTTTGTGGCTGAATGTAATACTTTCCCCATTGCTGCTTTCCCTTGTTTCATCTTGAAAAATTTTAGCAGTTTCTCATTTTAAATCTGATTGTTACTTGTGTGGGTTGTTGTCTTCACCTATTTATAGAAGAAACTGAGGCAGGAGCCAGTGCAATAGAATACAAAACCCAGACAACCAGTCCTTTGTAGAACCCAGACAGCCAGGACATTGCACTTATGGGTGGACCAGGCTTTCAAATAAAGGGTGGTAGAACAGATACCTTTTGCCTCATTCTGCCAAAAATATTTATTTGTTTTATATAAATCAACTTTAAAATATTTGCTGTTTTTAGTGACTAGGTAGGAGAGTAAGCAAGAACTTACAGCTCCTTTGTACTGCTTCCTGATGTGTGAAGCTGACTGGAAAACCTCCTTCATGTATGTTTTTGCTTTATTCTGACATATTCTTCTGTTGTCATTTCAGCCTTGAACCTTTCTCTCCTGCCCCCACATTAGTGAGATTCTTTGTGATAACTGAGTCAGGTTTTCTAACTCTTGAGCAAGCTTTGTTTTCAACTGAGTCTGGAAAAGGTCTTTTAGTTTTGAAGTGTCCTACCTAAGGGTCCTTGAACACATTGTAAACAATTCAAACACCTGCAGATGAAAACTAATTAAAACAAAGTAGCCAAGCACAGTCAGGTTACAAAACCCTGCTGGAAAATGTTCTTGGTTTACTTCTCTCAATCCTAAGGGATTATGTTTGCCTAAAACACCCATGTCAGCAGGAGATGATTCTGCTATAAAAGGGTTGTCCTAATGCACTGAAGCAGGTACATCATTACCCCACTTGGGAGGTGAGAATAACCTGTTGGAGTGAAGGTGTGGATAGAGAACTCTTTGGAGAGAAACTGTAGGATTAGCAAAACCTGTTTGGGAAAGTTTGAGGCAGGGGTGGACAAAATGTGGCCCAGGGGCCCCCCCCAAAATAGCCCTGCCAGGCTATTCTATCCAGCCCATGGGCCCCCCCCAAAATTTAGGAAATTAATATTTATCTGCCCCTGGCTGCCTGTCACGCAGCCCTCGATGGCTTGCCAAAACTCAGTAAGCAGTCCTCCACCTGAAATAATTGCCTTCCCCTGATTTGAGGTGATCTTTGTCTTGTGGTGATTTACCATGTGCTAAAGTGACTCCATCTAGTAGCCAGACCACATAGATGCTTTGATAGGACTGGTGCCTCTGGGCAAATAAATCTGGATCTCATTTTCCTTTTTAAAAAGAGGGGAGAGGGGGAAATCTCATGGCTTCCTGTTCTGATCGTCTTCTCAGATGACCCCGTGGAAGGGAATTCCAGTTATAAAGCCAAACAGCAAGCTTATTGAGTGCAATGAAAAAAGGATCTGCTCTCTTTCCTTGTTTTGTTCATGGCAGTAAGTGAAGAGGCTGCAGGAGGGAAAATCTTGTTTACTTGAAGTTACATCTTGCTGCTAGAAATGGGCTCATCTTTCCACTTCCCATTTTTGTATGTGTGCATGTGTCGGGGGGGGGGTGCTAAGGGAAGCTGAATGAGGTGTCATGAGTGTCTGAGGTAGCAAAGAATAAGGTGAGGGTTCTGAGGCAGTGGTTCCATGCTGTAAGAGAACCACAGGAGAGCTTGCTCCTTTTAAAATAGCTGTGTGGTGTGCAGCCAGACTGGCTTACACCATTCGTATCAACTCTAAAGGCAGAGCAGCAACAGAAACCTGGGGACGGATGAGTCTACTGGTTGGGGCATTAGCCTGAGGCTCAGGAGAACTGGATTCACTTCTCTACCCTGGGTGGCCTTTAGCAAGTTTCTCTTTATATTGCTGCCCTCCTCCTCACCCCTCTCTCCCCTTACCTTGCCTCCTATATCTTCAGCATGGAAGTAATAACCCTCAGCCATCTCATAAGGGCAGTGCTGTGATTGCTCTTGTTGGTTAATCTCTGGAAGCATTACCGGCTGGACTAATTTATCAGCACCTCGGAGAGCACCTGCCACAGTTGGTGCCTGTAGCGAGTGATACCTGCCAGCAGTACCATGGACAGAGATTCTTTTTTTGGGGTGCAATTTTATCTTCTCTGTCTGAACAGGGCAGGCAGGGGCTCTGACCTGTGCAGAATGTACAGTCCATGGGAGCACCCACATTTCCAGTCACTAGAGAGGAGCAGTAATTCTCTGTGTGTTTTACAGTGTGACCCTGTAGCCCTTGTCCCTTTTCTGTTTGAAATTATCTCTGTGCCAAAGCCCACTGCTCCCTGAACAGAGACTCTAGCACAGGGCACAGCCCACGTGTGTGCAGTTTAATGACACAAGAAGAAGGATGGATTGCGGACAGAGTGGAAGCCCAGAGGCTTGTAGGAGGTAGGGGTTGCCGAAGGTACCACTTTTACTTTTTGGCATTGAAATGGGACAGACAGAGGGAAGAGTCGTTCTGAGAGCTTCTGATTAGGTGACCAGTGCTTGGAGTGGAGAGGCCTGAAGAGATGCCCCTGAGGGAGGCCAGCCATGCATAGGGGAGTGTTATCCAAAGAATGAAAAGGGAAGAGCCCATTGGATGCATGCAGAGAATAATCAGATCATTGCTTGAGCAAAGCGGCAAAAGGGAGTTGAGTTTAAAGAAGAGTCTCCTCTTTGATTTTGCTATGGGGAATTTGCTGGGGAATATTGAAGCTTGGGTCAGACTAGTGTGTCTTTAGAGTGGGCCAGAAATCTTTTTGTTACATATAAGTTTCATCTTTTTGGCTTGGCAATATTGTGACCTGGATACCTATTCTCCTCTCTTATGGACAGGAGCGCTATGGCTGACATAAAGGGCTCTCTCCTCAGCTCTCACTCCTTTCTCTCAAATAGCCAACACTTTTATTGCCCTACAGGAGCACTGTTATTAAAGTGGGAACACAGAAAAGTCCTTTTCCATACAGCAGGGTCTTTGAAGGCTTGCTCCAGGACTTGGGATTCCTACTAGATGAAATCTGTCTTTGACCCAAGTACCAGGGATGACACTGAGCCAGAAGCCACGCTGGAGTGTGGAAGAGCTGGAGCAGATTTCACAGATACCATTTTCTTTCCCAGATTCATAGATTGAGAGGATGGAGAGAGGACGTGGTAGTTCCTTGGGGTGAGGGAATCAGACTGGTATAGACATATTTGTGGAAGGAATCCAAAGGGAGTAGTAAGTTGAATGTGGGAGTGGGAAGGAAAAGGGTTGATCAGAGACCTTAGAAGCTTTTCAAGGTGCCCAAGCTACCCAGGCATCTTGGGCTAGGAAGTTCTGAGATTTCTGCAGTCTGAGAAGTCCCTTCTAGCATACGTGTCTCATCAAGTATTCACAGCTTGCTTTCACATGCCTGGTCTCTGTATTTAGTGAAACCTTTAATGAAGGCAATACAAAGCAAAGCAGCTTCTAAGCTTCTCCAGGCTTCTCTGATTGCATCCCTTCGATTTTTAACTGGAGATTTGTTTTCCCTTCGTATCATGCCAGTTAGATCACAGTAGCTCCTTCCCAGGAGGGGAGTGTGCACACTCACTCCAATAAGCCAGTATGTCACTGCGAGATGAATTTACAGTTCCCTGCTGTGGCTTAGAAGGCTGTATCTATATTTTTATGCATCTCTCAGCCTTTTGTGGGGGGGGGAGGGAGGAATTATGGCACTTGATGATTTAATCAGCGTAATCTCCAGACAAAACATGCTTCTGCTACACTGCTGGGAAATGTTAATTTATGCCCATTTGAATCTCCTATGGTAAATTAAATGATTAGTTTTAGAACTGGATTGTGTACACACATCCAGTACATCTTAAAAGGCCTGTTCTCTGTTCTTTAAAGCTTCTTGGCTCGTGTATTTCTCAGGAGCCATAAAACAATTTCAGTGCAGGCACTTTATATAAATTAAATACATAATGGAGAGGCTAGGTGCATGTGCATAATTGCTAAACCCATATTAATTAAATCTCATCAACACTGACACAGTGTCAGCTGAAGAGGAGTCCTCAAGCTCCAAAGCTAACAGCCCTCAATCCTGCTAGCTCTGTGAGCCCAGGGTATTGAGAAGTCTTCCATTGCATCTCAAGGGCTGTCAAACCCTCTAGCTAGCCTTGTGTCACACAAATCAAGCAAGTGTTAGTAAGAACTTAGAGGCTTGTCTCTAAGATGACCTACATCTTAACCATAAAGAGCTTTGGGAGATAAAAGCTATCCCACTCAAATTTACATGAAATCACACTTGGGATAGACATGAGTGTCTGGGCCCCAGGGTTCTAGGGTCATGGGTACTATAGAAAAAATGACTGGAAATACCCTGTGCAAGAGATGCTCCCAGCAGAGTTGCTTTCTTCACTAGCTGAAATCTGCATGTGGTCTGTAAGGAAAGCTCTTTGAATGCATTGCCAGAATCTGAAGGGGAAAGTTGTTTGAAAGGAATGGGGCAAGATGTTTGTCTCATTTTACAAATGGGGAAACTAAGGCATAGGGTTTGTAACTTCACGACAGTTCCAAAGAGGCCGTGGCAGAGATGAGGATAAAACTGAGGCTGTGTGGTATCTACTGCCAAGTATTAGTGACTTTTGGATTGACTTGGTTGCAAAAGGAGTCCCTTAACTAGGCAGAAGTAGTTAAGAGGGAGGCAGAGGTAGTTTGCTGCTCCTTCATTGTCCCTGACATGGAAGTTCTATTTCAGAGTTGCTGGTGTCCCAAGTCTGAGGTGCCTTATTTTCCCAGATGATTGTCAGCTCTGGTGCATGGCTGTGGGAGAGCTCTTTAAGCTCGGTATAACTTCTGGATAAAGCCTGAGAAAAGCCCCTGAGGGGCTAAGAATACACCATTTCAGTAGGTCTTGGAACAAAGACCACAGAATCCAGAGGCTTTGGCAGATGGCAAGGAATCTGTCTCCCCGTCCTCACGCTCACTATTAGGTGCCTTGGATTAGAAGATATCAGTGCTATTAAGAACGTAATAATGAGCCATTGCCCTATATCTGCTTTTCATTAGGGCCCGCCAAATTTCCCTCCCACAAGCAGTGCAGCATGTGTATTGCTGTTTTTCTTTCTGGAGAGTCAAATTCATCTTGTAAACATCAGCAGTCCCCTAGTGAATAATGGCTGTTATCACATGGAGAGTAGACGTTCCATTTACACTGTAATTGCACTGACCCTGTTCAAACATTTATTATGCAACCAGGCAGCTAATTGAATCATGACATGTAGGATGGAAGTTTCTGGGGAACGCATGCACAGCCCAGGCAAAACCAATATGTGGCTCAGCTTGGAATTGCCTAACTAAGCAGAGCCTTCTGTAAGCACTGCTCTTTCATAGTTTTGTCCACCACATTTCCCCTTGGAGTGGAATGACGAGACAAGCGGTATAGTAATGGTGACCGCATTAGAATAACAGTCCTGTCCTATTCCTTTCTGTCCATTTTCTGTAGGTTCTTATATGTGCTCACCATGCCTTTTAGTGGTGCACTAATGCTGAACAAACAGTTTAAACACCAGTGGCTTCTCTCTTCTCATGGCATCTCCAGCAGTGCTACAGCACCAGTAGCATCAATGGGAGACTCTGAGAGCAGTTTTTAGACAAGCCTATAAAAAAGGGATTTCTGGAAATCTAGAGATGTATCTGCCTCCTTTCATTTTCCTACTTAGCATATTTAGTGTTTTCTTTCACTCTGTATAAAGAGTTGCATGAGATTTATAGCAAGATGCTGCAGCAGTCCTATTAGATGTTAATGCAGATGTGTGTGGTCTATTAGAGACTGTTTTAAGTCGAGGAACTGCTGAGGGTTGTTTTTTTTTTTCTTGGCTGTAAAGTAATGGAAGGGTCAAAAAAGTAACTACATAAAATGGTCCTCTGCTATTCCATAGATCAGATCACTGGTGTATTCAGATTCTTTTTACTTGCCTTTGTTAGGGGAAAATGGTGTCTACTTCTTGAATTTTCAAAGCAGTAAAGAGGAAGGTGATTTGTATTCCTCTTTCCTCCTCCATACTTCCCCCTCCAGTAAAGTGATTTATTTCCCCCTCCTCCCCCCCTCTCCCCCCACTTCCTCTCAACAGAGTCTGGCAACCTCTGCTTTTATGATGATTTGATTTGCAGAATGTTACTGATATGGCAGAAGGAGAGTTTTCTTTTGTAGCATGGAGGGAGTTTGCTGGACCAGGAGCTGCATGTATGTGGAGAAGGACTTCTTTTTACAACTGAAAATAGCACCCAAGGGAGTAGGCAGAAGTGTGGCCACAAAGCAGTTTATAGCTGTGACCAAGCACAAGTGCACAGCTGCAGGCAGCTTCAAAAATGGCCGATTGAGTGAAAATCTGAACCCTCATTGCATGAGGGGTCAGATGAAGGTGTTTCAAAACAGATTTGTCTTCTGTAACTTCTGTCTGCGCTGCCTGCCAGCCTCGACCTGTTTTCAGAATGGGAGGGAGGAAAAGGAGCAGAGGGAGTTTGGTTTGGGGGGTTTCCAGCCCCTGCTGGAGGTTGGCATGGGTGTATTGGGCCCCCCCCCCGTGAGGTGGAGAGCTCCAATACACCCACCCCATCCTCCAGTGCCAGCTGGAGAGCCCCTAAGAACTAGCTCCCTCTGCTCCCTCCCCCCCACCCGTCCCTGCCATTCTGAAACAGGGACAGGCTAGGAGAGAGGAGGGCCATTCCTAGGGGGAACCAGCTGCAGGCTTCCAGCCCCAGCTAGAGTCCTCTTCCCCCCTGGAACCAACACTGAACTTCTGTTTGTTCCAAGGGATCATTGCAATTCAGAGCACTGCCTGCAAAGCATTCTCAGTTAGAGCAGGCAGGTGCACTTCTGTCTGCGCCCCAAGTATCCTGGCTCCCTGTCCTCTGTTCTAACAACCCCTGGAGATATTGCCTTCCCCCGTTACATGTACCTCTTCAGGTATTTCAGAGCCATATTTTCCTTTGTTACTGAACTGGCACATGAAAGCTATTCACGTACTAGTCCATTCTTATCCAGTGGTGTGAAATATTTAAAGCGTGTTGTAAGGTTCTGAGTGTTTTGGACAGTTATAACCTGGTTCCTGGTCTGTATTTTGAATTAATCAGTAGCTACACAGACACTTCTCTGCCATTCTTTCCTTAGGAAAGTTTTCCGTCACTGTGGTGGTAGTTGGGGAGGAAGCAGCTGAGCCTCTATTGTTGAGAATAGTCCTCTGCCATGGCAGTACAGGCTGTCTAAAGCTAAGGCACTGGTCTGTGTTACTGTGATCACTTTTTATTACCTCATTACATTGCCTTCTCCAATACCCGGACTACTATATCATTGCAGTGCTCAGGGCTTACTGCTTCAAACATCATTAATAAAAGCTTTACAAGGTGGCTTCATTCTAAATAGGAATTTAATTCTAAATTTCCAGGTGTCCAGTCCTCAGATAAAGTCCTGCATGGTGGTTCAAGACCTGCATTGTTATTGTTCTGTGGCTGGCACCCTGGCAGCACAGTGCTCAGGAGTCATAGGACAGCGGTTTTCTTCCTTAGAAGTAACTTGGCACTGGGAACATGGAGGATTTCTCTGTTGTTCCTGAAGTCCTGTCATCTGGGCTGGCTTCCTTACTTAGAATGTCAGTACACTTTACTTACCAGAGAAAGAGAGAGAGCCATTCCAGGGAAATCCCATCTACTGTGAGACAGAGAATGGCTGACTGATACTGACTGCAGCCGCTTTGACATGGCTTATGTGGGAGCTATGCTTATGCATTTCTGTCAAGCAATACCCAGCTGAGACTTCCCCACCCAGCAGCATGGAAAACCCCTTCCCTGGCTCTGGATTTAATGGGCAGGTAACAAAGCTAATGGAAGAAGGGAAGATGAAAAGATTCCCAGTGCCTGACTTCCATTTGTTATATCTTAAAACATCAAGGTTCTGCCACTGACATAAAGAGGGAAATATTGTTTTCCGTTTGATCAGTTCTTATTCTGATTATACTGGGGCAACAGCAAAATCAACTAAATATCAAGAGTTGTCAAATGTTCAGTCTGTTTCATCTGTTCTTTGTGGCTTTTTCTCATGGCAGGTTGGAAGGGAAGTAGGAACTTTCAAAAGCAACCTTTGTAGCCCTACGAGTGCAAGAGATCCAGAAGCAGGGCTGGTTCCTGAAATTAATTTTACCTCCATTTCAAATACTTTTTTCAAGATGATACAATCCCCTTTTAAAACTCCATTAAGATATTTGGGTAAATGGCGCAGAATCTTCTTAGTGCCCAAGTTCAAGGGTGGTGGTTTCAGAGGACTTCTTTTTCTGAAATCTGGCAAGGCTGAGTCTTCAGAAGATTGGCTCCAGCCAATCTACATTATCCATCGATCAAACAAGTCAACTAATCATTTTAAAATCATTTTAGGCTTGGCAGTGCTATGCTGGCTAGCACTACCGACAAAAGGGACTTGGGGGGCCTGATTGACCACAAGATGAACATGAGCCTTCAATGTGATACTGCTGCTAGTAAAGTGAGCAAAACGCTGGCTTGCATCCATAGATGCTTCTCAAGCAAATCCTAGGACATCATTCTCCTGTTGTAGTCAACCTTGGTGAGGCTGCAGCTGGAGTACTGCATCCAGTTTTGGGCTCCACAATTCAAAAAGGATGTGGAGAAGCTTGAGAGAGTCCAGAAAAGAGCCACGCACATGATCAGAGGTCAGGAAAACAGACCTTATGATGAGAGGCTGAGAGCTATGGGACTCTTCAGCCTGGAAAAGTGCAAGCTCAGGGGCGATCTGGTGGCCACCTATACGTTTTTAAGAGGTGTTGACCAGGATCTGGGGGAATGTGTGTTCACCAGAGCACCCCAAGGGACACGGTTGAACAGTTATAAACTCCTCCAAGATCATTTCAGGCTGGACATAAGGAAGAACTTCTTTATTGTCCGAGCCCCCAAGGTCTGGAATAGCCTGCTGCCGGAGGTGGTTCAAGCACCTACTTTGAACACCTTCAAGAGAAATTTGGATGTTTATCTTGCTGGGATCCTATGACCCTAGCTGACTTTCTTCCCTTAGGGTGGGGGCCTGGACTCTATGATCTTCCGAGGTCCCTTCCAGCCCGTAACGTCTATGAAATCTATGAAAATGCAGAATAAGATTCCAGAGTAGAAAGGTAGAATCCCCTGCCCTAGGTGGGGCAATATATTGCAAATGGCACTTGAAATGTCCTGTTGCACAGGACATGGCAGGTTGCACCTGCTTTCACAACCCTTGTGAATTCCTATTAGAAGGCAGTATCAAATTGGTCATGGCAGGATTGTTTATTGTGGGGTGTCTATTTGAAGTCATGTGGACAGGGATTGTGTTTCAAAGCTATCGGAGAAGGAGCTTTCATTTCTTCTTTCTCCAGAATAGCAACAGCTATGGGATGTCAGGGCAAATCTGTTCCACTGACAAAGATTGCTCTATCAGCACTTACAGTGCTGTTTAACTGAGTGAGTCTGCAGAATAATTGAAAGCCAAAATACTTTATACACACTAATCTTAAAACTTAATCTGAGATGCAGCTTCAAACTTGGCTTCCTGATTATGTGCCACAGTCAGGATGGCCCTGGATTTCTGGGGAGCAAGGAGGTAATATGGCTTTGTGGCAGCAAGTAATAGATCCCATAGCCATCCACACACAGACTCTAGCTGCATTTCTTTGCTTGTTGACCCACGCAACTGGCACTTGAAGCCCAAACTTTTAGAACAAATAGTCACACTCCACATTTAAACTAAACCTTTGTGTGGTACTTCCTTTCTCTTCAAATAAAGTTGGGATTGCAGCTTAGTAGTTAGAGCAGGACTGGGAGCGATTAGACCAAAGCTTCGTTCCTGGCTGTATCAGGCTCACTGTACTGCCTTATTTGAGTTGCTTAACCTTTTTATGACTTTATTTCCCCTTCTGTAAAATAGGTCAGTAGTGTTGCAAATATTTCCTGTGTGCAACATGCTTTGATATCACTGCATGAAGGGTCCTAGGGAAGTGTAAAATTGTACTATACCTTCATTTCTAGATTTGCTTCAGCAAGGGGACCCCCAGACTCTTCCCCACAAGTTTGAAATACCTTTCCCAACTTAGTTCTCATCACAGGGCATGGAGGACATGTGTGATGCCCCACAGCATTAACCATAGGTCTCACAATGCCTATCCTTCCTTTGGGGTTTCATGTGACTTTGTTCAGTGCTGTAGAAGTCTGATAGAGGGATCTTTCAAGATGAGATCCAACTGGCTTGATGAAGTCTAAGACCTTATTCTGCAATGCTTTGATCTGTTAGGTATTTTACACCCTCCTCTCACTGATCTCTATAACCTCTTCTATCATGCTGTGTGTTGTCCTCTTTGGCTGCCAATGTCCACCCCTGAATATTGTTAAGGACCAATGGAGCAGAAGGTGGGGTGTGAGTAGGGGATATGAGCCTTGCATTTGCCATCTGTGTGGAGGGGACAGCAGCCAGGTCTGTCTAAGGCAGAGAGACACAGCAGTGTCTCTCTGGCCAGCTGGCAAGAGGAATTTACTTTCTTCTGGTGAAAAGAGAAAGATAAAATATAAAAAGCAGGACTCAAAGGCTGGAATATTTTCTTTCTTCCTTCTGCTAGAGACATTTGCCCAGCAGCAAATGTTGTGGTGAAAAGAAATGACTGCTATTCAGAAGAGGAGAAATGATGGTTTTCAGATGGGAGTGGGCAGGAAATAAAAGCTAATATTAGTGAGGGAAGATGCCCCCAATGCTGGTTGCTGGCCAAGCATTTTGAGGGGAAGAGGAGGTTCAAGGGGGGAAGGTGTTCAATTCTCAGCTGTGCTGTGAACTACATGCCCCAGAGCAAGTTCCCTTATTTTGGGTCTCTGTTCTCTCCTGTAAAGTAGAGGCGTTTTTTCTTTCACCCTTTGTCTTGGCCTTTTTGAGTGTAAACTCTTCAGTGGCCACCTACTCCAAGTGTGTTTCTAGCTAGGATGCAGGCACTGTACTCCTCTGGCACTACTGTCACAAATGACAATGTAAAACCTAGGACTCAAAATGGCTCAGAAGGTAATGTGGTATCCTGGAAAAGCAGTAACAGATCCTGACCCAGTGTTTCCCAGCCCTAATGGATCTTGCACATCAAAATGCTTCCCAAGATGCAGCTCCCAGTGTTGCCAGCCCTTTATTTTTATTTTTTTCTCACTGGAGCCAATGAACATCCCCTTCACCTCTGCAGCCAGATCTAGTTGGGTCAGACCTAGCAGCTTATGGGTTAGTCAGGCCTGGAGTGCCCTGATGAGGACTTTTTGTTCCTTTTGCTCTCTGAAGCAATTCATTGCTGGCTACCTTGCTGGGGCCTGGGTTTTTCCTGGACCTTGGTAACATTTTGGGTATCCCACCTTCTGGCTGCTTGATTTCTTCAGCTGCCATCCTAGCAAGCTGCTGCTGCTTCAAAGGTTTAGTGTTGTGCATTAAAGGGACTAGATCAGGTCCCTGTTGTGCATATTGAGCCAAAGTCCAGGTAGCTAGAGCAGATTCCTCTTAACTTGGGTAGTTTTGTAAGCATGGGAGGCAAGTAGAACAAAGTATCTTTATCACAAGGACCAAATTGAATGTCTTGGCCCATGTAAATTCATGTGTTGAGGAGCCAGGAGGCTGCAAGAAGCAGCACTGACACAAGTGATATTTGCATGATCAGCCTCCTGAAAGCCAATGACAGCCTCCTGTGACAGAAGTGCATGGCTGGAAAGTGCTTTCAAAGTGGCCAATCACATGACAAATTAACCCTCATGTAATGAGGAATCAGATGAAGGCACTCCACCTTCATCTAACTTCCGTCAGTCCCTGGTCATGATAGAGGTTGGGCTGATGCAGTCTGCTGAAAGGGAGTGGGGATGACTGAGGGGGAGCATGCTGCAGCATGGGGTTCGTCCAGCCTGAGCTGGGACGGGGGCAGGGCAGGTGGATTGGACCCTCTCTGCCTCACGGCCCCTCAGCCCACTCTCCCTCCAGCTCTGACTGTGCAAACTGCAGCCTGTTTCCCCTCCCTCGTTTCCCCCCACTCCCTTCTGGCAGACAGCATGGGAGCTGGTGGGGCAGGGGTGGTGGGGGCTTGATTTCCCCCCCCCCCCCCGCCCCCAAACTAAACAGTACATGTCTGTTGTGGTGGGGGGAAGAGTATCTCACGGTGCCTCCCGAGTTAGAGCAGGGACCTGCACATTTGTCAGATGAGGGAACTTTAAATTGTCTCCTCCACTGCTGCTTTTCTTTGCAAAACTCTTTTCTCTTGGCCTCTTGCTGAGCGTTTTCAGCTTGTTTAGAGCTAAATTCAGTGGGCATGTGTAAGGCAGCTGCAACTTACCTAGTGGTAATGGGTAGGCACCAAAGTGCATAAATCTGAATGACTTTGGAGTCTGGTTCTTTCCCTCTATCTCTGTGCAGACTAAATGTGGTGCTTATTTAATTAGAAACAGGTAGAGATGGAGACAGGCACGGAGAGAGTCAGTGACTTGCCTCAGGGCAGAGGAGAGGCAAATGAGAGAACAGAGATTTGAACTCTGCTCTTCTGACTCCTGTTCAGCACTCATTCTAGCAGTCCCACCTACTTCTTCTTTGTTTTTGCTTTATTTACAGCCCTCAGCAGGTGTGTGTGCATGTTTGTAGGGGTTATGTGCTTGAGAACAAAGGAAGTTCTCATTCCTGGGCTGGAGCTTTCTCTTCTGGTTTCCCATTTCCCACCCCCTCAATACACATGCACCCGCACGCACACTCTGATGTCTCATGAAAGACCTGTGATTAATTATATTGTTCTGCGGCCTCTGAAAATTTATTTAGAGTTTTACGTTTGCTGCTGCTGCTTATACAATGGCAAATCTGCTGTGGCAGAGTCCCAAGCAGGTGGCAGCTAATAGGTCAATAAACTGAATCACATCATTAGAACTGTCATGGTTGAGCTGCCAGGATTCGATCAGGTAGAGGGAAAAGCTGCTTCTCGCAGAGGAGCCAAGATAGATTTGGTTTAGAAGAAACATGCCTATTCCTTTAAACCATGGATTGGCCTACGAGAATTCACTCACTTCACCAATAGTATCTGCTGCTTTAAGTTGGTGGGTTTTTCTCTCCCCCCCCCGCCCCAAATCTTTCCTAGAAATAAGTTGGCCTAATAAGCCTCTTTCATCTCAAAGATCTTCAGAAAGTATTTGTCTCAACAGGAATGTGCTGCCTTTTTACTTAGCGTGTGTTGTAAGGCAGGAGAAAATTATTGATCGAGTTGGAAGTAAATTGAAAATCTTTTAAAAAAATATCAAACACAAATCATTCATGATCTTGAATCATGAGCAATAACCTGTTCAGGCTAAGAAATGAAAGAGGCATTGGTTTTTAATATCCAGCTCTAGCTGGAGGCTACCCACTTGTTTTGCAACCAAGATGCTCAACCTCACTTGTTAAGTAGATAAATGCTGTCATCCCAATTTTAATGATGGGGAAACTGAGGCACTGCTTTGCCATCCTCTATCAGCTGTCATTTTTCTGGAGAAAGAGCATATTGCATACAGTTGTAGAATTTCAGTAACCTTTCTTGGTACTTTTTGAAGGGCCTCTTTCACTGTGATGTTTGACCCCATCTGTCCATCATCTGACTTTTTAAAGCCTGGGGAGGGAGTTGGCTGCAGAGGTCACATCCCTGGCACTATCTTTCTAATACTTCCACCGTATTCACTTTCTCCATTAAATCTGATGCTCTTCAAACCCTTTATGATGGAATCCTACTCACTTACCATTTAAAACTATGCGAGAAGGACACTATTTGCAATATTCCAACCCCAATCATTCAAAAATCACAAGTAGTTTAAAAAGTGAGTTTTAAAAAAAGAACATTGGATTCTGTTTGTGTCTGCTGCTTTTTGAGCCATTAAGGATCATATTTTTCAAGATTTTTCTCTGTAACAATTGGAGGTAGAAATTTGGTTTCCATTTCTTAAAATGAAAGTGAGATTCTGATGTAAGGCACTTGTCTCCAGGCACTGGAGTATCAAATATCTCAAAATGCTGCATAAATCATAAGAAATGGCATAACAACAACTTTATTAAACCCATTAAGTTACAAGCAATACTACATGGTTTTATCTGCCAGTAGATGGCAATCTTTTTTTATAATATAAAAGTTGTGCTTATTTGTAGTGCATTCAAAACATAATGGTTCAAAATGTCCCACATTCTGTGGTTCACCCATGGATTCCTTACCTTTCTGTTCAGCATGCATCCTTCTCCTTCTGGGGTGGGAATTGCATCTTTGTGCAGAGCTGAGATGGAAATGAACTGTTTGTGCTTAGCAAATATTATGTAGCAGCACTGAATCAACAATGCAGTTTCCTGCAGCACACCATAGAGGGAGGTGGTATCCCATCCAAATCTTGACTCTGCATAGCTTGTATGTTCAAATTTCTCAACGGCACAACAACAGGGTGTGTTGCAAATGTCACTGTAGAAACATTCCTGTTCTGTGGTTCCCTTTAGAGACGGAGATATACTTGCTTCTTGTTGATATATCTGTGGAGAAACAAGCCAGAGAGTACTGACTCTGCTGCTTGCTGTATTGGCTTCAGTTTAATTCTAATGGACAAAACCAGTTTGATCTCATCAGGACAGCTTTGTAAATTGAACTTTTTCTTTGGTCCTGTTTATTTGGTGTAAGCATCTAGGACCAAACACCTCATTCTATGTGGCTAGTGCACACACAGGTGCTGATAGTAAGGCAATGTGAAAATGTGGAGAAGAGTCCTGTGCTGGAAATTGCGGGAGGGGGGCTCTGGGTCTTGTCCCCAACTTTACTACTATGATTTTTTTGGGCAGATCTCTTCCCCTGTCCTTCTTTGTTTGTCTTGTCTGTTTAGTTTGTAAGGTTAGAAATCGACATTGCCAAATGAAGTGGATCAGCTGTGCTGGGATATATATTGGCAGAGCTGATCTACTTCATTAGACAAAAGAAAATGGTGCTGATTGCCCCATCCATTAATGCTGCTGAACAATGGGCAACATGCTCTGTCAGAGCTTGAGAGATCCTGATCCTGTGCACCCTGGAGGTTCCCATGCAGGATTGGGCCCCTCAAGCCATGGGTGCCTACTTGGCTTTCCCCACTTGACACCCCCCCAGAAATCTCCCTGGCATGTTTTAGTATGTAGGAATAGTCAGGGTTTTCCCACTTACCAAGTTATGCTCCAGAAATCCCCAGGGCATGTTTCAGTAAGCAGAGAAACCCTGACTTTCTGCTTACTGCAACATGTCCCAGAGGTCCCCAGGGTAGGTGCTCCAAGGGCTTGAGGAACCCTATCTGGTGCAGGAATTCCTTAAGTGTGCAAGATTGAGCCTCTCAAGCTTGCTGAACACCTCTTTGGGGTGCCTGAAGAGCACGGGCAGCTCCAGGCTGCCAGCGCTCTCCTGCCATAAACAGATGTCTGCCACTAAATAGTGGCATGAATTAGAACCACCTTCATTGCAGCCACAATTTGTAGCACAATGAGGGGTATGGATGTCTGTTTGCTTGGCCTTTGTGCCAGCATAAAAATTCTTATGATGGCACAAAGGCAATAAAAGGTGACATCTGTCTCTACCCTAAGCTCCTTGAGGCAAGAAGTGTGTGTGCATGTGCATGTGTACAATGTATAGTACAGTGGAGTCGAGCTGCTTCTGTAATACAAATTCTGTGGCAGAAGGAGGAAAGATGAGTGGTGAACAGACAGAGACGGAAACATAAAGGATTCTTAAGAGCCATCAGCATCTTCTGAGGCCACAGGACTTGCCAGTAAAAGTGACTTTTGTATTAAATAAAAGCAGAAATTTCCTTTTGGCTTGAGAGCCCTGGAAATATAAATAATTTCAAGCAATGAAAGCTTTTTGCTCAGGTAATACAGATTCTTATGGCCTCAAGATAAGTCTTCCTTGTGTTGGGGGTATTTTTCCCCTGGAGGCATTGAGTGCTTTTGAAGACGAATTTTTAGAATACAAAGGAGAGGAATAAAGCTGATATAAAGAAAGATCTTAAAAATATCAGGGGTACTACTGGTCTGTTTTAATTTGTTAGAATGTCTTTTGTGCTTGCACTACACTTTCAAGTGGTGCCATGGTGTTTTATCCTTTCCTTTTTCTTGCATGACCTGCCCCTTTTCCAGGGCACTGCATTTGTTAGAACTGAACAACGAGACACACCTATGCCATGTTCTCCATTTGCTTTTTAATGTACAAATTTGAGTCCCATAATCCCTTTGCACAAGCAGCCAGAAGCTACAGCCTTTTTTGCTTGCTCTGAGATGCATCAGCTGCTGGGGAGGAAAAAGGCACCATCTCATCATTCTGTAAATGGGGGAGTATAGCTCAGCTGCTATAAGGATCCTAGCCACTGGGTGATGGAAAGGGAGAGGGAGGGAAAATTGTTCCACCCCTGTAACCTGTCCAGATCCAATTGTAGCCTGTCCCTCTCCTCCAGCGTGCCCACTTCTCCCCACATCTTAGTGTCATCCACGAATTTGAACAAGGTGCTTTTCACCCCCTCATCCGAGTTGCTGATGAAGATGTTGAACAGTGTGGGCTCGAGGACCGAGCTCTGGGGGGACACCACTGCCCACATCCCTCCAGGTCAAAAATGACGCATCCACCACCACTCTCTGGATGAGACCCTCCAGCCAATTTGCGACCCATCTGGCTGTGTAGGCATCGACACCACAGTCTCTTAATTTTTTAACGAGAATGGGGTGAGAGACAGTGTCGAAGGCCTTCCTAAAGTCCAGAAAGACTAAATCCATGGTGACACCTGCGTTCAAGGATTTTGTGACATGGTCATAGAAGGCCCCCAGGTTGGTCTGACAGGACCTGCCTCTAATGAACCCATGTTGGTTGCCCCTAAGCATAACCTCCCCTGCTGGTCCCTTGCAGATGTACACCTGGATAATTTTCTCAAAGAGCTTCCCCAGGACCGAGGTAAGACTAATAGGCCTATAATTTCCTGGGTCCTCCTTCCTTCCTTTTTTGAAAATGGGAACCACTTTGGCCCTTTTTCAGTCGTCTGGCACCTCACCCGAGCACCATGAAAACGTAAAACCATGCCAGGGGTCCCACAATGACCTCTGCTAATTCCCTCAGCACTCTGGGGTGGAGATGGTTCTCTCATATTCTCCTTCCTTCCCCATCAGGAGATGTTCAGAAACACCACCATTTCCTCAAACCTGCTTTCCCTTTTCTTTTCTCTTTCTTGCTGCCAAATTCAGTAAAACCCTGAAAATGATTTTTCCTATCTGAGATCTCTGCCTGCTCCTTGCTCTGTAGCTTTCATTCCTGTAAATGTATTTTTTTCTCTAACCATGATTATTAAGGTTTTGAAATTGACTGTTTTGTTTGCGAGACTTGAGAAGGAAATGCCAGCCATTCTGCAATGGGAAAACCAGAGACTAGGCTGGTGCCTTACCTTTCTTGTTCTAACCCCTGTAACTAGTTAAATACTGAACTGGATTTGGGATTGTGCTCTCAGAGGAAGATTGTGCCACGCAGGCCTAAACTCTATTGGTTTTATGAGTAGTCTGGGCACTTTATCCTGGGGGATGAATTGTGTTGTATATCTCTGGTTTAACTGTACATACTGGAACCTGGTGCTCAGGCTAAATTGCAGGGCCTCCTGCAAAGCAGTGTAGAACAAGAACTGCCAGCCAGTCCCTCACCTTGCTGCCACCTTCTTGATAACTATCATTTGCCTTCCATTTCAATGCTTTTTGCCTCAAAATTTGTTCCAAAGTACTTTATAAACTTTGTTATTGGAATTTATGGCATTTAGATCCCAGTTTAGATGAGAAAAGGCAGAAGAAGGCAGTATCCAACTGAAACCACAAAGGGAATTTACCCTCCTCCTCATGGCTCTGCACAATGTTAAAATTACAAATTTCTCCTAATCCCTCACTAACCCTTGTCCACCACAGGGACTGGAATAGTCAGCTGCCCAACTTCATCCACACTGTTATCTGTCACTGTGTCCTGTGTGCTGTGAGGATGGGGCTGGTGAGCCCTGCCTTCAGGTAGTAGCTGCTCTCATGGCTTTCTAGAAAGTCTCCTCTCCAAAGGAAGACTTTGGGGGAAATGGGGCACAGCAAAAGGTGGTGAAGGACATCATGCTTAGTTGGGGTCCAGGAACCAGCTATTTCTGGGAGAAGTCTTGTTAATGAATCCCTGCAAGATCAAATGCTACTGAATTGGCCCACTGGGCATGGTATGCAACTGTCTGGTCTGTGTTCTTACTGGTTTCCAGCAATATTATTGGCTTCAGCATTTCCAAGCATTTTATACCCCATATTATAGATGGGCTGACTGAAGCATGGCAAAGTTAAGCCCCAGGTGACAGAAAATCAGTAGCAGGACTGGAGATGGAACACCTGGACCATGCTGTCTCCCAAGGGGAGGGGGAAGTACATCACTTTACTCTGTGTCACCTCTTCTGAGGAGCAGCATGCATTGCAGGATGGTTTGAAGAGCAGGCCCCAGTGACTAATGCTGGTTAGTCAAGAGGAAGAGTGATGGTTATCACAGGAAGTCTTTGCTGGAGGAGCTGTGAAACCTGTGAGGAGGTGGGGGAGAACTGTGCACAGAAGCTTCTTTCCAACCACTCTTTGCATTCTCCCTGACAGGAGAGCCTGGAAAAAGACTTCTAATGGACTTCTTGTGTCCAAAGGGTCAGATTTGTTCCAGCTATGATGGTCTTAGTTTTGACCGTGGACAGCATCTATTCTTAAGAAGCTTTGAGTCCAGCAAGCCCACCATTTAGGCTCTGTGTTTGGGCTTTATTTCCCTATTCTACATGCGTACATCATGTGGAGGCAAAAGAGTGGGCTAACCTCCAGGGGACCTGCAGGTTGATCAACATCTCTCGCTGGCCGTGGGAAGCATGGAGTGCTGCGAGAT
This sequence comes from Alligator sinensis, assembly GCF_000455745.1. Classification (NCBI taxonomy): domain Eukaryota; kingdom Metazoa; phylum Chordata; order Crocodylia; family Alligatoridae; genus Alligator; species Alligator sinensis. Next base: position 850,365 of record NW_005842238.1, read on the forward strand.
GAGAAGTCTAGTTCCGGCTTGGCTGATATTCTGTTCCCCTGCCCTCTCTGCCTCAGTTTCTTCCTCTGTAAAATGTGTACAATGATACTGATGACTTTTGTGAAGTGCTTTGAAATCCTTTAAGAAGTCATAGACAAGGCCTGAAGATTTTTATGATTATGCCCTATAGGGGTACTTTCTACAGAGCATGGCTGAGGGTGTATATAGCTGCTTGGAGTCCACCAATGCTGCTCTTCAGGAGGTGAGAAGAGGCGATATCCCCCCTTTAAATATACAGCAAAAGCCGTGTTACCCATCTCTTTACCATCCGGAATGCTCCACTAACCTGCATCTGTCAATACAAGTCTTCCTTCTGAGGGACGTAGCAAAAGCGAAACCAGAAGTCCCACTTCTGGTTTTGCCACCATGAGCCGAGTCCCACTTCTTCCTTGTGGACCACAGCCCAGGGCAAAGCAGCCTGCGCGGGGGCCCCCTCCCTGCCCCCTGGCACACTGACACCAGGGAGTGAAAGCCCTGGTGCACCAGACGTGGCATTTTTGATTAACCAGCATATTTGATTAACCAGCATCCCCCATTTCCCATAGATGCCGGATAACACGGCTTTTGCTGCAGCCTGTTTCATAGATTCATAGATTCGTAGAGGTTAGGGTCGGAAGGGACCTCAATAGATCATCGAGTCCGACCCCCTGCATAGGCAGCAAAGAGTGCTGGGTCTAGATGACCCCAGCTAGATACTTATCTAACCTCCTCTTGAAGACCCCCAGGGTAGGGGAGAGCACCACCTCCCTTGGGAGCCCGTTCCAGACCTTGGCCACTCTAACTGTGAAGAAGTTCTTCCTAATGTCTAGTCTAAATCTGCTCTCTGCTAGCTTGTGGTCATTATTTCTTGTAACCCCCGGGGGCGCCTTGGTGAATAAATACTCACCAATTCCCTTCTGTTTAGTAATCCAGTCTCTGTTAGACAGGACTGTTTAAGGCCCGAGCAGTCCAATTGCTGGACTCTTGAGTGTAGACAAAGCAGCAGTAGAGAAAATAGAAAGGGCCAGGGAGGGAAAGTGTAGGGAGGGTAAAACATGGGCATCTCCCAACGCTAATTGTATGCAGTGAATTTATCTTGAGGAAGCCAAAAGGAGCGTATCAAGAATGTCTCAGCTATTCAAGTGAGAAATCAAATTAAACTTTGCATCAAATAGCGGAGCTGTTCTGTGGTAGGAGTTGTGTCAAATTCATTAAAGGTTTCTGCACCCTAGCCATGAGGAGTTAGTGAAGAGGAAAGCTGGCATTATGCACCAGGGGGCTGTGTTTTCCTGCTTACCTGGGTTTGTTAATGATTTTGGGGTAGGGGATTACAGGTTTAACTACACAGATGCCTCCAAGTGGTGCACGGGAGGATGACTTCAGCCTGCATTGCAGAATTGCTGTGCAGTTCCATGTGTTGCCAGCAGCCAACTGTGATAAATAGCCATGCAGCTTGCTTGGAATGGCACTACCTAGTAACTCCTCCTTAAGGGTGTAAAGAGATTTTTATGATTTATTAGTTAAACTTGGCCACAGCCTTGTTAGGTAGAATGGTGTTCTCACTGTTTAACAGACAGACTGAGGTGTGTAAGGTAAGTGACTTGCCTACTTGCTAGGAGGAGGCCACTTTAGGGCTGGGAATAGTGTTACAGAGTTGTCAGCAGCCAGGCTTGTTGAGGTAACTAGTCCAAGCTGCTTCTCATGGAGTCTGAGTCTCTGCTTGACCCAGTCAATGGGAAGAGTCCATTGGACCTTTGTATGGGGCAGGAAGGTTACCTGAAGGCTGGATAGAGCAGAAATTCAACAGGCAAAAGAAGTTGGTGTTGAAATCTGGCTGCCAAAAGTATGGATGAAGGAAGGATGGCTTAGAGCAACCTCCTATCACAGCAGCTCTGTGGGCTCAATATGGCAGAGACTGCCGGAAAAACTCAAGACATTTGGTTGATTATGCAAGCAAGAAATTTGCTGCAGCTGCCATGAAGTCATGAGAGATCCAGGGGAAAATGAGAGGGTCTGAAAGGTGGAGGCAGGCCTGCTCAGGAATAATAGAAGAGCTTTGGCTCACTGCGGGCTACTCTGGGTTAATGGCAACAGAAAGAGGGAGCCCACCTACTACCCAGTGGAGGATCCTATCCTCTCTTCTGCATTAATACTCTGACAGCTCCCACATTTTTCTCTGCTGCGGTGCAGTATCACCCAACAGCTGCTTTATGTTCTCCTATTCAGAATAGCTTCTTCCCCACTCTTCATGCTTGCTCTCTTTTCCACATGTTCTCCCCACACCCTAGCTCCTTATTCCTTCTGTTTGGGTGACTGTCTCCCTCTGTTTATAGAAGGCCTTTAATCATCATTATCGTAGTATCTGAGTACTTGTACTCATGAATTTGCATGTTTGCAACAAGACCCCTTGCTTTACCTGTGGCAGGTTAGGGTGTTAATTTTCTTGGGGTTGACTGTGTAGATTAGATGATGAATTTTAATAAGATGGTTTGGATGGGGATGATCCTGCCTTTTGCGGTGGACTGGACTGGATGGCCTCTGAAGATCCCTTCCAGCAGTACTTTTTCTGTAATTCTAAGTCCCTAGAACTCCCATCTCTCATGGTCTCATTTCCCTTCTTAAAAATGAACAACAGAATCCTCTTTAAAATGTTCAAGAGCCCTTCCTGCTTCTTAGCCTTTACACTGACCTAATTTCCACAGCAGCCCTGCATCTATCCACTCTGCATTAGAGACAATGGACCCCAGTTAAACCTGGGCAAAGATAGAACATGGAAAGGTGATAGTCAGACCTCTGGAAACTTAGCCTGCCTAGGCCAAGGCTCCAGTCCTGTGCTCCTGGCAAGTATGCAAAGGACTGGATTCAACTACCTTTTCTTCCAATGCAGGCGCACAATTCTTTTTGTTTTTCTTACCCTGATGTGTGATTGACTTTGAGGTGCTCAGGTGCTTCCTCAAACTTTCAGGGCTGTTTGCAGCTGCACTATTATGTTAATGGGAGAAATCAATGCTAATTTAAGTAATTTTGGATGTACGAGGTGTCGAGATGAAGCTGGGGTTCCTGGCACCATAACTATAGGCATGGAAAGATTTTTTGTTTATCAGTTGGCTGCTATAGGCAATCAATGCTCTCCACAGCTGATATATTGGCAAACAAGCATACAACCTTCCCCCCACCCCATTCTTTCTAGAATTTTATGAATCTAAGAAGCTAAACTCCAATTAGGCAACACTTATTAATTTCTGAAATGTAATTTATTTATTTACACTGCATGTTCCTATTCATGGCAGGGAGCTCTGCTAATTGCTGTATTTTGCATTCAAGCCTACGGTTCCAAAGTCTCTAAAAGCCCATTAACATTGTTCTGGTTGCCAAGCAGACATGATGACTTGTAGGGGATTGATTCTTTCACCTGTAGATACAAGCAATTCCTATTGGCCTCAGTGTCAGGGCCTTGATTTTAATGGGAGCTTATCTTCTAAGGTGAGAGAACAAGCCAAAGCATGGGTCTAGTTGTTGAGGAATAGTAATTAGGTTCCCTACTCAGCAGGTCTGGAAACAAGACATGTCTTACAATGGTTTCAGCTCCCTTTCCATAGGTGTAAAAAGGAGTGGACACCTGATGTGAGTCCCACCAGTGTTCCTAGAATCTGATGTTGATGTTTCCCCAGAAAAATTTGGTGGTGTGAATACACTGGTGTAGGTGCCGTGTGTCCAGTTACCCGTTTCTTCCATGCAAACACATTATTACTAGCTTTCCACCACCCTTTGGAAGTAGTATCTACAAAGGCGACTGGTGCCTCCTGAGTTTGGGGGGGGGTACCCGCAGACACCGTCGGTGGTGGGGATGGGACTGGCAAGCACCTGCACATGCTGGTGGTGGTGGCAGGGATGGGCTGGCAAGCACCCACAGATGCTGCTGGCAGTGGCAGTAGCAGCAGCAGGGACAAGGCTGGCAAGCACCCGCAGACGCCGCCAGCAGCGGTGGCAGCAGGGACGGAGCTGGCGAGCACCTGCAGATGCTGCCAGCGGTGGTGGCAGGGACAGGACTGGCAAGCAGACACCGCCAGTGGTAGGGGGGATGGCCCTGTCAGGGGGGGCATGTGCCCCCCTCATGCCCCTTATCAGTCACCTATGAGTATCTATCAGTGTTAATTGTTGTGTGTCCACATCTATGGTCTCCCTCTTGCTGCCTTAATCACCAAGGCTTCCTCTCTGCGGCTCCTCTGTACTTCCAAGGATCAGTGTCTTCCACTGCAATTTTTCTCACGTGGCCTGTTGTGTTGCTGCCCCCAGCTCCCATGCTCTAATTCTAATGTTACAGACCTCACAGTGGTTCTGGTTCCTCATTCCCAGTGGCCAGGTAGGAGCCAATTCACTTCTGTGGTTCCCAGCCATAGTTTCATACTGCTTAGGGTCGGAAGGGACCTAAACAGATTATCAGGTTCAGCCCCCTGCCCTAGACAGGAACAAGAGCTGGGGTCATAACACCCTAGCCAGATATCTGTCCAGCATCCTCTTGAAGACCCCCAAGGTAGGAGAGAGCACCACCTTCCTTGGGAGTCCATTCCAGAGCCTGGCAGCCCTAACTGTAAAGTAATGTCTCCTGGTGTCCAGCCTGAACCTTCTCTGTAACTATTTATGGCCATTATTCCTAGTACCCCTAGTGGTGTCTGGGGGAACCGAGCCTCCCCCAATTCCCACTGATCCCCCCCCCGGTGAGTTTGTAAATGGCCACCAGATCCCCTCTCAGCTTTCTTTTGTGGAGGCTGAATAGGTTCAGGCCCTTTAGCCTCCCTTTGTAGGGCCTGCCCCGCTGCCCCTTGACCATGAGAGTAGCCCCACCTAATTCTAGCCACATCCCTCTTGAAATACGGTGCCCAGAACTGGATGCAGTACTCCAGCTGTGGCCTGACTAATGCCGCATAGAGGGGGAGGATCACCTCCTTGGACCTGTTTGTGATGCATCTGTGGATGCACGACAAAGTGCGGTTAGCCTTACTGATGGCTTCCTTGCATTGGCAGCTCATGTTCATCCTGGAGTCTCCAATATCCCTTTCTGCCGCTGTGTTGACAAGAAGGGTGTTCCCCAGCCTATAGGTGTGTTGCTTGTTCCTTCTCTAGGTGCAGCACTGTGCACTTGTCCGCATTGAATTCCATCCCATTCTCATCCGCCCACCTCTGTAATCTGTCCAGATCTAGCTGGATTCTGTCCCTCCCCTCCAGCATGCCCACCTCACCCACATCTTTGTGGCATCAGTGAATTTGTACAGTGTGCTTTCCACACCCATATCCAGACTGCTGATAAAGATGTTGAACAGTACTGGCCCCAGGACTGAGCCTTAGGGGACTCCACTGCCCACATCCCTCCAGGTCAAAAATGACCTGTCCACCACCACTCTGGGTGTGACCATCTAGCCAATTTGCAACACATCTGAGTGTAGGCATCAATGCCATGGTCACCTAGTTTTTTTAGGAGAATGTGGTGGGAAATGGTGTCAAAGGCCTTCTTAAAGTTCAGGAAGACGACATCCACCTCAACGCCCTCATCCAGGGACTTTGTGACCTGATCATAAAAGGAAACAAGGTTAGTCAGGCAGGACCTGCCCTCAATGAACCCATATTGGTTGCCCCCGAGCATTACCTCCCCTGCTGGGCCCTTGCAGATGTGCTCCTGGATAATTTTCTCCAAGGTCTTCCCAAGGACTGAGGTGAGACTAACTGGCCTATAGTTACCCAGGTCCTCCTTTTTCCCCTTCTTGTAAATGGGGACCACATTGGCCCTTTTCCAGTCCTCTGGGACCTGGCCAGAGTCCCACAAGTGCTCATACAGCCATGCCAGGGGCCCTGCTGTGACCCCTGCCAATTCCCTCAGCACCCACCCTCCAACCCCCTGGCTCTTGTGCCCTCATCCACTATGCAGGTGGAGGTCCTTGTTCCATTCCTATAACATTGCTTCTCATTACTCCTGAGGCAATAGGGATGCCGATCACCATGACCTCATGCTTCCTTTTCATATGAATGGCAATCTTTTCCCCCTACCACCTCTTTGGTGTTCCCCACATTATGCTCGACTGTGTCCTTCCCTTGTTTGCTCTAAATGGTTGCTTTGTTTGGATGGGTTAATGTCTTTTAATGAGGGGAAGATGACAGTTGATAAGTTCAGGTAAAGATTGGTTTCCACATGGGTGTTCTTTTCCATCCAGCTCACCACAAAGGAGACAGACTCACCAATGGGCTGATTACAATGGACCATTATAGATAGAGCTGCTGGGCTAACAGCTGGGCCACCATTTGATTACTCACTCTGTTGCCAGCCCCCTGAAAAGGATCTGTGGTTAGGGCTGCTAAGCTAAGCTTCCATGCTAGAGTTTTGCTGGCACACTAAGCACCATGACTAATACCTGCATAGAGATTCCCTCAAAGCTCACTGTGGTGTTTAGCCCAGAATCGAATCCTGCATGCTGATGAGATGTATGATGGGAGAAGTCTTGTCTGCTCATTGTTTCCCATGCCCCTGGGCAAGCAGGAATTTTGCCAGGTCTTATGTGGAGCTAGGCTGTTGCATTAGAGAATGCCCTGAAAAGTGATGACAGAGATTTCTCTGGTAACAAATCTGTTTCCTGCTTACCTCCAGTCTCTTACATGCAAAAGCAGCTGAGCAATGGATTGACTAGAAGCAAAAGAAACAGTCTTGTGTTGGCGAGACGCAAGCTGACTCTCCTCTGTGGGCTCTTTGGCCTGCCCGTTTTCTGCATCTCATTAAATACATTTGCAGTGTCTCAAAGACTTTCCCAAAGAAGAAGGGAACCCAGACTAAGACATCCTTTTGGGAAAATGAGAGACAGGTTATATCATGCCCAAGAACATCTTTTCATCCAACGCCAGTCAGAATTACTTCACTTTGCTCTGTTTCCCGGTGACATCTTTAAGGGTACAAAAATTATACCTGAGTAGAGCAACTCCTGCACCCCTGAGGTGCTCAAGGAACTGGTGACTAGTGCTCAATGCCCCAGCTCAGACCTAAGGTCATGCCCTACCTTGCCTGCCTGCCTTGTAACTTCAGCAGTTATGTAATTTAGGTTGAAGGAGGCCGGGATTACGAATTATACTTGTTGGGTATATGTAGTGTTCTTCATCAGAGTTAAGTCATTTGTCCCTTCTGGAAATCAGGCCCAGGTACCTTTATCTGGACATCACAAATGGCAGGTTTCAAGACGCTTGTAAATTCAGTCCTTCCACTGCCCTTAGTCCCACACATATAAATGGGAATTAACTCCAATGGAGTCACAGAGCCATAAAATGGGTGAGGAGGTTGGGGCCAACCATATAACATACATGGCTCACCATTTGTGTGGATGAGGTGCTGGGAGTTGCGGGTGCATTGACCTTGTGTCAAACATGCAGACTCTGACCATATATGTGGGTTTTGGCCCATAGCGGACCTGCATCTCCCTTCTGACCCAGTGGTTCTGTCAGTCCTGCCTGGCAGCATTCTTGCCGTCTCTGTACAGGGTTCCCCTCTTCAGAGAGTGGGCTGTGCGGCCAGTTTGTGAGGTGGACAGAGCTCCTAGTTAAAACACCCGGCTTGCTTAGTTGAGAGGTGGTGGACAGCAGAAGGGGGCCATAGGATTACTGTTTTGTGTTAATGCACCCAGCTGCTTTCCTGTTGATGAATCCTGAATCAGGCAAACACAAGTGGAGAGTTGTTCCTTGGGGTGGTATGGGCATGCACGTAAGACTTGCCGTTTATGCAGGATTTAGGCTTGATGGAAGGGCAGCACAATTCTGATCAGTGTGGTACCATCTCTATTCCAGGTCCTGTATCCTAGCACTTCCTGCTTCCTGTGCAGTGAAGTAGGAAATGCACAGGGCTGCCTCTAATGCCTGTGCACTGTGGGAGTGTTACAGTGTGTCTGCATAGTTAGGGTAAACCTTGCCAGAGACAAGCATCTCTGCCCCAAGTTGGCTCTTTTCACAAAGATGAGGGTTTACATTGTGCTGCAGGGTTTGACCAAGCTCTCTGCCCTGGGGTGAATGTTGTTCTTGGTGTACAGCTTACATAGGCTTTAGTTCCCACAAGAAAAGGGCTAACTTGGAGCACCGATGGAGGCTTGGATCTCTTTGTCACTCATGTCTCTCTTCTTCTGATTAGATTTAAATGAGAGCCAGGTTCAGATTGCCTGAGCTAGATATTCTGCTGGGAAATCCAGCACAGTGCAGGATGCTTTGAGTTATGTGAACTTTATGCCCCTTATTGCATCTGATTTTTCATGTAATAAATCTGCATAATGAATACTAATCGACATATATTTACCCAATTTATTTTTATCTTTTCCTTTCATCTTCAGGAATTAGAAATACAGTGGAATTTTATGCTTACTCAGAAAAGACTGCACTTCACAGCTGTTATGAGTATATGTAAAATTGAAGTTCGTCAGTATAAGAATAGCTTTTTATTCAAACCTTTCCTGCACTTGGCCAACCCTTCAGCTTATGCACATTAATCCAGCTCCACTGACTTCACTGTTCTGTACCTATACAGCACCTGAAGATCAGGCCCCTCAGGTTTCCCAAAGTGCTTTCAAAGCAATTTGTTAAGTCAGGAGTGGGAAAAATGGTGGATGTGGCCAGACTCCATTTCCCAGCAGCCCCTGCCCATGTGGCTGGGGCCAGTTTCTATGGAGACCCTAGCAGCAGCCATGCTGTGATAGCAGGAGGTCAGGGTTTCCATGGAGACTGGCCCCAGCAGTGGCTAGGGCACAGAGCTACTCCAGAGCCCAGCTGGGATCTTGTGGTGGTGACAGCATGGTCCAGAGCCAAGGTAGAGCCATGATCTGCAGCCTGTGTGCTGCAGGCAGGGGTGTGCAGACAGCAGATCATGGCTTTGTCCTGGCTGCTTGCATTGGTGACAGCATGGTCTGGAGCTGGGGCAGAGCTGTGATCCACTGCCTGCATGCCCCTGCCTGGGGTATACAGGCTGCAGATTGCAGCTCTGTCCTGGCTCTGGACCATGTTGTCACTGCTGCAAGATCCCAGCACAGCTCTGGAGAAGCTTCCCACCCTGCTAGCAGGAGTGGTGCTGGGGGGAGTTTGGGGGGCCTATGGTCACCCCAAAGTTCCCTGTAGCCACCCCTCCCAGCAGAACCACTGCCTCTGCCCATCCTGCACAAGTGGCAGCAGCTGAGCTGACCCTGCTCCCACCAGCAGCACAGCCCTTCCCCTTCCCACCAGGAAGAGGCTGGTGCTGCTGCTGCCTGCCAGCTCTGCTGGGGCTGGTCTCCATGGAAACCCCAGCCCCCTAGTATCACTGTGCAGCTGCTGGGGTCTCCATGGCACCCGGTCCCCGCCATGCAGGCAGGGGCTGCTGGGAAATGGAGTCCACTGCCAGCCAGATCTGGCCTGCAGACTGGATTTTGCTTGCCCTTGTGTTAAGTGCATTCAGCAATATTGCCCCTGGACTTTGGACAGCTGGTTTTCTTTGTAGGTAGTGCTCACCATCAAACCCAGGTTATTATCCCCTTGCTTTTCAGGTATGCAGCAGAGTCTTTGCCCTGCACCTTTCCAGCCCTAAGGATGCTTGGTTAGCCCTGTGCATCTCAAATGGCAGTGCACCCCCAATACAGCATTTCAGGATTGTAGTGGGGCTTGGTGGGAAAGGAGAACTGCTTGAAAGGCTTTATCAGAGGCAGATGATAGTGCAGGACCGGGAGTCCAAAGCTCCTTCTTTCATTGCTGCTTTGGACTTCTTTACCTGGTGAGTCTTTTCTTCACCAGTCATTGAGGTGGTGAAAGTAGGTGTATGGAGGCTGAATTCCATCTACTGCAGAGGAGCGTCAGATATTTAGCTAGCTGTCCAATGGTATGGAGACTTATCTGTAATGGTGCAGAGACTTATCTGTAAACCAAAGAGGTTTGGAAAGCAAAGAGTTTAGTGACCAAGGCTGCAAGGAATCCTCCCTTTGGACTCTGCAGGAATTCATGGGATGAAGGCAGGGGGGTTGAGGCTGACTTTCTGGTGCTTGGTGCTCTGCAAGTTATTATGATGGCTCCCTCAGCTGCTTTAGACCTGATGCCCAGTCTGTTAAACAGAATACATTTTTCTCTCCATGTTCTAGCTGCTGAAAAGAAAATGAAGCAAGTGTGAGTTCTGCTTCTGATTAATCTTTATTGCCTCTGCATAGTGCCTGCTTTCTGCATTGGCTTCTTTTTTTGTTTCATTTAATTAAGGGTGACATAGACCAATGTTCTGTGCTGAAGTGGTGCTGAGGCCAGGCAGAGTTCCCTGCCTGGATGTCTTTATGCCTTTGCTAACTTGTGTGATACCCCTTGGAAAGCTTGATGAACTTCTAGAAGTTCAAAGGGGACACAATAGCTATAGATTGAATGTTGCACCTGCGGGACTGTGGGGCTTATCACCTGCCAGTACAGGGGGCTTTAACCCCTTGACCTCTCCTTGCCGCCTCCACCAAGTGTGTTTGCTGAGATGGGACTGGGAGCCTCTAGCTTTGCAAATTATTAGATCATAGGTAGGTAACTATTACTTTAGTAGGATGAACAAGTTCCTCTTATGCATTTAACTGGAGCAGGTTGCCAAATTATGACAGAGCTGGTTGAAATTAGTAACTTTTGATGTCATCCGAGTTGTGACAATGGACAAACTGAGTTCTAGGCAGAGTAATACTGGAGTTGTTTCTTGATTGGCCAACAGAGGGGGAAGCATATTTGTGTGGATGCAAGGCCCAATATTTTCCTGGAAGGAGATGGAGGAGCACTAACATCATTCATTCTGTCATGTAGTTTCTACTGAACTTGGGCACCAAGAACTGTGCTTCTCATTGCTGAGTATTGCTCTAAAGAATGCCATCTGCCTCCATCTGCAACCCAGTCATTTCAAACCCCCGTGCTATTGAAGTCCTTGACCTGCTGCATGAGACCTGCAGACAACCACAGGGGATGCCTGTGTTTGGACCTGGTTGATTGTTCTTCTAGATGGTGAGGACTTGGAGCACAGCAGCAGTGGAGCCAGGAGGTACCTTCTGTCTGTCTGTGACAGCTTCAGGGAACAGTCAAGAGGTTGCTCCAAGAGACTCCGAAGAAGTTCTTGGTAAGTTGTCCAAGGCTTGTGTTAAAAACCACTGTGGGTTGAAGTGCAGAAAATCTGATTGGCCCCATGTAGGTAGTAGGTGATACCTAACCTGCTAGATCTTCCTCTGCATGAGAAGAAAATGCCTTCTGCTTGTTGCTTCTCCCTGGTATTTGCCCTCCATGCATGGCTTGCATGGATGTGTGGCAGGAAGGCAATATGATAAAGGAAAGTAATTTCTTCATCTTGTTCTGAGAGCTTCTGCCATCTTATTATGCATTTCTGTGAAGCAGAGGAGAGAGCGCCCTAAGCCCCAGTATCCTGGAGACATGGTATTGCAATCACTGTACAAATGTGATAACTCCACTAGCTCTTGGGAAAGCTGGATTCATTCTCGGTAGACTGGCATGGCATCTAGGAGGATTACCTGGCCGATAGGAAATGGGGCTTTCTGTCTTGGAGCCAGGTGCGTTATTGTTCTGCTGCCTCCTGGACCATACAGCCAATCAAGAAGCAATGATTACTGATGCGCATGAATTGGTTGGGAAATCATGTTGGATGGCTCAGTCTAGTAGGAAGCTGTAAAGCAGGTTTTTTTCCCGTTATTGCCTGTATTTGCATGCATAATTAATGGGAGCATTCTCTCCTGTGGAATGGATGGAAGGCTGCAGGGGAAATCTGTTTATCATGAAAAACATCTTGGGGCCACAAAGCAACTAAGATCATGATTATTTATTTTACACGAGGATGAGGAGGGGAGGCAGGAAGTGGCTTCTTACTCCGCTCTAATGTGTTCCTGAACCAAAAGAGTATTTCTAGCAATAAGGTTGTTAATGCCTGGGCATCAAGAAAGGAACAGAAGAGGCTTTTTGCAGCCTTCCAGGGATAGAGGACTCCTTACTGTTCTTTCTCATTCTGTTCTTTCCACCCCCACCCTGACCCTGCATCAGGGGTGAGTATGGGAGCTAGGCCCAGAGCTGTGGGCAGTATGGGGTTAGTCTAGGATACAACACAGCCTGTGCCCCAGCACTGCTGTGCTGTAGGCATCACTGAATCCAGCTTGGGTGCCGTGGGCAGTGCATGTCCCATGCCAGCCCTGGGGATCGTGGGTGCAACAATCCCAGGGGCCAGCACTTACTGCATGTGGCATGCAGAGCTGGACTGACTCTGTGCACTGCAGGTGGCACAGGGGGCTGGCATAAGGTGCACGTTCCATGTAGCACCTTGCCAACCAGTCCTGTGCACTGGCTCCAAGTCCAGTGGGGTGCTACATGGAACACATGCCCTGTGCTGATACCCTATGCTGCAGCCCTGGGGCTCACTGTGTCCATTGCCTGTGGCATGTACATAGCACAGAGGGCTGGGGTACCATCTGCATGTTTTATTCTAGACTGGCCCCCTATGTAGCTTTCAGCTCACATAGTGCAAGATCTAGACCCCTCATTGGATGCAGCATATGGGGCTGGGGCTGGTGCCATGGGGTCAGTCCAGCAACCTGTGGAGCAAACTGAATGGTTCCATGGGCTAGATTAGGTCTGCAGATGTAGGTTTGACACCGTTGCCCTGAATCATGTCCTTCTTTCTTGTACCCAGACCACACAGGAAGAGTAGAGCTGCAGGGCAGTTTTGACGTGGTGCTCTCGCACACAGGGCTCAAGTTTTCCTTTCAGTTCCCCTTGT
>NW_005842238.1:863158-871639 GCF_000455745.1 Alligator sinensis
CTAGATGCAATTGCCTACAGGTGTCTGGGCTCCTGGTGGATCTCAAGGGAGGGAACTTTTAGTTTCCTTAATAACTTGATTCTTGCTGTTGCTATTCTCCTCTTCATGTGATATGGCTCACCTCTCCCACATCTGTTTGAGATGGTTCCATGGCTCTCAGGGAGTGCAACAATCACATCTGAAGTAGGTCACATCCACTGATCTTCAGACCAACCTTCAAAACTCATCTTTAATTGCACCGAAGCCAATAGTATATTTAATTGATATGCCATGCAGTTGCACAGTACACCCATAGTTTCATAGTTAGTAGGGTCAGAAGGAACCTGAGCAGATCATCAAGTCCAACCCACTGCCACAGGCAGGAAAGGATGCTGCGGTCAGATGACCCCGGCAAGGTGTCTTTCTAGCCTCCTCTTAAAGCCCCCCAGGGTAGGAGCGAGCACCACTTCCCTTGGAAGTTGGTTCCAGATCCTAGCCGCTCTGACTGTGAAGTAGTGCCTCCTGATATCCAGCCTGAATGTGCTCTCTGTCAGCTTATGGCCGTTGTTCCTTGTTACTCCCGGTGGCGCTCAGGGGAACAGGGACTCTCCCATAGCCTGCTGGTCTCCCTTGGCCAGTTTATAGATGGCCACCAGATCCCCTCTCAGCCTTCTCTTGTGGAGGCTGAACAGGTTCAGCTCCTGTAGCCTCTCCTCATAGGACCTACCCTGCTGCCCCCTAATTATGCAAGTGGCCCTCCTCTGGACCCTCCTCGATGTTGTCCACATCCCTCCTGAAGGACGGCACCCAGAACTGGACACAATACTTCAACTGGAGCCTGACCAAGGTCACATAGAGGGGAAGGATCACCTCCTTGGACCTGCTCGTGATGCATCTGTGGATGTATGACAAGGTGCGGTTAGCCTGCCTGACCACATCTCCATATTGGTGGCCCATGTTCATCTTTGAGTCAATAATGACTCCAAGATCTTTTTCTGCCCCTGTGCTGGTGAGATGGGAGTTCCTCAGCCTGTAAGTATGCTGCTGGTTCTTCCTCCCCAGGTGCAGTACCCTGCGCTTATCAGTGTTGAAACCCATCCTGTTCTCATCCGCCCATCTCTGTAACCTGTCCAGATCTGATTGTAGCTTGTCCCTCCTCTCTAGCGTGCCCACCTCCCCCCACATCTTAATGTCATCTGCGAATTTGAACAAGGTGCTTTTCACCCCCTCGTCCAAGTCGCTGATGAAGATGTTGAACAGATGTGACTGGCTGGCTGGTCGTGACTTAGCCCAGGGGTTTTGAAGGGGTAAAAGATGATTGGAGGATTTGGGATTCCCTTTCCTCACCGATCAGGCCCCAGAGACTTGCCCTCCATTTCCCCTGATTGGCCCCTTGGGTCACCTGGAGGGGGATAAAGGGGGCAGCACGGCTGACTCAGGCAAGAGACCAGCGAGGGACCATGAGGAAGGAGCTTCTAAGAGCTGACAGGAGCTGGGCCAGCGGGGTGGGAGCAGTTGCCCCAGAAGAGCCTGAAGGAGTGGGACCTGCAAGCAGCAGTTGGACTCAGCAGCACAGTGTGTGGGGAGCAGGAGAGGCTCCCGCTGGGCTCCAGGATCCCCTACAAGAGGCTGTGGTCAGCAGGAGAGGCTCCCCAGCTCCAGCAAAGATCTGAGCAGCGACTTGAGAGGTTCCCAGCTCTGCTTCCAGCTCCTCCAATCAGAGGCCAGGCAGGTCGAGGTGAGGCCAGGGCTCCGGGAAGGTCAAGACCCCTGGCAGCTTGGAGCAGTGCTACCAGTGGTGGCTGTGCGGCAGCGTTGCTGCCTCCCAAATGGGAGATCCGAGGTTAAGTCCCAGCTGGGGTGACTTGGGGTGAGTGAGCTAATGAGAAGCAAATCTTCTTGCAGTGGAAAGGGGCCATTGTGCTTTCCCCCTTTCTTCCTCTCCAGGTACCTAGGCCCTATATTCCCTTGTCATTTGACATTTTGTATTTTGTGCCTTTTTATATTTCCCCAACCAGTATTGTTTGCTCTGCTGTTTGTGTTTTATATTTTGTTAACCCTGTCTTTTGTCAATGATTGTAAGTGTCTAACCTTTGTTGAATCCTGCCCCTTGGGGCATTGTAGTGTCCACTATACCCCCTGATTATGCCTGTTATGTTCTCAGTATTGTTCCCTCATTAAAAGGTATATGATTAAGTCCCCAGTGGTGGTCTGGCTCTGCCCTATAGGGGGAGGAGAGTCCCTATACCTCCCACAGCGCTTGTGCACCTGCTTTGATCCCTTCAATTGGAGAGGGGGTACCTCTTGGAGTACCGCCTGGGTTACAGTGTCATCTGCAAATTTGAACAAAGTGCTTTTCACCCCCTCGTCCAAGTCACTGATGAAGATGTTGAACAGCGCAGGCTCGAGGACCGAGCCCTGTGGAACCCCACTGCCCACATTCCTCCAGGTCGAAAATGACCCATCCATCACCACTCTCTGGGTGCAGCCCTCCAGCCAATTGGTGACCCATCTTACTGTGTAGGGATCGACACCACAGTCACCTAATTTTTTAATGAGAATGGGGTGAGAGACCGTGTTGAAAGGCTTTTCTAAAGTCCAGAAAGACGACGTCCACCACGACGCCTGCACCCAAGGATTTAGTGACCTGATCATAGAAGGCCACCAGGTTGGTCTGACAGAACCTGCCTCTGATGAACCCAGGTTGGTTGCCCCTAAGGATACACTCCCCTGCTGGTCCCTCACAGATGTGCTCCTGGATAATTTTCTCGAAGAGCTTCCCCAGGACTGAGGTAAGACTATCAGGCCTGTAGTTCCTAAAGTCCAGAAAGACTACATCCATCGTGACACCTGCGTCCAAGGATTTTGTGACCTGGTCATAGAAGGCAACCAGGTTGGCCTGACAGGACCTGCCTCTAATGAACCCATGTTGGTTGCCCCTAAGCATACACTCCCCTGCTTGCCCCTCGCAGATGTGCTCCTGGAAAATTTTCTCAAAGAGCTTCCCCAGGACCAAGGTAAGACTAACAGGCCTATAATTTCCTGGGTCCTCCTTCCTCCCTTTTTTGAAAATGGGGACCACATTGGCCCTTTTCCAGTCCTCCAGCACCTCACCAGAGCACCATGAGTGCTCGTAAAGCTGTGCCAGGGGTCCCACAATGACCTCTGCCAATTCCGTCAGCACTCTGGGGTAGAGATCATCAGGACCTGCTGATTTGGATGTGTCCAGTCCTACTAGGAGGTCCCTGATTAGGTCCACTCTGACCCTGGGCCTGGCTGCGCCTCCCCTGGGACCATCAGGGATCATGATGGGGGGATGACCTGGTTCCTGCTCAGAAAAACGGAGGCAAAGAAGTTGTTAAATAAGTTAGCTTTGATGTCTGGTGCGACCACCAGACTTCCTAGCGTGTCCTGCAGAGGACCTACATTACCCAGAACCTTCTTTTTCCCTCTATGTATTTAAAAAAGGACTTCTTATTGTCCTTGATCTGGGTTGCTAGTCCCAGTTCCATCTTCACCTTACCCTTCCTAACAGCCCCCCTACAAACCCGAGCAACTGAGGTGTAGTCCTCCCTGGTGATGGCCCCTCCCTTCCATATGGTGTACGCCTCCTTTTTAGCCTTGAGACATTCCTGGATGCTTTTTGTTAGCCAAGGGGGCTTTTGAGCACTCTTGCTCCCTTTGACCTTTTTTGGGATTGCCACCCTTTGAGCTTGGAGGATCGTTTCCTTAAGGAACGACCACTCTTCTTGGACTCCCAACTCCCCTCCCCTCCCCTCCCCTCTGGGACCTCAGTCTCTCCCTGAGTAATCTCCTTACCTCATTGAAATCCGCCCTCCTGAAGACCTGTCTTGCTACAGGCCTTTACCGTCCTGCGGTGGATGGCAAATTCCAGTAGGCGATGATCACTGTCGCCCAGATGATCGAGCACCCACAGTCCCCTCACCAGGTCATAGCGTGTGGCCAGGACAAGGTCTAACAAGGCATTTCCCCTGGTGGGACTGTGCACCTCCTGGATTAGATGGAGGTCCTGTATCTCAGCTAGGAACCTATGTGAGCGGTCAGACCTGGCTGACTGCTCTTCCCAGCAGATGCCCGGATAGTTTAGGTCCCCCATGATGACCACATCCTTTGACCTAACTGCCTCTGCGAGCTGACCTGAGAATTCCTGGTCAAGTTCTTCCCCCTTGGTTGGGTGGTCTGTAGTAGATCCCCACTGTTAAGTTCCTTTCCCCCTGACCCCCTTGTAATCTGACCCGGAGCACTTTAGTCTGCCCCTCCTCTGACCCAGTGCTGCTTGTTGAGGATGTGAATTGCTATTTGATGTAGAGCGCAACACCTCCACCTTTCCTCCCTATTCTATCACTCCTGTACAGCCTACAGCCCTTGATGTTCATTGCCCAGTCATGTGTTGGATCCCACCATGTTTCGGTGAGCCCCACTATGTCTGGGTTTGCATTAGCTATCAGGAGGACAAGTTCCTCCTGCTTGTTCCCCATGCTACAAGGATTAATGCTGACTCCCTATACCCTAATCTAACCACCACTCCTTTTCTAGCTGTGCTGACTGCCGGTTCCCAGGCTAATGCAAAGCAGTGTTCCATCAAGTCCAGTGGCCTGTCTCCAAAAGCCAGCACCAGCTGCTTCAGAAAGTTCAAGGAGCTTCAAAATGGACAAGTTATGGAATAACCTGCTCACACAGAACATGCATGGCTATTTTTGAAGGATGCATTTTCTATTAACCTGCAGACAAGTCTCCCTAGGAATGTGGTGGCTGTTTATTATCATGGTCTTCTCATTCTTACCATGGTGACAGGTGGTCTGATATAAATTTGAAGAAATGGAGGAAATCCTTCTCCTTGAGTGACTTAACCACTGCTTTTCATTTCTTGCTTTCATGTTTGTAAGATTCCTAAATCACCCTTCTAATGGTCTAATAAAAGATATCACATCTACCCAAAGATACTCAGTTTGTCTAATAAAAGATATCACATCTACTCAAAGAACCTTGCCTGCCTGTAGTTTAATGAAGCGTTTATGAGAACAAAAAGGTAAAAATATTAGACTAGATAAAAGTTTACTGAAGCCAAAATAAGATCAACAGGCTACCTTCTATTAACATTGTCCACTGCATTGCTGGTGCTTTTTTTCCTCGATAAATTTTAATTCCAAAGTGTCTGATGTTTCTCAAAGAGTTTGTCCTGTGCTTGTGTGTGTGAATTCTCATCTGGTGGAAAATCTGTGTTCCTGGTTTTGCTAGCATGATATAAAGGCCACTTATGTGATTAATAATTTACAATAGTCTCCCAGTGGCCTTATTACTGGTTTAGTCATTGTGGATGTTAATATGATCTGATAATGACTACAGTTATGTGAAAATCATTAGCCGCTTCAGCCTCAACAAGGCTGTTTAATAATCTAGTGGACTGATTGTCCTTTGAGTGCATGACACAGGGCTTGGACAGCTGCAGATGGTGTGTGCAGATTGCCTTTGCAAGACACGTGGACACCAATCACTACTCCAGATTGTTACAGCCTGAAGCGTGCCCTTTCTCGATCTAGCTAATAACCCTGACATAAGAGAAAGGTTAACAACTTACCCCAAGTGTACCCATCATTTCTGCTCTTCTGCAGCTTATAGAAGTGGAAATGATGCCTTCTTGCCATTTAAGGAAGCCCTACAATGCTTTCAGGAGGTGCAGAAGAGAAGGCTAATAGCTATACCTCTGACCAGGGGTAGCTAACCCCACAGCATGTGTGCCACAAGTAGCACAAGAAGCCTCTGTGCATAGCACATAGCACATTGGGAGAAGAGCAGCAAATGGGATGTAACCCAGGTACACCAAAGGGTGTGCCCTATTCTCAATCAGATGGGATGGGTAGGCAAGAGAAGGTGCTGTGAGAGGGATGCCAGAATTTCGGGCAGATCCCTCTTTCCTCTGTAGAGTTAGCCCAGGCCCAAAGTTCTTAACTATATACAATTTATTGAGTTACAAACATTTATATATAAAACTCTTTAAGATCGATACAGTTACAGGTATAAATACAAATATCATATAAAAGTCTGTTAGCAAGATGAAGTCTGCCCCAGGGAGGGGGGAGTACCTGTGCCCCAGGGCCAGAAGAGGGGGTGGATCCCAGGCCAGTCAATCCAGCAAGTTTATACCATAAATGGGTTAGCTAATAAAGACATCCTTACAGAGACCATTATACAGCATTAACACACCCAACAATTTATAACACCAACAATAACAATAGATACCGAATAAAAAACATAACTAGACTAAATATTAGATGCACTTTATCTGGGTTTCAACCACTTGGTCCCACAAATGGGATAGGGGTTTCTTCCCCTAGGCTCCCTGGGTGTTCCACAGAACCCTCCCCAGTGTATATTTGGGGTCTTCTCCTCCCCGACCCTGGAGAGGAGAGGGTGTGTGGGACCTTCCCTCCTGCCCACTTCTCCCAGGGTCCTTTGCCTGGGGGTACCTCCCCTGTGGGACCCGGGTTCCCAGTAACTCATGGTCCTTCCTCTGGGGGCTGTCTATCCGGCCTCTGGGTCCCTACACTGTTTCAAGCCTCCTGGAGCTGTCAGCCTTGAGTTGAGGGCCCTTCCCTCTGGACCCTGTGTCCTGCACTAGGCACCCAGGGAGCTTCTATGGGACCCGAGACCTCACTGACTCCACTTCCCCAGCTTCACACTGGGGGTCTTTCTCCTTCTTGGGCCCTGCTCTGGGCACCGGGGCTCTTTTAGTTTAATGCTGAGCCACACTGTGGGGCTCTGTTTACCTGACCTAGAGCTGAGGCTAACTTGAGCAGCCTTGAGCTGCTCCCAGGGCCGGCTCTCCATGAGCCAACCTGCGCACTGCATGAGACCCAAGCAGCCTTGAGCTGCTCCCAGAGCCAGCTCTCTGTGCACCGAACTGTGCACTGTTGAGGCTCAGGTGGGGTCCCAATGACGGTCTTCTCTGGAGCTCCTCTCTCCTCGCCATCCCTTGCTGCGTCTGCCCAGCATGCTGGGCATGCTGGGCTTTTACTTACACCGGAGACCCCACCCTGAAGTCTGCCAGACCTGCAAAGCACAGTCTTCAACCAGGTCCAGGGGCTCCTTGCCCCCCCCCCCCCCCCCCCCAAGCAGAGGCAGGGCAAGTCTCCCCCAGCTGTTGGAGAAGTGTCCTTCCCCAAGCTGGGCTTGCTGCGCAAAAGCAGTGAGCCTGTCACAGAAGCAGGGGAAGGGGATCAGAGTGGTACTCAGGGAGGGTGTGGGGCTTAGCTTGTGGAATGCCTGCCAAAAAGGTTGGTCTCCACTGCCCCAGATACTGCTTTCCATGGGAAAAGTCCGTGCTTCTTTTATTAACGACAAGTTGTTTTAGGTGGGTTGGTGGTCTGAGTAGATATGGAGGTGCTAAGCCAGGGTAATATCTGGATATACACAGGAATTCTTAATGAGGTCAGGAACGCATGGGCAGACAAAACCAGTGAGAGCACAAGTGAACAGAAGCTGTGCAGTGTCCCATCTTGCATCAGTCTCTCTTGGTGTGGAACATGGAAAAAAATTGTATCACAAGGACACTTGGGCCTCTGAAAACAACCCTCTGCTCCCAACCAGTTGTGCTGCAGTAGGAAGCTGCCAAACATCTGACCTACCTGCTAGCTTGTTAGAGAAAGTGTGGGTTCCACTTCCTATAAAAGAAAACCATTCAAAGACAAACTATCTGTGGGCACATAACTCATTAGGGCTAGACCAGGGGTGGGCAAAATGTGGCCCGCGGGACAGATGCAGCCTGCCAGGCCATTCAGTCCAGCCTGCAGGGCCTCTAAAAATTTAGAAAATTAGTATTTTTGTGCCCGTGGCTGCCTGTCATGCGGCCCTCGATGGCTTGCCAAAACTCAGTAAGCGGCCCTCTGCCCGAAATAATTGCCCACCCCTGGGCTAGACTGATTCTTCAGGCCACATGGAGGTTACAATAATGAAGATGGAGAAGTGCGAAGATGGATTTTTTTTAAGGCCATGAGGCATTGTTTTTATCATCCAATCTGACCTCCCAGGGAATACACTCCAATGCCACTCTGTCATTCCTGCATCCAGACCAACAACTTGTGGCTGGACTAGAGCACCTCTCTCAAAAAAGCAATTATTGTTGCTGTAAGAGCTTGTGTGCATTTAGCACCTCGGAACCTGCCCCAGTGCTTTAAATTTCTCATTTACAATATTAGCACATCGATCTCAACTTCAATTTCACTGACTTCAGGTTGCAGCTAATGGGAAGACAGCTTGCACCCCTCTGCCCAAGAGAAAGCTATTTAACACAAGGACTGGCCATTTCATTGTCTTTCCTCCTCTTGTTTTCTTAACAATAATTTTTAAAAAATATTTACACTAATTGTGCTTCCTACTAGTGGCTATTCTTCAGTTCTTTCTCTATTCTTCTCCAACAGGGTAGCTCTTTTGGGGAAATGATTTGCAAAGCCCCCCCCCCCCCCCAAACAACAACACCACACC
>NW_005842238.1:871655-895649 GCF_000455745.1 Alligator sinensis
GTGGAGTGCCATCCCCCCCCCCCCCCCCCCCCCCACTCAAAAAACCCCACAATATGCCATTATGTCTTGCATTTGGTCCTGTGAGCAGTAATATGCACTGTGGTTTTAATATAGTCTGTGAGGAAGATCCCTTTCCATGGACCAGTTGCTCAAGAAAGCTCTGCTTTTTTTCCTGCTTCCCACCTGTTTTGGGCAGTTCTGCATCTCTTGGAGTGTAACCATCAGATCTGAAACAGCCCAAATCCATTGATCTTTGGGGCACCCTTCAAAACTCATCTTTAAAAGTGTTTGGTCTTCTGCTTAAATCCTTCTGTCAAGGGCTAATGTGATCACTCTCATTTTTTACCAATGAATGGACACATTAAAAAAAAACAAACAGCTGTGCAGAGTGTTCAAATAACTTGGGAACAATTCCATTAAAGGGCTTGAAGACCAGGACAAAGAATCTGATTTTAACTGGGTACTGGATAGTGATCCAGTGAAGGGAGAGGATGTATTTACATTGATCCTAGGTGTTAAATAGGTACACGGCAGCTCCTTAAATCTGTCTGGTTTGTTTTAGACCAAGTTAAGGCAGGAGATCATGAAGGTGACTAAGGTTGACTAAAATTAGATCTTTGTCTATCTAGATGTAGTCCAAAAGGCCAGCAAAGCTGTAGATGGGGAAAAATGTTCTGAGTACTTGCTGCTATTTGTACTTCTCAAAGTAATGAGGAGCCTAGGAGGGCTTTGAGGCTATTCATTATCATGACATTGAGAGCATCTACCCTCAGCTGAGAGCTACTGGTATGTGTTGGCCCTGGCCAGTTCCTGGAAATACTTTCCCTTTCCTGCCAACATCCTGGGTCACAGCACAGTTGTTGGTACAGATGCAAATCTCATTCCAGGTTTGGGATATTTGGGAGACTGTGTCTGTCTTGGAGTGTCAGATGTGGAGCTCAGCGCCATCTGCATGCTGTTGACCTTTGGACTAACCACATCACCTCTTAAACACTGCTAACAACTTTATGTAGAAGCTATGGGGCCAAGGGTAGGGGAAAAGGGCTGTGCCTTGCAGAACTCCTTAGGTGCTTGTGTTTTGGCAGGGAAGCTTGGTTAGACCCATCATGGCTGGGCTGACTTGCAGGATTGGAGCTGACTCAACATGATGCTGCTCAACCCTGCCAAGTCCCCAAGGAGAATCATGGTACATAGCAATAGGCAGCACTGTCCCCTACCAAGTTTTAGCCCTTGACCCTTCACCTCTTTCACCAAGTACAATAAATAAACCTGTTAAGGTGTTGCAGTGCTGTGAACCCTGGATGCTTCTTAGCTGGCTTTTATTGCTTTTATAAAACTGCAATATCTGGAAATTGTCCTGAGTACCGGAGAAGTCTGGTTTTATGACTCGTGCATGCTTTAGATAAATTGCTTTCGTTGGCTTGTTATATATAATTCACATCCTTATGGATGCTGGTGGGATGCATAATGTACTGCCCTAATGATTTATTCATTGGGAAAGTAGAGTTCCATTCTCTCATGCTCTGTCTGGCCTCTCGCATGGTGTCTCTCTCCATCATGGGGAAAAACTGGCTCAGGGTAAGGGATGACTGCATTTGCTGCTGACTTTGCTTTGGTACCGATCCCTCCCCCTCCATGCTCTGCGATCAAATGGGAGTAGGGTGAGGATATCACTGCCTTGATGATAGTGTGCACCTTGATTTTCATTGGTCAGCATAGCAAAAGAAAGGGGATTGACAGGCACAGCCTTGATGGATACAAGTCCCACCAACCTTGTAAGATATGGAATGACTGGGTGCCATTGTCTTGATGTGGTATGTAAGGAAATACTGACAGCACACTGTTACTTGGCAATTCTGGACTTTCTAGTGTAGCTCATGTAATTTGGCATGAATAGGCCAAAGTAAGACTGCATGAAGCAGGTACAATGGGTAAACTCAGACCTAGTACAAATGTATGCCAGTAATTTTGTACATCATGTCAGTGTTTGGGCCAATATCAAGAAAAACTTCCAAATGAAAGGCTGGATCATACTACACTCAAGCTTCCTATAGGCAGAAACTCCCTTACTTGCATTATTGAATACTAGATGAGGTAAAGTACTCAGGAATGCACAGTTGGGAACAACCTGTGGCTCTTCTACCCTGCCTTTCTAGGATTATTTTATGCTTCCAAGAATGATGCATCCCTGCTGAGTCAAAAGGATTGCGTAGGTGGAATGAGAAGCAAAATGTGACCCAATGGATACAGTCAGCTGCTACTCCCCACCCAGGGCCAGGCTGTGTCTCTATGCCATGGCTTCCATGTCTCTACGCCATGTGCTCCATTGGGTCACATTTGGGAATACACACCATGTGCTGGCTCAGCCATACTTTCTCCTGGGCATTCCCCAGGGAGATGCACAGAACGGTGGCTTCTTTCAGAGAGGTGACCTATGGGTAGGCTTGGCAGAATTTGATTTTTATTTTTTCATACTTTCCACCGATAATAGTGATGCTTTGTTTTAAGCATTTATTTAGACTTTTATCAATTTAAATTTTCAGGACTGCACAGTTAAGGGCATGGGGGGGCATAACATTTATTAATTACAGTTTACTATTATTATAGTGCAGTTTAACCACCTGCTATGACAAATGTAACTAACTATTGTAGGACTGCTGCCGGCTGAGCGGCAAAGCTGCCATCAGTCTTGACTCCGCTTGCCTGTAGCTCCCTCATCTGCTTTGTCATTAGTCCTCTGGGGTTTCTGGGTGATGCAGTCCAAACTACAGTCAGCACGGTTGTGTAGGACTGCTCCCCCTTATCATCATGCACTCCATCAGCCATCATTTTTCTTATGTCCCCTTTCCATAAATCTTGATTATTAAGGATGGAAATATTTTTGTTGGCCCATGACTGTGAGGTGAAATCAACATTTATCAATGTTTGCTGATAAAAAATGAATCCTACCAAGCCTACTTCTATGTTCTCCATGCAAGCCAGCCCTTCTAGGTGGTCCTAGGCATGCAGAGTAATGTCCTCACCCTTGCTCCCATCTGTTTTGATTCCCTTTGGAGTAGCTAGTGCTCCTGAGGCCTATGCATCTTTAAGAATGCCAAGGGCCAACACTGAGATAGAGATGCAAGTAGAGAATGGGAGAGGGAAAACTAAGGCCCCTGCATGTACTGAATTCTAGTAATCTCTTTCACTAGCCTTTGCTATTACGGATTGCCTGCCTGGCACTAATCATGGTCCCTCCTAGTTTAGGTAATGAGAGGTGGGGAGCAAATGAAAATGATACCAATCTCTTTTCCTTTAATCAGCAAGTTCAGGAGAGTGTTAATGGGAATAAGCTTCAGGAGACCTGGGAGAAAAGTGCATTAATATACAGATGGCATAAATGCAGCATGCAGTGCAATGGGGGTGAAACAAATGGTTCATTCCACCCTTTGTGTTTGTATTCTGCACAGCCCTCCTCATGCAGTCTTGCCTCATTTCCCTCTGTTGTTCTGAATCCAGTAATTAACCCCCCTCAAACACTTTAGAAGATGGATGTAACAATTCCACAACCTGAAATCTATTTATTTTTAAGACCTCCTCCTTCTATGGTCACTTATATCGGGTCCTTTATGGAGCATGTTTTGAGGATGAATCTGACTTCTCTGTTTTAAGCGATGTTTCAAGAACAGAGCATAGCATGGGGAGAAAATAGGGCCCGATTCAGAAGATGTGCGGGCAGGGTTGTTTGTGTTCCCTCTCTTTCTCAGCTATACCCAGACAGAATTAATTTTGTGTTGCTTACTTAGCCTGGTAACACTGAGAGGGGATTTTTTTTTTTTTTTTTTGGTAATCTCTTTCCAAGGCTTGCAGCCAGTGGGCTAAATCTTTGGTCTCTGCTCCAGCCCTTGGGGATGAGAAGTGCAAACAAAGGTGGTTGAAAGCCTCTGTAGATTTCTCTGTCCCTTTTTGTCATCTGTGCCAAGCAGAGCTCTTCTGCAGATAACGATTGGGCCTTAAAATATCCTCAAACCCTTCTCTCCCTGTAATAGTAAGATCCATCCTTACACCTGCTGAAAAGGGTGCTATCGGGAAGAGGAGGTGACTTTTTCATATGGAGCTCAGTGAATTAGGTTTGCTTTTGAGAATAGGTCATTCATAGCACTTAAGGAAAGTGGGATCAGTGTACTGGTTTCTTGGCATCTGGCTCAGCTGCAGCTGAATTCAGATTATGCAGGCTGCTAAACAAATGACTGCAAGGTAACATCAAGCTTGTTCCATAGTGACTAGTGTTTTTTGTGGGCATCAGCCTCTTTGAGACATCTCTGAGACAACATCTGAAAGCACTGGTCCTTTTTGAAAAGCTTGGTCCAAGGTGACAGGGTTATAAGGGTTATTAGGAAAAAAACAATAGTGAGTGTGAACTGGGATACAGTGTTGCTTTATATTGTCAGGCACAAAGATAATCATTAGGGAAAGAAATTCAGTTGCGACCTTTCGAATGTAGCTAGCAATTTGAAACGTGTATCTCACTGATTGCTTCATCCTTCCCTCATTTTTCTCCATCGCTTACCCTAATCTCCCAAAATGGACCGTCCATTATCACAAACAATATGATCACCAGCACAGCAGAAGCTTTTAGAAATAGATCTATTTGTTTGTTAATAAAATGCGTAATGTACAGCAAACACAAATCTAGGCAGTACAGGAAACTTGCTTTGCCAGTCTCCTCTAATTAACCTAGGAGGTGTTCAGAAGATACATATTAGTGCAAAACCCCAAAACAGTCTCCATCCAGAATGCTGATGCAAGGCTATAAGAAACATGTGCCCTGGTGTACAAAAATTAATTTTATATTGCACTTTGAGATCTACTACGGAGAAGTGTTAGACAGGAGCTAGTTGGTGGTATTGTAAATACACAGATTTTTTACAGTTTGGAAACTTCTGTAAATAAACTGTCAAATAAGCGCATGCTACATATATATGCACATAGAAGGATTTAGAATTGATTTCCTAATCCCTGGAGCCCTGCCTTAAGATCTAATAAGACACCTTCAGGCATATATAGATGTATATGCCCACTAACACCTATGATAAAAGAATATGAAGCAAAGTCAAGCACTCATGTTAGGAAATGCCAGAACTGAGGTAGTTTGGCAAGTGTAATTCAACCTCCTTGCGTGTGCATTAGGTTACAGTCTTTATTACAGTTGCACACTATCCCCCCCCAACACAACTACCATAATTCTAGTATTTCCTAATTTTTGAGTGCTTAACTTTGTGCATACAATATTCTTTTCACATGTATTTGCGATGCAATTTCCTAACTTAAAAAAAACAAAACTAGAAATGCCCCCCCTCACATAGACTCCTGTTGGCACATGCCTACACAGGCAATTGCCAGTATGGTTTGGACCTTACAATCCATGAAAGTTTTATGTTGCCTGAGTTAATGCAGTAAGTGATAGCTCTAGCATCTAGCAGGTCATCATTTTCTATGATTGCCCAACGCAGGCAGAAGAAATGCATACTTTGCAGTTACATTTGCAGAGACATTGGCCAACCACAAGTTGAATATATGGATTGAAGCCTCTTGATTGCATTCCAGGTTTTGGAGGGAAGTAGACTATAGGGTGGCCACTGATGCATCCCCAGAATATAGGACATCCCCCTTGGCCAATCAGCAGTGAGGGGCAGGCTGCTCCCTCCTTGGCCAATCAGCAGCAAGGTGCGGGGCCACCAGAAAAAGGACACCTCCCTCCCTTCCTGGCTGGCTTGGAACACTCTTGCTCTGTGCACCACCCTGTGTCTAGGCACAGCCAATAGAATTACAAGGACAAATGATTGACATTTCAATGAAATGAAAAAACAGGACTTTTTGCAGTCCCTTCCTCATTTAGAAATGGACAGGGGACAAAGGGTTTAAAAACAGGATGGTTCAGTATAAAACAAGACGAATGGCCACCCAGACGAATCTGGCCCTTTTGCCTTCACCTATGCTCCCATGTCTCTCCTCTACTTATCTGACTGCTCCAATCCTGGCTCCTGTTTTCTCCCTCTGCATTCAAATCAGGCCCTTTCTCCTCCAGACATTTGAGCACCAGGAGGGAGAGCACTGAGAACGTGCCTCCTGTTTTGTATTTCCTCTTCCCAGTCCTATACCAGTCCCCAGCAGTGAGGAGGAGCAATTGCAGGGAAAGCGCAGTTAACCCTGGCATCCCGGAATAGAGATTGCTCATTATTTTAGGGATGATCAAACTGCCAAGTCGCACACAGGAGCATGCTCAATGCAGATGGAATTTTCAAAGGATTTTAGCTGTCAGACTAACGAATCTCTACTAGGCCAGTGTAGGCTGAGACTTATAAGAAGCTTATAAGTTGGGAAGATTTTTCATGATAGTGACAAAAGGCACATCTCTAGTACTGGACAACTCTTGCCCATTTCAGGTCTGCTGGGCTCTAGAATTTCTCAACAAAACGGTGGTAGGATTTTTGTTTCTAATGGGGAAAAACACACTTTTTTCTTAACTTTTTTAATGTGAAATAGCTGAAACTGAAAACATCAGCATGAGGCAGGGAGCTGGCATGGGAAATTTCAGCTCAGATGGTTAAAATTCAGCAAAGATAAGCAACTGCAAATGCTTTTATGATGGAAAACATGTATGAGGTTTTGAATGCACATAAAACAGAACAACTTGGATTCCATTTGGCTTGGCCAGTGCTAGTTCCTTCTGCTGATCCCTTTTTTATTTACTAAAGAATTTAAGCTAAAAGACATCACCTCCTCCTCCTCCCTCTCTCTTCCCCTAAATTGGCTTTTAGAAAACAATGTGTTAAACAGAGCATAAAAGCCCTTAAACAAATTATTTTCTGCTCTGTGATGCTTTGGATTTCTCATGGCTGATACCACTGGGCGACTCAGACCAGGGCGCATTGTGCTTCCCCTGCTCATCCTTTGGAGCCTCTCCTTGCACTGCTGTGAAGTTGGTGTGCTGTGTGCTGGCAAATAACATAAGAGGACTCCGTGACTATAAAACAAAGCTGTACCTTTATTCAAAGCACTTTATTAGCAAGGGCTTTGCACCCAAGCCATGATGAAATTCCCTTCTGTACATTTTGCTTTTGCCATTGGTCTCTTGGCAGTATATGCTGCTTACTTTGCCATTCTGCCCTCCAGCTAGTCCACCTCCCAGAAGCTGCACTAATCTCCTGTGACCATATGGTTCCGTTCATGAAAAGTTGAACAGGTTTCTCAGTCATTTTCCAGGGTTGGAATGGGATTTCATGAGACTGTGACGTTTCCTTCTTATCAATAACTATGCTGTCCACACATTGCACTGTTCCATATACGTGCTCAGTTGGGCATTCATGCCTGACTAGTAGATAAACTCCCTGGCTCTTCTCTAACATTCTTGTGTCCCCGGGGGTGAATCGTATGATGTCAGCTCTTAAACCTGCTGGGGTTACTTTGGAACAAAATCCTGCCTTGTCCACATATGTCATCCTTCACCTGATAGTAGCTTAATTTTTGTGGTGCTTGCTCATTGCAAGGAAGTCAGTGCTGTAGCATGAACTGACTTATTGCTTGTAACACCCCATCCGGGTACATACTTCTGAAAATGTGAGGATACTGTAACCTGTTGATGGCCTCTCCTTTGTTCCACAGGGTGACATATGGTGCATTCTGAAAGGTTTCCCTCCTCATGCATCCTGCCACTCGTAGCATCTTTCCTATGCCACATCATGGTATTGGGATCTCAGTAACATGCACTGTGGTCACTTGGATGCACTAAGCTAAGACTTCCTATTTCTTTTTACTGTCTTGTGATTAGGACTGCATGCCCACTTTGTACCCAGGGTGGAGCCATTTCATTCCAAAGGTACAACCAGTGGCTCCTTTTCTCTCTGAGTGTTTGCTCTCTCTGGGTCTGTCGGAGCTTTACTAGCAAGGCCTTTGGCTGATAATTTTGCATATGGACTGCTCCTTGGCCGCCTCCCACAGCACCTTGCAGTATTTCTAATTTGTCTGCGGGGCCATAGCATTTCAGGACTGGTGTCTCTCTCACTGTTTTCTTTCCTCTTTCAAAAGCCCTCTCGTGTCTCTGATCATTCTCATGATATATCGTTGTACAGTGACTCTCTTAAAGTTTCACAGGCTTCTGATATGTATGTACATGACCTGGAAAGGTACTTGGCCATCTTACTACATCACAGGACTCTCTTCACATCCCCTGGTCTGAGTATTTCCTAAACAGTTCTTGGTGTCTCGGGGTTTGGCCAGGCAGTATTTCAAAGGTCCACAGATGTCTAGTTTAAGGATTCACAGTTTTTCAGAGTGTCTACATCAAGCAGTTATTCTACTCCCAGGGCTTTCTTGCAAGTCATCGTAACTTGCTGTTGTGGTTCTGGATTGCTCTCCTCTCCTACAACAAAAAAATTATTAGTTGCCTTCTCAATGTCTGGGAGTCCCTCCAGTTCCTGGCTGAGTTTACACAGGAACATCTACATGCAGGGTTGATTTCTTGTGGCATTTATACACAGCGAGCTGCCAGAAGGTGAGCTGAAGTTGACAGGCAGCTGGATGGCTCATCTTGCTCTATCTGCGAGAAGCTTTTTCTGGACATTATGCTTTTTGCCTGGGTAAACCAGGTAGCATGTCCTCAATTGTCGATAATATAGTATAATGTATTTTCCACGTTCTAGTTGTAGTTCTGGATAGGTGCTGATCCTCACCACTACTTGGCTGCTGATGCTAATTTCAATGTAATGATGTTACCTCCTTTTTATACGCTTGCAATTCTTCAGTGGTTGTACAAAAGCAAAGAGCTTTCTACTTTTAAATAGTGGTACACCATCTGGTGGAGTCTGTTTTGGGGTCTACTTCAGTTTGTCTTCTCAGAGTCCATCTCTTTGACATGCACTTATATTCTGGACAGGACCATATTGATCAGATTCTGCCACTGTTGTGGAGTAGATTTCAGTGGGATTGCTGGGCATGTGAGGAAGTATTGCTTGATTGGGAGTAAGTGGGTGCTGCTTTCATTAACATTAAATATATTTTCTGTAACTCTAGCTTTACAATCCAGCATTTATCATGCCAAGAAATTGCCATTACAATAGAGAAAAGAACAAGGTGTGTGTAGCGTTAGGTTGAATGAAGGGGTCTCAAAAAAAGGAAATCTTGTTGTTCCAGTAATTCATTTAGCTACATCAGTACAGTCCTGGGGTTCTAACTGACAACAGGCTTTTGTCCAACTGAATGGCCTCAGTGTTTCACCTTGCCTAGCAATAGCTGCTGCCAGGCTGCTTTGTCCATCAATCTAAAGTTCAAGCATAGGTGCCCAAACTGTGCCTACCTTGTGTACATGTGCCCCTATAAACAGGAAATGTGCCATTACCAATCACACCTTTGCTCAAGCAAATTTGCTTAATTTACAATAACCATAGCTCTTGGGAGTGCAAGTTCATGCAGTTGGGTTTTTTTAATGCTTGTTTTGCTCCATACCCTTTATTCTCACCAACAAGGAATGGAATTCGAGACTTGCCAGTACATAGATATAGGTGCCAGCCACCTAAACTGAAGGAGGCACTCTTTACTGCAGCAATGGGGTGTGTTTTCCAGCCCCAGTGGGCAATGGAATTATTAATTACATGGCAAGTCTTTAATTCTCTCCTGCAGGCAGCAATGACATTCTCCCCCTCCCCCTTCCCCAAATCTCTGTGTCCCTGCTAGATCCTGTGCATTTTGCAATACAGCTCAGGCCCAGAAATAAGAATTTAACCCAAAGAGGGCAGTGTAGTGCTGTCTCCTGGCTCATACCTTTTATGTAAAGAGAGTGGTTTCTTTAGAGCCCCGATGTAGGCTTACTAGCATTATCACAAAGGCTTTTTTTCTCCTACCTTGCTTGATGGGAACAGTCAGTCACAAGGATTTCTTGAAGATACATCTCCTAGGTTCAGAGTCTTCTCGGTTCATGTCTAACAATTACCATGAAACCAAAAAATGTTGTAGCCCTGCAGGCTAGCTCTCAGGTAAACCATTCTTCTCACTCTTTTAGGCCAAAGATCACATATTCTTAAAATGTGTGTCACTGCTAACAACTCAGACTATTATCACTG
This sequence comes from Alligator sinensis, assembly GCF_000455745.1. Classification (NCBI taxonomy): domain Eukaryota; kingdom Metazoa; phylum Chordata; order Crocodylia; family Alligatoridae; genus Alligator; species Alligator sinensis. The sequence goes on from NW_005842238.1 coordinate 881,753, forward strand.
AAAGAAACTTAACTCTAATCTACTTTACATTATATTTATGGGTTGGGGTTTTTTTACTTTCTTGGCTTGGACAGTAACAATAGGTTACTGAGCTTGCCTTCCAGCTGGTGGAAAGCAGCACAATTCTCCTAGAGCCTGCAGATCTCTACAGCAGCTGAATATCAGGGCCATATCAGTTTTGCATGTGCATCTAGAAAGTTTCCCTCTATAGCACCTCCTGTTTGCAGACTCTTCAGGGGCATGGCTTTGCTTTAAAACACTGTTTCCCATGAAGACCTTTCAGGGAAACATTTCTCTTGACTTGAATGTTGATATGAATTATGGTCCTTATACCTTTCTGGGTGATGCTTGATTAGCTTCTCTGGACCTGGTTTCAGTTTAATCAGTTTGCCAATGCTGTGGATAAGTATGCAAGTATGTGCATACTTTTTTTTTCAGCTCATGAAAATCCCCTTAAGATAGAGGGAAGGGGCATTTTTAGTAACAGTAGCAATTTGGAGAAGCATTTGCAGGGCAAAGCAACTTTCTAACAGGTGTAGAAGCTGTTTGAAAGAGGGGAGTGGTGTTATGAACTGCACAGACTGGTTTTGGTCCTCTCTTTGAAGCATATGTTCAACACCATGCAGATTGGGATAATGCATAGATTTTGCACTGTTGTAACAGTGAGATACTATCCTGCTGCTATAAGCAAGGTTGGGATTCAGGCCAAGAGGACCTATTTACAGTTAAATAAGTGTAGGTGGTGCAGCACCTACCCTGGAAATCTTCAAAAGGAGACTGGACAGTCACCTCGCTGGGGTCACTTGACCCCAGTTGTCTTTTCCTGCCTAGTGCAGGAGGACTGGACCCGATGATCTACAAGGTCCCTTCCAGCCCCTAACGATCTATGAATCTAGGAACTGAAAATGTTTACCAAATATTAAATGTGGGCACGCTCAGCTCAGCACATGGGGAACCCTCACTCCAAGTCCTTCCTTCTCTGTGGGTTGCAGACTGGTGGGCACTAATTGATTTCATGGAGCCAACAGGAGGCAGGGAGCTCTGAGAGCAAAATATGAAGAAGGAAAAGCACCCTGTCTTCAACGCTTCCTCAGAGAATCAGGATCTGGTCTGGTGTAAATCAGGGGTATCTGTTTGACCTCAATGAGGATTAGTCACATTACTAGTGTCAAATGAAAGCAGCATCTGGCTCTGTACTTGATCTGATCAGTTAGCATTGTGCTCCAGAGAGGGACCAAGGGTGGAAAGTAGGGTGTTTCCAGGTTGCTACTTTCTTCTCCAGGAGGGCATCCTTTAAATAGTCAATTAGCTAATGTGTTGCCATTTACAGGGGAACTGCTCTCAGGGTGTCAGACAATGGATTGAATATTGTAAATAGTACCAACCTTTGCCTTTCTCAAGAGATTCAAAACTCTAGCTTCTGGCCTGATTTTTCCACTTCAAAGAAGAAGGGTAAAAAGGCTTTCAGTTCTATTTAAGCAGACCTGTTTCCTTAACCAGGCAAGAGTTCAATTAAAAGAGGCTTGCCATTTCCCTCATTTTGCTGGCAAAAGGAGCTTGCAATTGAATGTTTCTCTCTATAATGATCTAGGTGCACCAGCTAGCTTAACTCTTTAGGAGACAAAAAAGTTACTAGTTTCAAATAACTCTAAATCTGGCAGTGTGTTAAGACCAATAGAACAGAAAACAACATTGCTCATTTCAATCTGGTAGCTCTTAAATGGGAAAGGTACTAAGAATACTTACAAATTAGTTCTTTATTTGAGCTGAAGCACAGTGACTTAGGGGTTTATACAACCTAGTTACTAAAATTCAATACAAATACCATTACAAAGCAGCCTGCTCATCAACCAGTTGTAGTCAAACCTGTCAGCACTCCCATGTTACCTGCCCCTGCTGCTGCCTACTTTTCTTCATAACTCACAGCAGAGGCAGATTAATGTGTACTGGGGTCCTGGGACAGCACAAAATTGGAGGCCCCCTACCCCCATGGGAGCTAGGCTGCAGGTGGGGGGGGAAGAGAGGCCCCTTCCACTCCTAGTGCTGATGGGGGAGCCTGGTGGATCCCACCAGGCTGAGGGGCACATGCCCACCTCTTCTCCCTGCTCCCCACCCCCGCTATGGCTGAACATACACACACACATGCACACACACTGGTGTGCACAGATGCAGGTGTGTATACTCTACTCTCACTCTCTGCACATGGACATGGACACAGACACAGACACACAGACAGGCGCACACATGCACACAGACACATGAAACATGTACACAGACACACACTTTCCCTTCACAGGACCTCCCTGTACCCCCAGTCTCGATCACACGGAGGCAGCCCTCTGCCCCTCATAGCTCAGTCTTGTTCCCTGCCAGGCTCTTGTTACTCTTCCATAGATTCATAGATTGTAGTCGGAAGGGACCCAATGGATCATCGTGTCTGATCCCCTGCCCCTGGCAGGAAAGAGTACCGAGGTCAGACGACCCCAGACAGGTGATTGTCAAGTCTCCTCTTGAAGACCTCCAAGTTGGGTGACAGCACCACCTCTTTTGCAAGCCCATTCCAGACTCTGGCCACCCTTATTGTAAAAAAATTTCTTCCTAATGTCTAACCTAAATCTACTCTCCACTAGTTTGCACCCATTATTCCTAGTTACTCCCTGGGATGCTCTGGTAAACAGTGCATGCCCAATTCCCTGTTGTCCTCCCCAGTAAACTTATAGGTGGCTTATCTTTTATAAAGGCTGAAGAGATCAAGATCTCTCAGCCTCCCCTCATAGGGTCTTTCATGGAGGCCAGGAGACCACTAACTTACCTGCAGAGAGCTGCTGCCCAGCTGTCCCATGCAGCCCCGCAGATGCAGAGGGCTGGCCTGGGAGTGCCATGCCATGTCTCTGCTGGTGGGCAGTGGCACTGGGAGGGGTGGCTGCAGAGGACTAAGATGAATTTTGGGGCCCTATAGCTCCCAAGGCCCTCCCAGTGCTGCTGCCCACAAAGGCACCATGTGGCATGGCACTCCTGGCCTGGCCCCAAACCTCCCCCTCCCGGCCAGGTGGTATGTGGCTCTCCCAACCCAGCTTGGCCCCCTCCTCCCCAAATGAGGAGGATCCAGGGGCCAGGGCCCCAAATTGGTAGGGCCCAGCTTGCCCATTCATTAATCTGCCTCTGACTCTCAGCCTCAGGTCCAGCTCTGGGGTCCCCACTCCAAGCACTCAGCCAGGGTGTTGGGTTCACAATGAGAATACCTGGAGAGTCGGCGTCTTTGGGCTATTTCACACCCGCGGAGAGAGGGATGAATTCCAAAAAGGACATGAAACTGCTGCTGGCAGGTAATGATAGTTCTCTAATCATATCTGCATATGCAGGAACATGAAAATTACGCTTTTACCAAGGCAGAGCAGTACCTGCAAATCTGGGTATGGGAACTGATCTTGAAGTAATGGCCATGGTATTAAATATAACTGCTGGAGAAAGCTGCTGCTCCCTGTGGTAACACAGAATGAGGCTAGTCTCCCTAGGTATCCTTGCTATTCTGACTCTGTCGGTAATTCATGAACAGCAAGTCAGTAGTTCAGTTAAAAGCTTAAAAGGCCTCCAGATTTCTGTGAGGAGAGATGGAGGGGCAGGGTTTATCAGACAGAGGAAATATTATCACTCTGTCTCCTCACTAGGCAGGCTCTGGAGGGGAGCCCCAGTCAGAGGGGGCTGATAATCAAACTCTCTCTGTTTCATCCAATAACCCTGGTGACTTCCAGCCTGGATATTAACAATATTTGGTAACTCTGCCAGCCCTTCCAGCACATACCCTAGCTTGAGATGGGGAGGCAGGAACATCTCCTACTGCTTTCCTATTAACTCAGATACACTTTTAAGGCAAATACCATCTGCTTGGAGATGGTGGGTTTCATGTAAGATTGTGCAATTTTTGCCAACCCAAGAATGGAAAAAACAGTTAATGGGAGGGCAGACAGTATCTGCAAATGATCATGGAGGGAAGTGCAATCCAAAAAAGCCCCATCCTGGGTGTCCACTCCTTTTAATTCAATTACATTTCTTGGCAGATTCTCCTCCACATTTCCAGGGCTTTGATCTAAAATGTTGCCACATGAAACCAGAACAGCAGTTGTTCTCAACCTTTTTAAGACTCAAGCCACCTCTTGTTAAACTCAAAGCACCAATCAGAAAATGCTTACTATTAGTTTTCTCTCTTTTTTGACTCTGAAAAAAATAGAGCAATTCTTCTGTTGCAAAGAACTCAGAAAGACCACAATGTATCAGAATGATTTTGACTCTATGGATTCTTATTTGAAATCTCTGGGTTTATCTTGTGAATCATGTGTAGGGGTTTGCATGCCTCACAATGTTAACATTGCATGGCACTCTGCAGCACCCTTGAAAGAATTAAAGCACCCCAGGGAGCTGTGGTACCTTGGCTGAGAATCACCGCTTTGTGCAAGAGCTTAGCTCCACTGCTGGCCAATACAAATTGTTTTACTGAATCACTACAGCAGGTAGTTATGGATGTTCCTCTTTGGTTTCTTTTTTAATGGCTAACCATGTACATAGGCTAGATTGTGTTTACTGTTATTGGTAGGCCTGCCACAGTGAAAGGCACCTTAATATTTGATCACTTCACAACTACTGATGAATTAAAACCTCCCTGGATTTGCAAAGTGATGTTAGCTCCCAGTGAGGAAACTGAAGCCTTGTACGGTTTAAATGAGTTTTCCAAAGCTGGACACCAGTGACAATAGAACCCAGATCTCCTGGTCATCATGCCCACATGTCCACCTCTCCTTCCTGACACCCAGTCTGTCTCAACTGTGGAGGGTTTATCTGGAGCATATTTCTGTTGCATGGAGGGCACTTAAACAGCATCATTTCCAATGTCTGTCTTTCCCTAGCTTGCCATCTCAAAGTCAAGTCACCCCTGCACACTGATCTGAATCTTTAAACTTTTTAGTACTTTTGACTATTTTGTTTCTCTGCCTAACTGCACTGCAAGTGATTCCTTCAGCAGATTACCGGCTCCCTAAACTCTCTGGCTGCCTGATGTTACCTGGCTTGAACCTCTGGTACCAGATGTCTGTTCACAGCATATGTTGTGCTGCTCTGAACAGTCAGCCTATTGGAATCAGACTTCTGGAGCCAAAGTCTTGTGTGCGGACTTGAATGCAGCTGGATTATTTCTTTGCTTCCCTCCCTGCTAACAACCTTGTCTGTCTGGCAGGATCAGCTCAATTTATGACATCCAGGGTATGTTGCTGTTAATTCTACTAAATAAACTTTGGTGCAGTTTGCAACAGGGTGTATTGCTCCTGGGTGCTGCATTTATACATGTGCTAGGGACCACAGCATGCTGAGCTAGTTCGGAGCAGCCCTGGCTGGCAGGAGGCCCAGGGGGTCAGTCTGCCGGTTCGGAGCTGCTCCAACCTGGATAAACGTGTGGCAGAGGGGCTGGCTGGGGCCAAGGGTGCCTTAGTGCAGGGCTAGCCGGCAAGCAGCCCCCACACTGAAGCACCCTTATGCCCCTGCCAGCCCTTTCAGCATCTACAAGGGCGTTGTGGCAGAGTAAATGCAGCTGACACACAGTAGCACTTGTTTTGACAAGTACTACCCTATGGCAGCATTTATTAGTTTACTGCAGCCTCATAGAGCAGTACGTGTAGATGCTGAGACTTTACTGCAGAGCTAATTAGGCAACTCCTCAGTAAACATCTTGGTAGATGCACTCTCTACAGATGGAACTGAGGTGGCTTCCATGCTGCAGCACTGTCACATCATGCACTTGCCTATCACCAGCACCAGCAGAGGCTGAAGTGTGGCAGGTGAAACACCCAGGACTGTTTACTCCCTTTATTGGATAACCAGTGGTAAAACAGTCTGGTATTTTAAGTAAGGAGCCACTTGAGAAGACATGCTGTGAAGACATTGTGGAGTGACTTCTATCCTTAGATTTTCATACAGAGCCCATTGCCATGGTTCCTGGGACTTTGCTGCTGGAATCGCCTTGAGCCCATTCAGTTATCCAGTGAGCTGTATAATGGTGCTGTGTTTCTAAGAAGCGAGAATATATGCTTCAATCCTTGACCCTTGTACTTTCTTTCATAAATTGTTTTTTGCAGGTAGAGCACTCAGAGCCTCAGACTGCCATGGCAACACCGTTTAAGTGACCTAGCACTACTGTTACCATCCTGGACTCCACCTTGGTGTAAAGCAGTGATTCTCAACCAGGGTGCTGCAGCATCCTGGGGTGCCATAAGATCTTTTAAGGGTGACACAGGGTGCTGCACAATATTAGCACTGTGAGGTGTGCAAACACTTGCACACGTTTCACAAGGTAAACCCAGAGATTTCAAATAGGAATCAATTGTATCAAAAACTTTATGACCCACTGTGGTCTTTCTGAGTTCTTTTCAACAGAAAAAATTGCTCTATTATTTTTCTATCGTCAAGAAACAAGTGAAAGTTAAGAGCTAGCATTTTCCAAGGGCTGCCTTGAGTCTTAACAAGAATCAGAACACCTGATCTAAAGCAGGTGGGTCAAACATATTGTTACCAGATTTGCCCATCACTTTGGGGTGTGCTCATTTATTAGGGACACATTTCTACGGTCTTTGTAATTCTATCAATGTGCTGCTTTTGGTACTTGTATTTCTATATGCAGCTGTATCTCTCCCTTCTGCAAGTCCTTACCTCCAATGGAGCTATGTTGCAGGACTCAGTTTCAATGGGGCTGGGTTCCTCCAGACACCAAATCAGTCAAATACACACACACAGCCCCGTGACCTGGCCAGGTTGATCAGCATGGACAGGCTGACACCTTCATATGCCAGGAATCAGTTCATTAAGGTAACAATAAAATGCAGTCAGACACAAGCACACAGGTGAATAGAATACTTCTGAATCCAGCTGGGTGTTCAGCTGACACCCTCATGGGCCAGTATTCAGTTCATTAGAGCAAGCCTGAGCCAAACTGGGTCAATCAACCAATACAAGCTGATCCCCTTATGTGTTTCAAACTTAGCATGTCCCAATCTTTTGCCCTAACTGTCCAGTATTTCTGGGCTTCACGGGGATCTTTGGCTTAGGTAAAAGAAGCGTTGCTGCAGAGCAAGTGGGGAAGGGGAAGTAGAGAAGGAAAATACACCCAGTTACCACCGGTTTGACTATAAAAGTTTTATTTATTGCTAAGTATATGAAATTTATAATGGTACTAGTAGTAATGGACATGGAAGGAAAAACAAACAAAACAATTACAATATTACCCTAGTTTAATTGAGTATTTGGGGAAACCTAGCTCAAGTTTAACTAAAAAAATTCAGGTTCAGAAAGCTATGCCTAGAAAGAAAAAGAAAAAGAGAGAGAGAAAGAGAGTGAGAGCTGTGGTCTCACCATTCCAAGGCACTCGGGTGATTTGTTGACAAGCAAAGTTTCTAACACGATCATTGCAGGGAGACGAAATGTTTCTCCCAGCTTCTCGAGAACAATAGCGGATGGTGTCAGAGAGATTTCTCTCTCTTGAAGCACACTGTTTGCTGCTTTACAGCTTTCTTATACCCTTAGTCTAGCCTCTTCAAAACATTCTTTTAATTGTGTAAATCAAGAGGGTCCTAAGCCATAATTGACAGGGAAAATCCTGTTATATAAACAGTTTAAATTTAAATGAATTACCTTTTTCAGAGACAAGGGGTTACCTGGTTTGGAACATCTCAAAAAACTGATTAACAACCAGGAAAAACATCAAGTTTTAAGGAGTAACCAGACACCTAGGAGCCAGCTTGAAATTATTATGAATATAGAAGATATAGTGGAAGGGATACCGCATTGTTTCTTCTCAGATGGCCTAGCTATGCTTGCACTGTGAAGTCAGCATCAGTGTTTTGTATTTTACCTGTTGTGAATAAGCCTCAGTTTAGCATGACTTTCAGATTTTACTGTAGTCTTTTAACAGACTTAAGGGGATTGATTACTTTGAGTGTTCATAAACTTTGTGGGGAGGGCTTCCACCAGTCATCCTGGGAAAAGTATGACAGCATATGTGGTCAGGGCTCCAACGGGCTGGACGCTGTGATGAACCCTTAACCATTGCTCAAATGTTGCCCATACCCCCTCTGACTCAGTCTCTTGCCTTAGCATTCCCTAACCTGGCTACCAAGTTTTAGTAAATCAAGTTTAAATAGGCCTCACATACTGGGACTGGGGAATGCACGGCCTGAGATACCTATTAAACTTTTCTTCTGCTTAGTTCAGGGTCGATGAGGTGTGTGTGTGTGTATGTGTGGTGGGGCAGAATAGAAAAAGTCCTTTGTAAGTTCAGCAAACTGGGTGCCAGGGCTCCCTCAGGAACACAGAGCTGACAGGTAACAATATGGCTGCAGGCCAGATCCACAGAAACATAGAAAATTAGGATTGAAAGGGATCTGAAGAGATCATCTAGTTCAACACCTTGCTCAAAGCAGGACCATCCCCAACTAGATCTGCCCAGCCAAGGCTTTGGCTAGTCAGGTCTTAAAAGCCTCCAAGGATGGAGATTCCACAATCTCTCTGAGTAGCCAGTTCCAGTGCATTGCCACCCTCCTAGTGAGAAATTTTGTCTTAATATATAGCCTAAACTTCCTTTGCTGCAACTTGGGACCATTGCTCCTTGTTTTATCACCTGCCATCATGGAGAACAGTCTAGCTCCATCCTCCAGGTAGTTGAAGGCTGCTATTAAGTCCCCTCTCAGTGGGGGACTAAATAAGTCCAGTTTCCTCAGCCTGTCCTCATAAATCATGTACCCCAGCCCCGCCTGCTGTCTTCGGTCATCTGGCCTGTGTATTTTTGTCCCAGCGCCATAGGTGGATTAATGCACAGGCCAACTCAGCACGAGCCCAGGGGCCCCTACCAATTCGGGGCCCCAGGATCCTGATCAGCAGGGACGTGAAAACCGTGGTTTTAAACTTGGCACGTTTCTTGTCTCCCAGCAGGGGGATGAAAATAGCACCAAGTTTAAAACATTGGCTTTTGCATTTGCTTTCCTGCAGCTGAGAGTGGGGACCCTCCCCCAATGGGACTGGGCGGGGCAGGCCGGGGACAGATTGGCTGGGAGTGCCAAGCAGTGCAGCGCCACACCTGGTGGGGGCAGGCTGAGAGCTCCACACTGTGCTGTGCATCTACAGGCTGGCAGCAATGCTGGAAAGGGGCATAGCCCCCTAAAATTCATCTTAGCCCAGTGGCGATGCATAGCTCAGTGGTGCTTGCTGCTTAGGTGATGGCTGGAGGGGAGGGCAGGTGGGAGAGCGATGCCCCCCCTGCAAGCCCTGGCTGATCATTGCCATTCCCGGAAGCAGCTGCAGTGATCAGCCACGGGGGAACTCCCTCCGGGCAGTGAGATCTGCTGTGAGGGGACCCCCCTGCCCCAGGCAGCAAGATCAGCTGTGGGGAGACCCCCTCCCCCACCCCGGGCAGCAAGGCTGGTCGCAGTGGGGGGCATGTGCCCCCCCAACTAAGGCGGCACTAGTTGCTCATGTCTTAGCTCCCCATAGCCACCCCTCCCAGCACTACCACCTGCTCACAGAGGCACTGTGTGGGGCTCCCAGCCTGAGCCAACCCAGCCCCGGCCCTATGCATGGCTGCAGGGACACAGCTGGGCAGCAGCTCCCTGCTGTTCAGTGCAACACGGTCCAGGCAGGAGCAAGATGGAGCTGCAGATGGCTCATGGGGGAAGGGAAGGAGGAGGGGAAGGGGCCGCCTCAGAGTGATGGAGAGTTGGGGAGGGGGGAGGTGTGCGTGTGCATGTGTTCATGGCAGGGAGAGTGTTTTTGCTGTGCGTCCATGTGCAGAGAGGAGTAGAGTGCGTGCCCATCTGCACGCGTGTCTGTGTGTGCCAGTGTGCATGCATGTGTGTCTGTGTTCATGGCAGGGAGAGTATGTTTGTGTCTGTGTCCATGTGCAGAGAGTGAGTGAAAGTAGTGTGCACCCATCTGCATGTGCGTGTGCATGTGTGTGTGTGTATGTTTGGCCATAGCAGGGGAGAGGGTGCAGGTAGCAGGGAGAAGAGGTGGGCATGTGCCCCCCACCTCCTCCCAGCCTGGCAGGGTCCACCTACCCTCCCCCGCCAGCACCAGGAGGGGAAGGGGCTCCTCCCCCACTGCAGGGGGCAGGGGCCCTCCAATTTTGTGTTTGCCCAGGGCCCCAGTACACATTAATCTGCCTCTGCCCAGCGCTGGCCATGGTGTTGGGATTTCTGGTGGCAGAGCAGCACTGCTGGCAGAAGCCCTGGCACGATGGCTGGACGTGGGACAAAAGACCCAGTTCACCAGGCTCTGACTGTAGTACCACTGGAGTTGCTTGCCCGCTGGCAAAAGCCAGGGAGCTGGCTGCCACCTGTGGAAGCCCTGCTACTGTGGCCAAAGCTCCAGTGAAGCTGTGGCCCAATGATCAAAAGGAGACTGAACAGTCTTTTCCTGCCTAGTGCAGGGGGACTAGACCCGATGATCTACAAGGTCCCTTCCAGCCCCTAACTATCTATGAATCAGGCTTCTGCTTGCAGTGTCGGGGAGTTCAAGGGCTCTGGCTCCTGACCCAGGCAGTCCTGTGTGGGGAAGAAGCTGGGGCTTTGCTTTGTTGCTCTCATGCCCTCCCCTTCCCTCCCAGACTCACTCAGGAGAGGAGACAAGCAGCAGATCAAGCCCCCCCTCAGTCCCCATGGCCTGCCCCCCACATGGAACAGCTGCTCCTCTGCTCTGCCCTGGTCTCAGGCAGTGGAGTGGAGGGAGCAGTGGGATAAACCCTGGCCCACCTCTTGTTCCTGGGACTCTGGTGTGAGGAGCAAGTGGGGGCTTTGCCCTGCTACCCCAGGACCAGCCTTTCTTAACCCAGTTCCCTGCTGGCCTTACCTTTGCTCCCCCCATGCACAGTTGAGAGGCGGGCTGGCAGGGGGGCAAGGGAAAGCCAGAAAGACAAAGCCCTTGTCTGTTCCTCACGCTGAGAGCTCTGGTTTGAGAAGTAAGCAGGGGGTTGTGCTGCTCCTTGCAGCTCCTCTGGGAGCCCAGCGGAGGGAGTGGTGTAACATTTATTACACCAGAAATTTCCATGTGGGAAGCGGGCAGGGAGCAGTTGGGGGCTGCTTCTCCCGTCCCCTCCCCTCCCCACCTGATCTATGGGACAAGTGGGAGCATCTGCCACCTCATAACCCTAATTCTTGGAAAGGCACAAGAGCCTTTCCCCATCTTCACTCCTCCACCAGGGTGTCCCTGCAGGGTCTCTCTGAACACAAGGCAATGCAGCCCTCCAGCTAATTTGGGGTCAATAGGAAACATCTCCCATATAAAAGCAGTTTTCTCCACATGATGTAGTTGCTGGATATGACAAAATAATTTTGCCTAACCACATTACAGGGGTATAGTTTTGATTGGCTTGTTTCAACATTATCTTCAACAGACTGGATTACAAAAAAATCGGTAAAACAGCCTTCCTGAAGAGCCTCTTTTTTATAGACATGGCCTTGTTGTGAAGGGCAGCTATGAGGTACATAGGACCCTTCATTCTGGATTGGACCAGCATGTTATCTCACCGTTATGAATGCCAGCTCCTAAGATGGAGATTCCATCTTAACTTGCATTAGATGCAGCTTTTGCCCTGAACCAGGATGGTCTGTACACCTCCTAACAAATTTCTAAATCCTTGTGGTTAGAAATCTGGATAGTAATTTTTCATGTAAATGCCCAATCATTTTTCAAACCCTGCCAAGTTTCTTGGCCTCAGTGACACTCGGTGTCAATTTGTTTCTTAGTTTGTGTCCTATGAAGAAATATATTTCCCTTTATTAGTTTTTGCTCTCTCCCCTTTTTCAATATAAACATTAACTGCATTAAAATGAGTATCTATTCCTCTACATATGAACTTCAGAGAAGTTTCTGGCTCATGCAAGGCTACAGTGAGGTACCAAATCTCCATATCCATGCTCCTTTGGAGAAGGTGGTCTCCAGTGGCTTCTGGTTAGTGACTGCCAGTTTAACATAGGTGCATGCCTGTATCAAACTCCATTTTCTTTTCCCAACACCACCTTGCATGTAAACTGTTGTACCTTTGCTATTGTCTTTGCCCTTCAGTTTTGGAGTGGGAGTGCAAGTGATGTTAGTAAAGGATTCAAAATGCACAGAAATTAAACATCATTAACCTGGAGGGTCTCTCATTCAAATAGCAACTCTCTAGAACAGAGGTTCTCAAACTGTGGTCCATGGACCACCACTGATCTGTGAGCTCCATTCAGGCAGTCCGCAGGAAGGTGACCTAAGGCTAAAGCTGACAAACATTACACCCGACTTCCCAGAACTTTGCTAAAAAAAACAGGAACGTCCATTGCACTAGAAAGGTAAGAATACTGATATTAAAATGAGTTGTGTATTTTGATTTGTAGAACAAAAAAAAGTTTATTAAGTGGTCTGCCGAGACCCTCAGAAATTTTCAAGTGGTCCACAAAAAAAAGTTTGAGACGTGCTCTAGAATATCAAACTAGCTGTTGCCTGCATTATTATTTCTGCCAGGTGGGCTCATACCAAGCAGCGGCTCACCTGTTGATAGATGTGAAATTCCTGAGAAGAGTCACCTGATGAGTGAAGAGGACTGCAGTCTTACAGGAAACAGGCACATTTCCCAGCATTTGGGAGAGGGTGAGGAAAGGCAAGAAAAAGGGGGCAAGATTGAGGAGTGGAGGATCTTGGTACCCTATAGTAACTAGGCATGACCCAGGGGCCTCTCAAAGCATTGAGGAAATTGAAGCAGGTTTTATGTTCAGGTTTCTGTTGTTTTCTACTGAACTGTCCATCTTTGATGCCCTCTCTCTGACTGAATTGTGATTTGGTCCTAGAAATTCCTTTGCAAATTCTGCACTTAATTTTCCTATCACATAATCCCTAAAGTGGGTCCACAGCTTTGGTGGAACTCTAGGGGTGCCATAGAGCACCACAGGGCCAAACTGGTAGCCACAGGCATTTGTTCCCACTTGTATCTGCTTGAAGGTGAAACCAGATTTAATGGGTTGTTGGATGGCTCTGCTAAAACCCTTTCTTGGCATTGAGTCTACCCTGGGCTAATTGGGTAGCATGTCCATAGTTGGTGATAATAGAGCAGGGCTTCTTTTTAATGACTTGAAGCAACTCTGAATAAAGTGCAGATGCTGAGATTACCTACAGGGTCTCTCACCTGTCAGGCTGCTCAGCTTCTCTATACTAGTTTCAACAGGTGTAATGATGCCTCTTTCTTTGACTTGCCAACTTTTTCACTGGCTCAAAAAGGATTAAGTTAACTCTACATGTCAGTTGTTCACAGGCTCCACAGGTGGGTCTGTTTCTAACCTCCACTCATGCAGTTCCTTGAAATATGCCCTTAAATTCAACATGAATGCTGAAAAGGTCCCATAGTGGGTATTCTTCCCTCCTCTCATATTGAAGATGCTGTGGTAATGTACTAAGATCAAATCTACTGCCCCATTGACTAAGGTGGATGCTGTATCTGGGTGTCAAGTACAATAAATTCTAAGCAGTAACATCTCTTATGGTGTAGATTTCTTGCTGACCACCTTCATTTGCTCATTGGTCTCAGAAGACTTAATTAGCCCAGACAGAGCATTGGCTCATGTGGCTACCTTGCTTCATGTCCAGAAGCTAGCATACATGGAACTCACTTGGCTATCTTTGCATGGTGCTGCCTTGTGCAGTATTACCACACCTCACGGTACCTTTTGAGGGTAAAAATCACTGTCTTTAATTTGCTCTCCAGGCTTTGCACAGAGCATGCTATGTGGGGAATTAATTACATGTTTGTCTCCATTGCCTAAAGAAGTATGGATTGGGTAGATCCTTTCACTACAAGTAGTGAAGAACTTTTAACTTCTCCTGCCAGCTCATGGGAAAG
>NW_005842238.1:895695-907216 GCF_000455745.1 Alligator sinensis
CTGAGGAACAAGCGGCTGTGAAGAGCACTCTCTTTGTTCTCCTGATGAGGTAGGAGCGGATACAAAAGGCTTCTCCCTTCTGTAATCCAAGTGAAGGTTGTTCTGATGATCAATGAGCTGGCAGGTTACTCAGCCTCCTATTGCTTGTCTGTTTTAAGGTTCAGACTTGAGCAATTACAGCTTTCATCTTAACACAAGTTAGCTGTAGCAAGAAGGATAGTTCTACACTGGATTAATACTCAAGAGAATTGGATCCAGTTTCTCTGTCACAGATGTCCTGAGAGCTTGGGCAAGCAGTTTCCCTTTTCTCTGAGGTGCCCTATTTGTGTGTGGAGAGGGAGGGGTTAATACCTCCCTAACTCCTAAGGTCATCTGGAGGGTCAATTTATTAACAGAAATGCTGAAGCATGGTGGTGGTGAGTACCACAGTTATGACTCTAGATATAGCAATTATTTTGCCAAGGGGAGCACACTCACTAAGCATGCAGCTGAATTGCAAAGCTTCTTGACTTACTCTCTTGGAACCTAATTCATTCCTTTAACCAAGCATTGTCCATGGAGTTCTGTGTCAGCTTTTAGATCCTGCTGTAATGCAAATTATGTATCTGCCTGAGAACTGCACTCAGCAGCCACTGACTGCCTTGCATTCTCGAAGAGAAGAACCTAGCAAAAGTGAGGAAAGGTAGCCAAAGAAATCAACTGCCACAAAAAGTCTAAAGATGAGCAGTGATGTTCATACATGAGCTTAGCTTTGCAACATTTATTTTAGGGTTTGAGCTATGCTATTCCCCCAGCTGGTGTCACTTACTTAGCATCCAAGTCCAGTTTACATGGAAGGAATGGCTTTTTACACTGGGATTCATGAGTGTTGTGATAGATCTGGCTCATCTGGTTCAAGAGCTTTTTTTTAAGCTTGAGCTCTCATTGTCTCCTTCCTGAGCTGTGTCTTTGGTTGAATAGCTTTGGTGCAGCACAGCTGTGATCTACTGTAGCAGGAGCAGCTTAGCTAGCCAATTATGCACAGGGTCCACTGCTAATGGTGAGAGAGCAGGGCCACACATTGTTGGCTCTTAAAGCATCCAAGAGCCATAGTGTTTACAAACTCTAGGATTGGTAAATGGAAAAAAAAAGGAGGGGTCTAGCTCCTCCTGGCAGAGCTGCTGGCTCTGTGTATTAATGATTTTCTGTCTCTCTGGCCTTGAAGGATCCCAAGCTCTTTATATATGCCCCATGCAAGGAAGGAACAGACTTGTAAGTTTCCACAAGGGCTGATGTAAATATGAGGAGAGACATTTCCCCAGCTGCTTGGTGCCATGACTGATGGTTCATTTTCTAACTGGAAGGCAGCAAAGGAAAGTCAACCCCCCTGGGAAATCATACACCGAGGAAAAATACACAAGCAAAACAGTGTGACAGACAAACCACATGGGATTTATACTTCTCCCTCTCTCCCACTGGCTTCCTTAGTGAGGGTCTTCTTCCATGGGGAAAAGTGCTGCAAGGCTCAGTCTGTCCCAGCTAATCACAGTGACGGTGTTACCTGATTTCTTCTCATCCGCCCTGGCCAGATGGTCTCTAAAGGCCCATCTGAGCAACGGCAGATCTCTGCATCTCACTATACTGCAGTGGGGATGGTGAAGAAGCTGACTGAGGGAGTATTGCTAATGCTGCTGTGATTATAGTGCTGTGCAGCTTTTGGCTGTAGCAACTGTATGTGCATTTAAATCTTTACAGCCTGACCTGGGTCTGTTGGCCACGGCACTCTCTGTATATGGCTAGTTTGCAGTGGAGGGGTTAGAGTGCAAAGTTGCTACCCTTATGTATGGTGTAAACTTCCACAAGCTCCCAGGGGACCAAAATTTCAGTGAGGGCAGCACACTTGTCCCAGGCAAACTGCCAATCGAGACTAAATTCTGGTACTCCATATATGCACACTTCTTTTCTCTCGCCTCCACAACATCCTGGCTTGTTGCTATAACAACTCTGACCTCACCAGGAGCCTTGGAGCTCCCTTGTCAACACCTCATGTGCTTCAGATGAACTCACTTTACCCCCATTTGTTTGCTGCCTCTTGCTCTTCTGTGAGCAGGAGTCTCACAGAGCACATGACAAGGCTGCTAGAACTGGGCTGACCACTTTCCACAATTAAAGTCTTTGCTCCAGGGTAGACTTTAACTCCACATCACCCCCTGCTCTTCCCAAAGCCTCCTGTCTTCCCTGGCCATCCTGCCTGTCTGGGAGAAGAGCCCAAACAGATCTTGCCTCCCATTTAATTTGTTTTGGTTCAAGTTACAGTCAAGGATAAACGTACTGATATTTCAGTGTTGAGATAGGATCTCATCAGCTCCAGCCCTCCTTTAATAAGATCTCAGGCCTCGAGTAGTCTGATTGCCTTATCTCTCTGCTGCAGATGTGTGTTACCCACCTTCCTTTCTCCCTGAAAGAAAGCCAGCTTCATGGAAACCAGCAGCAATTTCATTTGCTTATGCCCAAAGATCAGTAGAGGGAATAGATTGGCCACTTGTGCATTTTAGGTAGTTGTTTACACCTGGGCAACATGGAATAAAATACTGCCACTCATATTTTGGTTAGCATTGCTCTGTTGGCACAGGTTGGCACAGGTGGAAGGTGCCAGTGGGCAATGGAAAACTGGGCTCAGAGGTAGTCCCAAGAAGTTTCTGTGTGTGTGTGTGTGTTTGTGTATATGTGTTTAATTAATGCTTTACATCAGAGAGCTTTATGGCTAGCTTTGGAATTTGGAGACACTTCAGAAGGCAGCTGTCACCTCCTGACAGTTGGCTATTGGCCAGAATATAGGCTTGTTGGGATGCAGGGATACCCAAATTTTAATCTTTTTTATTCTGTGAACTGGGGCAAGTTTTCACAGCTCTGTGCCTCAATTTTCCTAGCTAGAATATGGGGCTGAGAAAACTTGACTACTTTCCTGAGATATTCTGTTAGCTGAAGTCCACAGTGAAGTGCTTGGTTATTTTGATTAACTGAAGGTCAGGAGTCTTTGGCCATGACACTCCTTGTACATCTTGCTGTTAGATAAATGAATGTCAGCAAATTACCTTACAAAGCCATACAGTTGCTTGAAAACAGCATCTCTGTTCCCCAAAGGCCTGAAGAACTTACTGACCTACCTTGCTGCTGCTGCTTCCCTATTCAAATCTACTGGGTTTAGGGTTTTTATCTCCCTATCACTTCCACAGCAGCTTGTGATAAAAAACCCACTTGTGTAGACCATGGTGCCTTTAAGAGAAGCCAGCTATGACAGATATGGAGCAGCTCTGTAAAATTTATGAATGTCTTTTAGTTTCATTATTGGGATGGTGTTTATGATACAATGATATTGGTTTAACTCAATAGGGGGCTGTCTGGATACAGACAAGAAAGCCATCTGTCAGCAATCACTTGAGAGTTGTGGAGGACCAATGCCAGAATTATTAGCTTTGTTTATTCTGTCTCTGATCTTTGACCAACCCATGGAACTGGTCTGATTAGAAAACACAGGAGAACAAACATTTTTGGTAGGGTTTAAAAGGACTCAATAATTCTAAGGTGGAGGGAGAGTAGGAGGAGGAAGCCAAATGACTTGGACACAGGGACCTTTTGGAGGCACTTGGAAAAGTTAGGCCTACTGAGTTCATGGCCACAAGATGGTAGGGCTGCAGGTAAAATAGACGTGTATGTAAGCTGTTGTTTTAAGAAACTTTCTACAGCTTTGCTTCTGCTGTTAAATCAATACGACTTTGATTTTAAGAAGACTATTTAGTCTCTCTATGCCATTGCTATCAGACTCCCAGCAAGATGGAGCAGCAGGTTCCCTGATTCAGTCATACCTGCAGGGTGATAAATAGTGCATTATAACCAGGTCCCTCTGTAAGAGGGGGAGAGTTGTGAAATTTCATCCCAGGTCTTTCCACCCCAAGGCCCCAAACCTGGGAGGCTGGATGAAAGGAGACCAGAAAAGCAACAGGGATGCAGCCAGGACCAGGACACTTCCAGGGGATTTTGGAGGATTCTGTCATTTGCACCTGTTTCTTACAATCTGCAGCATGAGTATTTGTGCTGCTTAGACCCTTCCGCTAGCTAGAGGACCAAGCACGGAGACTGTTAAGTCCTCCAAGCCAAAACCCACTAAGTTTTGTGGGCTTTTGCTGTTCTTCAGGGTAACATGTCAAACCCTATCTAATCCCCTGTAGGAACACAGGCAGAATTGCTTCCAGCTAGGGTGGCTGAACAAAGGTTCATAAGAGAAGGCAGTGGGTCTACATTCTCAGTAGTAGGCTTAGGTTTTCCTTCATTTGGGAGAGCAGTCAGGGCAAACACAGCAGGCTGGGCTTTTCCTGAGTCGTATACAGTTTGATCTTCACCCCTGGCCCCAAGCTGGTCATGAAAATGGCCATGAAAGACAGCTTTGTTTTGCCCGAGTCAGCCTTTTTGAGGCCTCTTTCTCTCTGTGCTTGCATTTGGTGGTGTGTATAGTAGGGGGCACTACTACACAGAGCCACCCACCTCACTGTGCCAGGCCCAAAACCATGCTTCAGGAGTCTCCCTTGGGAAGCCTACAGCTGGCTGTCCCGCTTCCTGGAGAACACCTGCAAGCCTGGGGTAACGCTGTCACCACCCAGGCGCTGGTCTCTGGTAGGGCTCTGTGCAGCCTGGGGCGCACACACCCTGTGAACCTTAGGGGTGCTTTGCCCACTGCAATATTTCTGGTGCTCCTTTCAGCCTGAAGCATCCAAAGATAGCATCACTTAACTGAGGGAAAATAAAAAGACAAACTTTACTGGCCAAACTGGAAGCTGAAGGCCTCTGTCTCCCAGTGCCTCAGTAACACAGCAAGGCAAGCTGTAACCTGACACCGTTATTGATGGGGGGGGTAGAAGGAGGAAGTCAGAATACCCTTTGAGCAAACATAAGTACGAGTCAGAGATTGGACACATTGGTCCGTTTAAGATGTGACTGGCCTACACATAATTCCTAATTCCTGGTTAGTTTCTAGGTTTTTACTTAGAGTAAATCTCCAGGCAGCACCCTGAGGTTTTTGCTTGAAAGTTTCAAACTGCCTGCTGGAAGGGACCGAGTGCACCTAGTTTTTTGTGTCTTTTAGTTTCAGACCAACACGGCTACCAAGTACACCCCTTCCCCCAGAAATTTTATCTGGCCAGGTCACCTGATTGACCAGCTTAAAGCAAGAAGTAAATGGGGGGGGATCACCTGGGATGACCCAGGGGCAGACAAAGGGGGAGGGAATTTCTTTACACACTTTTGCAGTTGTGGGGCTGTCCTGTCATTCTGCCCTTCTGGCACTGAGTGAGCAGTGGACAGGCACTCCCCAACTGCTTTCTCAGTTTTGAAAATCAGTTTAAGCTCAGCCACTTTGATGATCCTTCTTTAGATGGGATCCACCAACACAGGAGCCAGAAGCCCTTTGCACCACAGCTGGCTCTGATCAGGGGAGCTGCTCTCTTGGCTGACAACAGGATTAATTAGGAGCCAGTCGTCTGTGTGTAGTGCGCTTGGGGACCAGGCTGTTGGGAAATACCATCCTTTCCAACTTCTGTTTAGCACAGAGAACTCCTTGAGATCCTGTGTTTCAAAGCTATGCAGATGAACCTTCACCTAATTGCTTTTAAAAATCTGTTGCCATGACAACTCACCAGGCTTGATGTGAGAGAGTCTCTCCTTTCCTGGGCCTTGCATTGCCAACAGAAGAGGGGGGAGGGCAGGACAGGACACTCTTTTCTCTCTTTCAAAGCTGGTTTCTAACCACCTCAACATTTTTTTGCAATCCATTTTAAGCAGGTGGAGAGGTTTTCTGAAAGAACTCGTACTAGGGTGAGCGAGAGGCCAATAACTGCTAACCCCCCCTATTGGCAATTTCTAAAACGAAACTTAACCCCTGGGATCTTGATTCAGCAAATGTGTATTTTACTGTGTCACTAATGCAACCAAGACTCTGGCACTAAATCTCTTTCAGTGCTTCTCTGAGCATAATACTTTGCTCGTCTATGATGCTTTCCATTCAAAGACCTCACTGCACCATCAGAATGAATCATTCCCCCTTCCCTCTCATCTGTCATGAGTATTTGTGGCATCTATTATGTACTCATTCTCAGAATCCCTGTGCGTCAGGGATATGCTATTATCCTCAACTTACACATGGCAAACTGAGAGAAATAAGGGGACATCTCTACAGAGGTCTTTAGGTGCCTAATTCATATTTAGGCAATTGAATTCCTTTGTAGACTTCATAGATTTCATAGATTTCTAGGGTCAGAAGGGACCTATTAGATCATCGAGTCCAACCCCCTGCTTTGGGCAGGAAAGAGCACTGGGGTCAAGTAACCTCAGCCAGGTGCTTGTCTAATCTCCTTTTGAACACCTCCAAGGAAGGGGAAAGCACCACCTCCCTTGGAAGCCCATTCCTTATTTTGGCAACCCTCGCTGTGAAGAAGTTGTGGCTGATGTCTGGCTGAAGTTCTTCCTGATGTGCAACCTAAATCTACTCTCCTTCAGTTTATGGCCGTTGTTTCTAGTAACTCCAAGGATAAGTAACTCCTGGTAAACAGAGTATCCCCTATTCCCTGCCCCCCACGATGAGTTTGTAGACAGCCACAAGATCACCTCTCAGCCTTCTCTTGCGGAGGCTGAAGAGATTCAGGTGCCTCGATCTGTCTTCATAGGATCTTACCTGCAGGCCCTCAACCATACAAGTAGCCCTCCTCTGAACACTTTCCAGGTTATCCGTGTCCCTCTTGAAGTGCAGCACCCAAAACTGGATGCAGTACTCCAGTTGTGGCCTCACCAGTGTTGCATAGAGGGGAAGTATCACCTCCCTAGACCTGCTCGTGATGCACCTACTAATGCAAGACGGAGTGCAGTTAGCCTTACTTATTACCTTGTCACATTGGCAACTCATGTTCGTTTTTGTGTCGACTATGACTCTGAGATCCCTTTCTGCTGCTGTGCTACTTAGAATAGTATTTCCCAGTCTGTAGGTGTATTGGTGATTCTTTACTTTGCGCTTATCTTTGTTAAATTGCATCCTATTCTGATCTGCCGACCTCCCCAGTTTATCCAAATCTGCTTGAATTCGCTCCCGACCCTCTAGTGTGTTTACTATACCCCATAGTTTGGTGTCATCTGTGAATTTGGACAGAATGCTTTCTACACCCTCCTCCTAATCACTGATGAAGATATTGAACAATACTGGTCCAAGGACAGAGCCTTGGGGGACACCTCTGCCCACATCTCTCCAGGTAGAAACTGAACCATCAACCACCACTCTCTGGGTGCATCCCATAAGCCAGTTATCCACTTACCTGACTGTGAAAAAATCTGTGTCACAGCTACTTAGTTTGCTTATAGGAATTGGGTGCGACACTGTGTCAAAAGCCTTTTTAAAATCCAAGTAAATAACATCTACCTCTACTCCTGCATCTAAGTACTTTGTGACCTGGTCATAAAAAGAGACCATGTTAGTCAGGCAGGATCTGCCTGCTATAAACCCACACTGGTTGCCCATTAACATTGTATTACCCACTGGTCCCCCACAAATGTGATCCTTAATGATTTTTTCTACGGTCTTGCCAAGAATAGAGGTGAGGCTAACTGGCTTATATAATTATCTGGGTCCTCCTTTCTCTCCTTGTTGAAACTAGGGACCTCATTGGCTCTTTTCCAGTCTTCTAGGACCTGTCCTGAGCACCACGAGCGCTCAAACAATTGCGCCAGTGGTTTTGCTATGACACTGAGCAATTCCTTTAGTACCCTTGGGTGAAGATCATCGGGGCCTGCTTAAATACGTTCAATCCCCCAAGTCCCCATTTACCAGGTCAGCACTAACTGTTGGTGGATTGATATCTCTCTCAAGCCAGACTAAAGTCTCATTGGGAAGTGTGTTTGTATTTTTGACCAGGAACACAGATGCAAAGAAATTATTTCAGAGCTCAACTTTGTCCACCCTATCTGTTATGAGATGCCCTAGTCCATCCTGTAGTGGCCCTGTGTTACTCTGCACCTTCTTCTTGCTCCATATTTACTTAAAGAAGGACTTTTTGTTACCCTTAATCTTTGTTGCCAGCTTGAGTTCTGTTTCTGCTTTGGCCTTCCTTACTGCTTCCCTGCAAGCGTGAGCCAAGCAGGTGTACTCCTCCTTGGTGGCTGCCCCCTGCTTCCACCACCTGTAAGCCTCTCTTTTCCCTTGTAGGCTCTCCTGGATTTCCCTGCTCACCCAAGAGGGTTCTTGGCTCTTTTGCCTCCCTTTATGTGTACTGGGACAGTACACCTCTGTGCCTGCAGGATCAGTCTCTTGAGAAACTCCCACCCTTCCTGGACTCCCAACTCACCAATGTTATTACCTCTCAGTCCCACTCTAACTAATCTCCTGAGCTCGTTGAAGTTGGCCTTCCAGAAGTCTAGCACTGCTGCCCTTCTAGTTATCTTTCCCACCTTACACTGGATGGTGAATCCCATCAACAGGTAGTCACTATCTCCTAGGTTACCTTATATCTGCAGATCCCCCACCAAGTCCTCCCCTGTGGCCAGCACCAAGTCAAGACTTGGGCTGGGGAGATCTACTCAAGATCACTGGAAGTCTGTGGCAGATTAAGTGTTTGAATCCAGGTCTCTCACATCCTCATGTGTTAATTGGACTGCCCTTTCTCGCTCAGAGGGAGGTAGTGGTATAACACTGTCTTTTTTACTAACGTAGCTGTTTAAAACAGCATAGCAACACTGCGTAACAGTTAAGGACAAGAGTTGACAATTATTTTGCCCAAATGAAACAGCAGGAGGATTGTAGGGGAACAGAATGCAATTACTAGAATGCTGCTAACTGGGGTTAGCACCTCCTTACTCTGGTAAAATACTGCAGGGTGTATTGTGTACAGTTATGGCTATGCATTTTCACCATGCCAAACATATTATAATCCCAGAGAAGGACATTGATACACACAAGCTTTTTGACTTCCCAAGAGTGTTAGCAATCTTGAAAGCTGCATTGTTGACAGGCCATTGGCTGTCACTAATAATTTGTCTGCCATCTAAAGGTGCTCTGAACTATAGGTTGCACAAAATTACTGTTGAAACATGGCTGAACAACATGTTGGGGATCTTCTACTGCAGGCCTATAGTGGTCTAATAGGCTTTTGGTATAGCCAACTTGCTTACTACTATCCTTGGAAAGCAAAACCTAGAAAAAATGTCTTTGCTGCTACCTGTCAGTATCATTTCTCATTAGATCCCACTGAGTGTGTTGTACATAATTTGTTTCCCAGAATGAAATGTGTTACCAACGCAGTATTTAATCACCTTGTAAAATGGGATGAAAACTCTCTCTCTCCTGGGGCTAAGGAACAGCTAAAAGGGAATGCAAAGAGTAACTGCTTGATGTCCCCTGCAGTGCTAGCTGCTTTGGGGAGTTCCTGCTTATTTGGCTTTTGTGCTGTAGAATTTGTTGTGATAGAAGTGTGAGAAAATGGGATGGAACAACAACAAAATATCTAGGATTGCAATCACCAGGTAGGATGGCTCAAAAATAACATTGAGCTCAGATGCTGTGTAGATGAAAGTGAATGCCATGTGCTGAGTTCAGTAAAGCTGTATTCGGTTTCTCCAGGCATGATCCTGGCCCCTGTGTTTTACTAAAGCAAAAACAGTAGTAAGCAGGTGATGTGATCTGATTTTTTTCCCCCTCTTCTTTCTTTTGAGAACTGAGCATTGCACCAGTGGGAATAGCAGGTGTGCGGCACCTCAGCAAATCTGATTGGGCCAAACAAAGTAAATATGGAGCTCCTCTTGGGCTCTGCTCTCAGTCCCAGCCCTGTTTTTGTTGGATGCATCAAGTGGTAAGACAACAATAACTTCTTCCATTTCAAAGCTGGGCGTATTCCTGCTAATGATAAGCTCACTCTTTAGCCTGCAGGAGCATCAGCACTACTGCACATAGCAACAACATCCAGGTGAGAGAAATCTCCCTCTTGTTTTCCAGCTGGAAAAGAGATGCCTTTCCTAAACAACCAGCTTGGTGTCTCCAAGCAGAAGTTGATTTTACCTTGTGGGGAGGGGGGGAGCATGCCACCACTTTGTTTAATGGTTGCTCACATCTTGAGCTTCTTTCAGGCAGCTGGAGATAAATTCTCCGGCTTGTTGCACTGGACAGTGAAGGACAAAGTGAATGACAGGAATCAGTTACTCTCTTTCTTGTAAGGCCACCGTGTTGGTACAGTAACAATAAATGGCATGTCACTGTCTGTGCACTGAGGCTGTGTGGCAACATGGTGGTGGATAGCCATGACTCCTAGAGTAATTTTTTATTCACAGCATGTGAAGGATGAAAAATCAAAGTAACAGGAAGGGAGGAGGCTGTCACTTGACTTTTCTTGCCCATGGTGAAAGCAATTAATCTTGCTAGAGCACAGCAGCCAAGCGAGACCATAAGGCTGTGCACCCTTAAGCCTGCACTTTCCAGGAGCTGGGGGATCAGACTGGAACAGCACTGAATTATTTTGTACACTTTCTCCCTGCATTCCCTTTGTCCTGATGCCATGAGTGGAATTTTGCTACCTGTTCTTGGGGCTGCTTCAGCCAATGCTGGAAGAGCTGCAGAGACCCCACAGTTGCTAATGAGCTATATACTGTTCACTGTCTAATGCCATGTTAGCCGCTGCATGCTTTCTGAGATGAGCAGCAATTGAGTGAGTCTGCTGATGAAAAAGAATGGCCTTTCTCTGTTTTGGGCCTGCCCAAGCCCCTGCCTTTCCCTATCTAACAGGAAACCTCTCTCCGGCATTCTCAATGCCTCCACTGTACACCTTGATGCACATGACCTAATCCTCCTCTCAGACACGTTAATAGAAATCAAAGGCAGATCTGATCTGAACAGTCTGAATGGAAGTTGCACATTAGAACTGCAGGATGCAGGCTTGAGACTGAAATACCAAGGGATGTCATATTCAGATTCAAATGCATTGGTTGAGTGCTTTACTTCACGTGGCATGATGTTCCACTAGATCTCTGTCTGTCTGATACTGCTGGCCTCTCTCTTTTTTCTTGAGGTCCCAAATCGTTCCCATACAAAAAGGTGCATAAAACCCAAACAAATCAGAGAGGAAGCTGGGCCTGTTCTTGCTACAGCTGCTGGATGCCAAAGATAGACAGCCAACAGCACTGAAAGGCCTTTATAATTCATGTCAATGCAGGGTTGTGAAGGATCCATACTCAAATCCCATGGCAAAGGCATGAGATCTGGGTTACCCCCCTCTGGGAACATGACCTTTCTATTACATAGATGCCTTTTAAGAGTAATGATATTCTGAGTAATGCATTTTCTACAGTCCTTGGTTTAAGAAGCTGTGATGGGTGAAGCTGTGTAGACTTTGATTAGGGGCTGAGTGTCAGGCTCTGCCTATTATTTATTATGCTATAAAATTCAAGGTAATGTACATCAATAAATGCTTCTAAGGGTTTCATGCATGTCAGCTGTGCATATTTTATGGAACAGACACTC
>NW_005842238.1:907226-912823 GCF_000455745.1 Alligator sinensis
TAATATTGCAGTGCTGTTTCACTTAACCACAACACAAAGTTAATTTCCCACACTGCCTTGCAAGTTTATATTGGGAGGAATGTGGCCAGTAGAAAAGCCCTAGGTCTTCTTTTTGGAATCCTCTTTTGTGAGCTGGATTTCCCTGTAGAAAAGTCCCCACCTATTGAAACTGAGAGAAGGGCCCCAGCCAAACCCCAGTGAAAGTGTAGAAGTGGACACCTGGATGTGAGCTTCCCATGGCTGCTGGGTAGTTTCTAATCTGAGTTTAATAGTATCTACCTCCCCTCTTCAAATCTCTGTGCTCAGAACAATTGTGCAGTAAGGTGTAGGCTCTCCTCTCTTCTCAAGAGTTGGTGACAGCCCTTCACTACAGCAAGACCAGCATGCACTTGGGGAGAGCATTGAGATGTTCAGTGGCCAAGGAGAGGAGACAAAATTCACTTCTGGGAAGAGGCCAGGGCAGGGCCTGAACATTAAGGGGTTCATAGACCTTTTGGTGGCCCTCTGGCCAGGTGGACCTTCCACCTGTCTTGGAGCTTGGCATATAGTAGAGGTCTGCAACCTATGGCCTGCAGGCCAGAGCCAGCCCATGGAACTATTGGATCCTGCTTGTGGATGTGGCGCTTCAGTGTCATTCAAGGTCAGAAGGCTTCAGCTGCAGGCATTTCCCCCAAGCCACTGAGACGAACAGTGACTGCAGGTCCTCTTCCTGTGCTGCCTCAGAGAGAAGTGGCAGCAATGGTGGCTAGGTCCTAGCATTCACCTGTCCACCTGCTTCTGACCCAGGTGGGTTTTTCCAGCCAGTAGTCAGAAACAGGTACCCACCCCTGAGATATAGAGGGTTTGAAGATAGGCTGAAGCCAGAAGATCTGTTGCTTTGTAAATCCTTCTCTCATGCATGTGCAGCCATGTGCATCTTCGCAGAGCCTGACCCAGACATCTAGGCTGGACATTGGGGGTGGTCTTTGGTTTATATGCATTGAATTAAGCTCCTTTTAACTAACTGGTAGTTCCAGCTCTTCTAGTCTATCTTCCTTAAAACCGTTGCCCTCTGCCTGGTGCTGAAGAAAGGGGAAGCAGAAAGCCAGGAGCCACTCCAGCCCACGGAAGCTAAATCCACACCCCCCACCTCCCCATGAAGGCATGCCATGCTGATACACATCATGGTTTCTTCAGCATCCCCTTGCATAACAGGTGCCTCCCAGAACACACAGGAGTTTGTCCAAGATGGGGGCGGTGAGGATTCCTCATCTAGTATCCGTTCTCTGTGTGTTGTTGCCCTGGACCATGGCAAAGCTACAAATGGTTTTCCTTGTAAATTTAAAGTTCAAAGGAAAGAAGACCATTGATTTAAGTTGAAGGGGTTCTATAAATGGCTCAGTGGTAAACTCTCTTCAAAGTTGAGCCATCTTTTTGCACATTTTCCCATGAGGCTTTCATGGTGGCACAAGCGCCTTTCATCCAGATATCGCAAGTGCTGTACCCCCATCGATTAGTTATGTCTTACAGTCCACTTGAGAGAGACTTGTAGTATCTGTTTCATCTTAAAAAAGAAGAAACTGAAGCTTAGTAGAGAAGCAACATACCTGATGTCACAGAAGGAGGTGAAGAACCCCTGTGTTCCCCTGTATGCATGAAACAACGTGATCAGTCCCCTGCTCTTTGAGATGACTTTTGCTTTAGGATAGAAGGCCTGATTTTGCAGTCCCTCATCAGTGCTTTACACTGCAGTGAAACTACTCTTTTATCCTGATAAGTGACAGAGGCATTAGACCCAACTCTCTCTAGAGAGGCAGTCTTTGGAGGACGTTAATCACTAGTTTTTCTTTTCCCTTCCTTTCTTACTGCTGTGTGGAGTTTCTTTTCCCTCCTCTTCTTTTTCTAACATTACCAATTTGGGAAGGACCATCTGCTTATTTGATTAATAGCCCCTCTCTGAAAAAGCAACAGAGACAAATATCCTTCTGATCACTGCAAAGAGAAAGGAAGAAACAGGCCGGCTAATTTTCAGCCATTATTTTGGAGCCTGAACTCCTTCCCAGCATCAACTTAGCTATTATTTCACAAACTAATTAATCTTCACTCAGGCAGCTCCAAGGGACCAGTGTTTAGATAATTAACAGCCCATGGATTATGAAAAGTCTTGCTTTCAGATTCCGCTACAGTGCATGCCTTTAAGAACACTTACGCTATCATTCTGTTTAAAACCTCCTTTCGTCAATCTATCTTTTTTGACAATTAAGAGCAAATAATTAGTCGTGACGGATTTTGCTTTCTTTCTTTCTGCGTCGATCTATTTGCAGGGGGTGGGGAGTTCTTAAATGTTCTCTATCTGTACAATTTTTGGTGGCTTTATAGCTAATTCTGGCAGGACAGGTAGATCCCATATGTCCCAGGAAGATTCCTGCCTTACTGCATCATTCCTTTTCTGAATGGGAACATGAAGCTGCTGTCCTCTTCCTCACAAAACTGTGGGCAGGTTCAAATCTGCATTCACATCAAGTCATTTTGTGATGGCAGCTTGTTATGGGTAAGATCTTAAGCTGCCAAAGCATCAATGGCTTTGGTTTGTACTGCCTGCAGATCATCCATGAGTCCAGAATGGGCTGACCTTGGATCCAGTTCAATCTGTCCTGACTGAGAGGTCTGAATTGGCCCCTCTCTGCCACATTCTCCTCTCATCATAGCAGTTGTATTATAATTCAGTCCCTGCAGATGAGTTGTCCACTTGGGTTATGTCTACCCAGCAAAATGAAGGTGTGATGGTAGCAGGTACTAGTCTACTTCTGCTAGCTTAATCTTGTTAGGATGGATAACCATAGCAGATGGCTTTAGCACACGCTAGCAACCAGAGTTCAGACTCTGCAGGGGTCATGTGCTAAAGTCCATGCTGCTGCCTCTTCATTGCTATCTCTACAGCACAGGTACACTAGTATATGTTACTATTGTGCCCTCATTTTATTGGTTATATAGAATCATAGAAAATGAGGGCTGGAAGGGACTTTAGGAAGTCGTTTAGTCTAACCCCCTGCTCAAAGCAGGACCATCCCCAACTAGATCATCCCAGCCAAAGTTTATCTAGCTAGGTCTTAAAAGCCTCCAAGGATGGAGCTTCCACCACCTCCAGTGTTTTACTACCCTTCTAGTGAGAGAGTTTTTCATAATATCTAACCTAAACTTACCTTGTTGCAACTTGAAACCATTGCTCCTTGTTCTGTCATCTGCCACCACTGAGAACAGCCTTCATCCTTTTTGGAACCTCCCTTCATGTAGTTGAAGGCTGCCAAAAATCCCCTCAGCCTTATCTTCTCTAGACTAAAAAATCCTAATTCCCTCAGCCACTCCTCATAAATCATGTGCCCCAGCCTCTCACCATTTTTGTTGCCTTCCACTAGACTGTCTCCATCTTTTCCACATCCTTTCTGAAGTGGGGGGCCCAAAACTGGACACGGTACTCCAGATGTGCCCTCACCAGTGCTGAATAGAGGGGAATAATCACTTCCCTTGACCTTCTGGCAACACTCCTACCAATGCAGCTCAGTATGCTGTTAGCCTTCTTGGCAACAAGAGCACGCTGTTGGCTCAAATTCAGCTGATTGTCCACTGTAACCCCCAGGCCCTTTCTGCTGCCTAGCCGGTCAGTCCCCAGCCTGTACTAGTACATGGGATTGTTCCATCCTAACTGCAGGACTTTGGACTTTGTCCTTATTGAACCTCACCAGATTTCTTTTGGTACAATCCTCCAATTTGCCGAGTTCTCTCTGAATCCTAGCTGTACCCCCCAGCGTATCTACTACTCCCCCCAGCTTGGTGTCATCTGCAAACTTGCTGAGGGTGCACTCTATGCCATCATCTAGGTCATTGATGAAGATATTGAAAAAAACTGGCTCCAGGACCAACCCCTGGGGAACTCTACTTGATGCTGGCTGGCCACTAGACATCCGATTACTACCCTGACTAGCTGATTACTACTCCCTGAGCCTGATGCTCCAGCCAGTTTTCTGTCCACCTTACAGGCCATTCATCCAGCGAGACCATATCAAAAGCTTTGCTGAAGTCAAGGTACACAACATCCACTGGTCTCCCCGCATCCACAGAGTCAGCCATCTCATCATAGAAGGCAATCAGGTTGGTCAGGCATGATTTGCCCTTGGTGAATCCATGCTGACTGTTCCTAATCACCTTCTTCTCCTCCAAATGCTTAGAAATGGATTCCTTGAGGACCTGCTCCATGATTTTTCCAGGGACTAAAGTTAGGCTGACTGGTCTGTAGCTCCCTGGATCCTCCTTTTCCCCTTTCTTTAAATATGATCACGCTTCTCCATAACTTGGTGTCATCCACAAACTTGGCCAGTGAACATTTCACCCCCACATCCAAATCATTGATGAAGATGTTGAAAAGCACTGGACCAAGAACCAACCCCTGAGGGACACCGCTGGTCACTTCTTGCCAAGAGAACACGGATCTGTTCAGTAGAACTCTCTGGGTCCTGTCCCATAACCAGCTTTCTGTCCACCTAGCTGCCTCAGTTAAGCCCACAGTCTTCCAATTTTCTTATGAGAACATCATAGGATACCAGATCAAAAGCTTTTTGTAAGTCAAGGTATACAATGTCAAGGCATGCTTGTAGAAACCCTTCTTGTTACCCTTCACATCTCTTGCTAGCCGCAACTCCAATTGCACTTTGACCTTCCTGACTTAATTTCTACATGCCCAAGCAATACTCTTATACTCCTCCCTAGTCATTTGTTAAAGTTTTCACTTCTTATATGTACATTTCCCTTTTTTATATGTACATTTAGTCCCCTCCTTTCCCCCTTTCATGCCAATTCAGTGGAAAAACCAAACCAATACCATTTTCTCCATTCAACCCCAGGTCCCTCTATCTCAATTTATAAACAAGCAAAAACACTCTATGAGTTTGTCTCTGTGCAGTCATAAACAGGAGCCAATTAATACTACTTGATTATTGTGGGGCAGAGATTTGGGAAGGGGCAGCAATGCCAGTGGAGCAACTCGGTGTTTAATGAGTTTGAACTCTGGAAACAGATTAAAGCTCTGCCTGATAAGGCCTCTTAGCTATGAGATTATGTTTATTAAGTAGCCTCTAGGCTACTCTAGCTCACTATGTCTTCTGTATTAAGTCAATGGAGTAACATCAGGCTCATCAAGCTTTGTTTCTGTAAATTCTGCTTCTTCTTTTGCACTGTTCAACCTCCACCAAACTTTAAAGGGTAGCCCTGGCAAGGCAGTAGTTTGTGCTCCCTTAGAAGGCTGTCCAGGTCAAAACCGGGCCCCATGCTTTCCAACTGGAGACTTCTGGTAACCAGTGAGGCAATTGTTAGGCAACTGGCCTGTCTTGACAAATTATCTGGGAAGTCAGTGACTTTACAAGAGGTGGCAGAAAGGAAACCTGATGAAGAAAATGTAATACTGCTCAGGGTGCATCCATTCTCATTAGCTTCAACTGAGTTTGTGGTGTGTGAATTTGCTCCTTGGAATAAAATGTACTGCAAAATTAGCATTTAATCATCTTGTAGAAACTGATGAAACCTCCCTTTGTCTGAATGACAAAGGAGGAAAAGACTTAGGGAAA
>NW_005842238.1:912833-925024 GCF_000455745.1 Alligator sinensis
GACTTGTCATTAATTCCCACACTGTTTTAAATGGATTTGAGAACTGACAATGGCCTGTTTTTATTGGTGTCTGTAGGATTGGTACATGGAAGGAATTTGACTTTGGGGTAGAGGGAAGGAAGGAAACTGGACATGTATTAATATTACTTTTCTCTGGGTTTCAAGACATTAGTTGAGGTGCATCCAAAATAGTTCAGGGACTTGGGGAATGGTACAAATGCAGTCAGCTTGATGTAGTGAAGTGAATTGTGGGGGTAAGTATAGCTATAAAGCATGTCAGCCGAATGAAGCTTATGCATTCCCACTCCTTTCTATCCAGTGGTGACAGGCTCTGTCTTTGGTTCTGAAACAGTCTGTGTTTGTAAAAGAGATGGATTCCCTGAGACAAACAAACTCTTCAACTCAAAGGTGATTAATATTAACTGACCTCGTTGTCCTACACTTAACTTGACCATGACAAGACCCATGAACTTTTCCACTCTTTTTGTTATCTGAAGGGCTGAAAAAGAAATATAAAACCTGTTATAATTTCATTGCTTATTGGGCATTGAGCAAAACACAGTGGGAGTTCAACAGAAATTCATTGTGGGGATAATATAAGCCCTTTGGGGTAAAGCTACTTTGCTAGATTTCATTCTCACATCTGAGTTGGGAATAACTGTCAAAATCTACTGAGTTTGCCAGTTTAAAGTGGGTGGAAGTGGGCACAGGCCCACTGTTATTTTCTAATCTAATGAAATACTTCCTTTAAACTGCTTATTATCTAGAGTAGATTATGCTTGTGTCCAATGTATTTCTGCAGACAAAAACAACTCCTCAGTCTAGCAGGTTGACTTCTAATTATTTACCAAGATGGCACCTTACCTGGAAGAAATCTTGTCATTTCACCTGTGCAAGCCTTGCTTCCTTTTACATACTAGAGTAAGAAATGACACAGAAAGATTCTTCCCCAGAAAATGTAGATAGTAAAGTAATTCTCTTACCACTTGTGCATGTGCACAGACTCTCAAAAGAAAATTTCTATGAGTAAAGTTTTGCTGGAGGTCCCTGAAGCTTCTCCTTGACTATAAAGAAAGGGCCTCTTTTGTGATAAAGCTGGAAGTCTCCCCATCAGATAAGAAGTTATCTCCTTTAAGAGTAAGGAGGTAATCAAAGAGTGCAGCTAAGGTGGAGGCAGCTGTGGCTACAGATTCCCCTGCGATTAGCAACCAATCTGCTTGAAGCTACAATGTGTATTGGTAGACTGGTAGAAGGGGGGAAAACAGAGAGAAATGCAGTGAGATTGCTACTAAGCAATTGCTGAAACATGGGTCATGCATGGTGGAGAGATGCTGGAATGCAGAGAAATGAACCAAAGTGACACAAGCTCAATTTTTAAGTGGCTGAACTCAGCGGTGTAGACTGCATGTCTTCCTCAGCTAGTTACTCATGAGTGAGAGAGAGCAGCAGAGGTATCTGTGAGCTCTGGAGACCTAGAGATGGGGGTTGTCTAACTTGAATGATGAGAAACCTAGTCTTTTTTTTTTTAACATATAGTTTATTTTCTGAAAAAATGGGGGTTTCTCAAAACTTTTTGCAAGTTTTGGTTGAATTTGAGGGACAGTTCGAGTCAAAAGAAATGGAGGGGGGAAAGTGGAAAGGATCCAAATATTTCATTTGATCTGAAATGATTTTTAGTTTTTGTTTCACTGAGAAAAAGAAAAGAATATCTGTTTGGGATTGACCTCAAAATACTTTTTCTCTCCCACTATTTTGCCAGTTTGGATGCTAAGCCAAAACCTATGAGTGATGTGCACAGTCTATGGATTAATCCCCCTGTGTGTCATCAAGGGGAATGCAAGCTGTCAAGATTCACCTCTGGATTCTATGAATGATCCTGAGGCAAGTCACTTAATCTCCCTCAATGTTGCACTTGCATAATGGAACAATATTCTTTCTTTCTCTTACCTTCTGCCTGTCTGGACTATTTACAACATAAGCCTTCTGGGGCAGGGAATATCTCAGACTCTGTATGTGAAGCACCGAGCATCATGAGTTTGTGTTTGTAGCAACATTCCTCATGCACATTTTTTTTTATTTTACACCTGTCGGTAAGCAGCAGCATTTATTAACTACTTGCTCTGTTTTGGAAAGGAACAGTGGGTAGCCTTATTCTAATGAACCACCATAGGCTGCATCCCAAGTGTTTCTGCTTGTTTAATTTTTGGAGCTGTGGGCTCTGGGGATGCCAGGGTTGTCTGAGGTCATGCGTATATAGTAATTCTACTCCAGAGGTTTGGCACCGTGCGTTTGGCCTTTAGCATTTACTGAAACAAATGTTTTTGCAGTTTATTTTCCCTTTCCAAAGTAGAGTTGTTTTGGCAGACCCAGGACCAGAGGCTGCTGATCTTTTATTGCCAGTTACACTTACGTTTGTTACTCTTCGTATCAGGTGGTACTAACTGAAATTGGCCATTGGTGACAGTGACTTAAATGCCTATAGTGCCTATCTTCTCAGAAGCATCCCAGATGATTTCTGCCCAGTCTTATTATATAGATGGAAGTAGAGTAAGACACTGACCCTCTACTCAGTTGCATTGCCTCCCTGGGATCATCCATGAATAGGAGACAAAGGAAGAGGAAGCCCCTGGGGCTTTGACTGTTTTTACCCATCAAGCAGATAAGTAAGGAGTAGATAGAGAGCTGGAAGAGTCTAGACTCTGCCTTCTTGGCTGGCCAGAACAGTATAATGTAACCCAAACCTGGTACAGAACTGTTAGAAGTAACTCAACCCATGCCCTGAAGTAGACAGGGAAGACATTGTGACTCAGTTCCTTGTATAGAACTAAGCCCATGGGCAAGATTACACTAACTCACAACCATTTGTGAATGGCATCATGCACAACTGAAATGCGGCGGCCTCTGGGGAGGTATACAGGTGCTATTTAGCACCAGCATTCTTAAACAATAGTTTAGGACTGGAAGTTCAGCCAGATCCAATTGAAATGGAAAGCTAAACAGAGATAAGTAGAGTGTAATTCAGGAGCAGGCAAAATACAGCCCACGGGTTGGATCTGGCCCACCAGGCCATTTTATCCAGCCCGCAGGGCACCTAAAAAGTTTAGAAAATTAATATTTATCTGCTTCTGACAGTCTGTCAAAGATGACGGGACCCAGGGGCAATAGGACCCAGGAGAAGCAGGCAGGACTCAGGAAAAAGGCCAGCCTGGCCCTGCCCCCAGCCCCCTCTGCACCCCCCACCCAACTGGAAGCCGCTGCCTGCCCCAGCTTTCACTGCTTCCTTGCATGCCTGCTTCACCACCGTGTGTCCCTGGTGCTGTGTTGCTGAACGGCGGGAGCACAGGACTGTGCTGGTACCCCAGGGCCAGGAGTGGGAGAGGGCTGTGTGTGTGAGGGAGGCACAATGTGTGTGTATGTGTGTATTCATAGGGTGAGTCCCACATGCACACCCCACCATACACGTGCACCCCCCCTGCATGGCCATACACACAGAACCCCCACCCCCTCACACACCCCAGCCACCCTCCTCACTACACAGCCACCCACAAAACCCATACCCATCCACACCCTACATAACCACACATACAGCCATATGCTCCCTCATTCCACACCTATCCACCCTCCACACACCCACAAACCTATACCCACCCCCCCATGTCACCCATTCCCCTACAATATACAAGAGTAAGACTTCATTTTCAGCCATTGTGCAATCCCCTCTGTGTACACTACACAAACACATGTAAATCAGGACAAAAATCAAATTAATTTTTGAAATCAAATTAATGAACATTGTAGGTGTTTGATTTTTAGAATATAATTTGGTATTTTTCTGGATTTGAGATGGCAAAACCCCTTGCTGAAAGGAGTATTTCCGGGGGCAAGGGGAGGGACTTCTGGTAGCAAAGGTCGGGGATTGGGGGGTGGGACTTCTGGTTCCAAGATGGCAATCAAGGGGGTGGGGCACCTGTCAAGGGGTGGGGCTACCCATGTGGCCCTTGACAGCTTGCCAAACTCAGTAAGTGGCTCTGAAATAATTGCCCGCCCCTGGTGTAATTGGTAGAAGTAGAATTTGGCCGGTGCATGGAGCTAAGTAGAACTGGACAGAAAGTGGGCGTCCAGTGCCCAAAACACTTTTTGAGATTTCAGAAATTTTCCTGCTCTGTGTCTGCTGAAAACTGAGAACTCCAGGTGCTTTTGGGGAAAAACGGGACTGACAGAAATCTGCCCCACAAGAGGTAAGAGCTGGTGACCAGGACATAGATCAGTGATGGGGGAAGCCCATGTTCAAATTCCTCAGCTGAACCAGGAAGAGTAGGCAAGGTACCTTCATACTTGCATGAGTACCCCACATCCCCAGGAAGTGCCATAACCCCCAAGCTCATGGTTCTTTTGGTGTGAGTGGGTCTCTGGTTCCAGGCAAAAATTCCATCCTTGGGAGACTTTCATTCAAAGTGCTGCATTGGCACAAGGTGTTTGTTTCAACAAATGAACATTTTCTGACAAAAAAAATGCTTTCTCTAAAAATTCTTTAGAGCAGCAGTGTGGTACTCACAAAAAGTTCCCATTGCATCCTAATAGCCAGAGAAGGTCAAGACCTCAGTAGTGAGAAATGGCTCCTCCAGCAGTGCATTGCCCTAACCTTAGTCAAGGTGTTGGTACAATAGTGACTTGTGGAAAACGTGCTCCCTACAGAAGCACTAAGTCTTCCCCCCGGCCTCCTTCCTCCCCTACAAACTCTAACATGATTCCAGATCTAGAGTTTCTAGAAGTTAAGGCTCTCCTAAGGACCAGCTCTGGCTTTCTATGAAATGTTACTTAAATTCCCTGTCTCTCCTAGCAAATACATCCACAGAGATAAAGGGCAGACAACTGAGAAGATTTATATTGGGGGTGAGCAAAATATGGCCCATGGGTTGGATTCAGCCCACCAGTTGGTTGCATCCAGCCCATGGTTGTCCCCACAGCACTCCATGTTGAGGCCAAGCCATGCTGGGGCAGCCTGTGCTAGGCCTGCTGACACCTCGGCCCCAGCCAGCATGCACAGCTTCTCAGTCAGGCTGTTCCTGCTGCAGCTGCAGTCATCTAGGTCCTGTTTAACTCCCCATCTCCAGTGGCTCCTCCTCCTGCTGTGCCATCCTGCAGAGTAGATAGTGTGTGGAAGTGGTGGCAGCCATGAGGACATGCTCTGGACACTGCACAGCCAGCCAGGTGAGGGGAAGCTGCAGCTGGGCAGGTCCTGCCCCAGTGCATGGGACTCTGGCTCCAGCTCCTGGCCGCCTTCCACCCTCCCACCTAGCACAATGAGCAGCCGACTCTGTGGGCAGGGGCATGCAGGGAGTGGATCGTGGCTCTGCCCTGGGCCCCTGGATCTGCACTGTCACTGCTGTGGGATCTTGTCCTGCAATCTGGGCCCCAACTCTAGGTGCACCTCCCAATCCCTCTCCTGGAGGCTGCTGCCCATGGCCCCATCCAGTCTCCCCAGGCTGGTTTCCATGAAGAACTTGAGATCACCATGGTGACAGTGCAGGGCTGAGTCCTGGGGCAGAGTCGCAGGGAGTTTTAGTGAGCTGTCGCAGGCTGGGCAGGGGTGGGGGTACTGACCTGGCCCACAACAGCTCACCAAAACTCCCTAAGTGACCCTCTGGCCCAAATAATTGCCCGCTCCTGATTTTTATATCCATTAGTTCAGTAGGGGTTAGGAGCAATTTGGATTCCCCATTCAATGGCAGGCATCTTGTCCAGGATCAAAGGGCAGCATTGTCAGTCACCATGTTCTCCACAAACCTGGTATCCTGCCTCAGTCTGCCCAATGCCTGATGGTTCAGAAAGTCAGCCTCTCCCTGGAGTGCACCAGAACAGTTGGACAATGCCACGCATGAGGAGAGAAGATTACTCCTTGACTCCAAGGAGTCTATTTGCAACTTAAACTTCATGCCTAAGCATAAGGGAATTGCCTTGTATGCCAGCTCAGTCTTCCTTGGCACAGTGTCACAAGAGTCAGTAGAGCAGCTTGCTGTGTGCTCTCTGCAGGGGTCCACATTGCCATCATTTTGCAGGGGACTTCACCAACAAGAATGAAGACAAAGGAGCCTTCACACAGTGAGGTAACCCTCAAAGTGGCTGGCGATTTTTATTCCTGGGTATTTCCTTTCTCATTATAATTCTCCTTGGTTGGAGCATTGCTTGTTCACAGAGGAGGGCTGAGCTGATTAATTGCAGCTTTTTTCCTGTTAAAGAGAATCCACATGCTACTCATAATTCCAGTTGATGCTTCTGCCTTCAGAACAATGGGAACTGGGTGAGTCGGCACAAGGGAAATGCTCTCCCTTCATTTAAATACTATAATGGTGAGTGCTCTAGGAATGGTTTAGATAGACTCACTTTGTAATCTTCACCCAACCTCTGAACAGGTAAAACTGAGGCTCCTATGATGAATAGGAGAAGATTCTGCAAGCTCAATTCTCCTCTTAAGACAATGGACTCTAGTAGTGTGGCACTGTCTACCCAGCTCCGGCTCCTTCACACCAACTAAAAGAACTAGAGCAGCAAAAGATGCCCTGTGAGCCACTGATCTGCCAGAGTGGGAAAGGATTTGGCTGCCTTCTAAGGACCTGTATAGAAGGCACATGTCAGGGCAGTGCTGAATTGTGTAACACTGCAGAGGTTTCAGGTAATGCTGTTGCCCTAGGGCACTCCAGAGAGGCTACTGTAGTTGAGACCTCCAGAAATGTCTGTTACACCAGGGACCATGTACAGTCAAGAACTGAGTGAATGGAAAGGTAGCTTAAAACTACCTGAATCCCCCTTTCCTTTTGGACAATAAGCTCTATTTTCCAAGAGAGAGAGTACAAAATATAATTCAAGGTATTAATATGATCACTGTACTGTGTGAGTACCCCACAAACATGAGCTGATCATCCTAACAACCTTTAGCATCCCAGTTTTACTGTTTAGTGCTGAGACAGAGAACGGTGATGATTGGCCTAGGGCAATTGGACACAGGCCTCATGTATTCAAATTCAACATCTTAATCGCAAGACTGTCTTTCCGCCTATCAGAGAACCAATCTGTTGGGGTGATGAGAGGAAGGTGGATCCCTAGAGGCCATTTTTATTTGCTCTTTGTTTGGCTGGGGAGATGGACTGATTTTAGGTACTGACCTACAAGTGTGATGACATTGCAGTACAAACCAGGCAGGATGAGGTACATGTACCTGGGTTTTGTTGAATTCACCCATTACTACAGTAACCTGCTGTAAGTCTGAGAATATTATTGCTTTGGACAGTCTCTGTAATTGTTGTTGGTCCTTGTTGGTCAGGAGAATGATAGATATGAGTCTGGGAATTAAGTTTAGTAGAATGAGTCAAATTCTACTTGCCATACTTCGACCATCAGTTGCCCAACCAGCATAAGGCCAGCAGGGCCTTAGTCCAAAATACTGTTGCCCTGTATCATATGAATATGGGTCATCATCCAAACCAATATAGCAGTGGAAAAGCCTGAGCCCCTACTCCTTTTCACTATATCTGGGCTCTGGCAAGTTTTAGTTGTATAATCTCCTCCACTGTTAGGGCATATTGATTGCACATACATGAGCCCAGGAATTAGTTCAGTGGAAATTCAAGGTCAGCTACCAACTATGTTGGCAATCTTAGCAATCAAATGAGTCCCAAACCTAAATAACTAAGGATGCTACAGAAGTATCTGATACATTACTGATTAGTTTGACAGTCAGTAAAATATTTTGCATGTACAGTGTGCATGTGTGTGTGTGTGTGTGTGTGTGTGTGTGTGTGTGTGTGTGTGTGTATGTTTGCACACATGTGGGGGACATTCAGAAAGTCCTTCTAACAGCAGATAGCATTAGCTGGAAGATACCTCTCTGAGTTCAGGGTGCTTGATGCAGACCTCTCCTAGCCATGGAATCCCACCCGGATCTAAGACTGGTTTACTGTCATAGCAGTGACCATGCTCTGTGGGTTTATAGCCGATAATTGGTGGCAACTTGTTGTGAGGACCAATTCAGCTGGTTTTGTTTGGGAATTTGGTCTCCTTATTAAAGCTGAGTTCTTTCATTCTGTTGCCACAGTGCAAAATGCTGCATAAAATATTAAATACTGGTAAATATTAATACAACTGGAACTGTCATGTTAAGTCAGCTAAGTCTGTTTGGGAGTCAGGATTTTATAGACAGTTAATTCACTAGGTCTAGCTTATAAATTTTGGGCTGTATTTCTTAAAGGCCCCTGCACAGACCAGCTCTTTGCAAACAAACTAATTCTTGTTGCTCTTAATTTTTGGTGTAAATGTCATTTTTTCCTGTGTATTTCTCTTTTCATCTCTCTGATCACTAAGAGACTCTGGTATGTTTATATGCAGTATATATTTATCTCCATGTCAGCCTACTTCTGTTTAGAAAAAATGTTTCTATTCTATTCCATCTTCTCTGCCAGGCTTTGCTATTGGCATCTCAGTCTAGAGTTGTGGTAATTTTCTGTCCTTATGTGATGAGCCAATACTCAGTAAATTGGCCTGGAGAGTTGTGGACTATCCAGTGGAAGGTAGAAAACCTACAGAACAGTGTAATATGTGCCTATGGGCTGGAAGAGGCATATAATATACTGTATGTATTCTATGAATGAAGCAGACTTTTGGCTTCTAGCTGCAAAGGGCCTTGAGATGAAGTCCATGTTTCCTGTCCCTGGCAAAGGACAGGAGTGAATATACTTCATTGAGAGAGGGAAATCCCTGTCTCAACCTAGAGGGAGCTTAAGAACTGGTACTAGACTGGAAGGGCCACTTCAGTCATGTGGTTCAGTACCCTGCAGTTGCAAGCAACTACATAGTAGAAGTTAAGTCCAGAAAGGTCCACAAGGATATTCAGTTATGCAAGTTTCCTGGGCCTCATGGAGCAGTAGGTCTGCTAGTGGTACAGCTGAGGATGTGGGAAAGGCCCTGGCTCCCAAAAAGGAGCACAGTCTTACCCCTAGCTGAGAGGACCTTGTCTACAAGGCTTAGGCCTCAGACCATCCCTATTCAGCAAGACACTTCAGCATACTCGTATGCCCTGTTGAAGAGCCTGAGTCCTTGTTGCTGAGCAGTATGGAGGGTGAGAGGCTGAGCTCCAGGGCTGGTAAATTCTGGAGCACAGTTGTCTGTACAGAAGCAGGTTTGCTTCTAAGAAGTTTTATTTTGTTTTGTAAATTGGTTTTAGTCTGGAGGGAAACAGAACCTTTTCCAGATTTCCTACAAGCTGGGAGGTCCCTGGAACCTGCTGCTGCTTTCTTGAAATGGACAAGGGCAATGTCACTGAGGAGGTGCAGAGGGTCTCCATCTCTGGGATAGACCTGCCAGGTGGATTGCTTAGACCAGAGAATGAGGCAGCAGGCCAGGAATTCAGGCAGGGTTTCATAGGAGTCCTCCATTAGATCTAGCAGAAGTTGGTTGAATTCTACAGACTGGCATTGATCAAAAAAATATTTGGTTAGAAAATTTCCATCCAGTGCTGCTCTAGAGAGCCATGGCTGGTATGTAGTAGAGCCCTGTTCAAGACTGACAAGTATCGTGTGCTGTAGTTGAATCATAGCAGTCCTGCTGTGGCTGCTCCAGGTGACACATCCATCTGAGCAATTTCATTTCTGTCATCATTACTAGTTGCTTTAGGAGATGCTCATTTCTGTTCTTCCCCTAAACTGTGTTTTACAGCTCAGAGAACACAAAGTCATCCTGCTGTTTCAGTGCTAACTATGTATCCCACAGTTCATAAGTGGGATCTATGGAGATCACTATAGACCTTTCTCTGGAGATTTCTGCTGCAAGGAGAAGAGACTGGTGTTCAAGGAGCACACCTAATGAGGATTCAGAATGAGTGTTTGGGGAGGAGGTAAGAGTTTAACATGCACATCTGAACTGTGCTTGGCATAGAATGCCTGATCTTTCCAAGTTGCAAGAGCATCAAAAGAAAGTCCCTGGATGCAAAGCAGTGTCATATAATGGCTTACAGCTAAGAAAAGCATGGGTTGCTCCCACTAGTTTGGGTCAGGTTCACAACTGTAGCTGTGGAGGATTGCTGGAGTCTACAGAACGTGAAAGACCATCTTGAAATTTGGATACATTAGTAGGCAGTGTGTTATTCTCAAAAGACCACAGAGTTAAAATTATAAAATGATAAAGCTTGTTTATTCAGAGAGCCTTCTTAGCCTACTGATCTGCTGTTCCCTCCTGCAGTCTGGGGGCCAGCGTAACCACTTGTACATAACACTCTTAAAGGTATCCACACATCTTCCCCCTTTACATGTAGCATAGTCCCATATTATATTCACATTGCCAGTTTAGTTCAACCCATAGTTAAAGCACATTTTAGCAGGTCTCTATTAGTCTTTGCGTTGGCATTTTCTGATCTTCTCAGTTTCTCTGCATTCTGAATCCCTATTGGTTCAATTTGTGTTTGGTTTCCTTGTTCAGATGTCTCTACTGTGTCATTTTCAATCTCCTTTGTTGTTTCTTGTTGTTTTGATGTTTGCTCTGTTTCCTTTGGTGAATCTCATGATGCTACTGCTTTTCTCCCCTTTAGGAGCTGCAAGTGTCAGCTGTTCCTTCTTAAGACCTGTCCTTCCAGTGCGACTACTTTATAGAATCTGGGAGCTACTTGATGGGAAGCGAGTGCTTTTTGTTTCCATGTTCATCCATCTGAAATAAGCACCATATCTTCGTTGTGCCATTGTGGTAACTCCCTGGAACCACTGTCATAGTACCATTTTTGTTTAAGTTTTCACGTGTTGCTTTTCATTCTGATGAGCATTATTGACAAGATCTGTGTGGTGGCGATATCCAGCACAGCCGGGGCTGCAGCTGGAGCCGCAGCCATGGCTGCGTGAGCCAGCGTTATGCCAGCTGTTTAATCAGCTGTTCCCTGGGTGGGGAAAAGCAGAGCCAATCGCGGCAGCCGGAACAGCCCCTGTAGAAGGCTGGGAGGGAGGAGGCAGTTCCACCCCCCTCTCCTCTCCAGCGGTCTATTTTTGGTGAAGAGCAATTAGAGGCATTCTGCCCAGAGGCGGCAAGGAGTACACCAGCCTACAGAAGCCTAGCTTGTCAGCATCTGAGGTGGAGATGCTAGCCGTCGGGACAGCCAGGCTAGCCCACCAGGACCCACGCTGATGCTAGTCTCTCTGACGAAAGCGGTTGACTGGGCACGGCTGAACCACGCAGGTGGCACCCATTTGGTTGGTGAGTAGGGGAGGCGGAGCCCTGCAGAACATCGTGCCAAGACAGTGAGTACTACCATCCCCGGGGTCCCCCAGAAAGAGGATCACCACTGAACTCCCTTTTATTCAGTAACACCAAGTTGTGGCAGGCAAGTTGAGGGGAGGGGCCCTGCGCCAGATGGATAGTATGGCACCCGATGTAAACCCCACCTAAGGTGCCTGATATCACAATCTGGAAACTTGATTTTGAGTTTCCTGTTAAACAGCATTTCTTCTGGGGACAATCCATGTTTCATGGGTGTTGCCTTGTAATTTAAGAGTAAGAGGTAACCATCAGTGTGTGAATTTGTAGCTTTTTTCAACAATTCGTTCACTATTTGTACTCCATTTTCCACCAGACCATTGAATTGTATGTATTTAGGACTTGAAATGTTGTGATGAAATCCATATTTGTTTGCAAACTCTTTAAACTCAGTACAGTTTGTGTGGGGCGGGAGCACCCCGAGCCCTTTTTCGCGCTGCATGTGGGCTGTGGCCAGCAGCCCGGGCACGCGGGGGCGGAGAGGGAAGGCCTTCACTCTGGAATTAGGCACGGACGCGTATCGGTAGTTTAAAAGATTGTTTACT
Organism: Alligator sinensis; assembly: GCF_000455745.1. Classification (NCBI taxonomy): domain Eukaryota; kingdom Metazoa; phylum Chordata; order Crocodylia; family Alligatoridae; genus Alligator; species Alligator sinensis. The sequence continues at coordinate 924,668 of NW_005842238.1, forward strand.
TACACCCAGATGGCAATGGTGTAGGCTGGAAAGCTTGATTAAGTTGCAGTTACAGAAAGAGAAAAGAAAACAAAAACTCGAACCTGCAGAACACGAGGGTACGTCGCATAGGGTTCCGGCGACGAGAAAATAAACCTGCAGGACTCGAACCCAGGTAGAAGAGCTCTGAGGCCGATCGTAAGGGCTCACACGAAGTTTGTCAGGCTCCGTGGGTTCTTCCGTTCACTCATCCACACGAAGTTTGCTAGGCTCCATGGGTCCGGTTCGTAGCGCGCGGGAAGGGTACGTCTAGGAATTCTATCGGTGACAGGGAGAGGCTAGAGATTGATCAGATCTCCGTTGCCTGCTTCAAATGCA
>NW_005842238.1:926805-927147 GCF_000455745.1 Alligator sinensis
CCGGGCACGCGGGGGCGGAGAGGGAAGGCCTTCGCTCTGGAATTAGGCACGGACGCGTATCGGTAGTTTAAAAGATTGTTTACTTACACCGAGATGGCAATGGTGTAGGCTGGAAAGCTTGATTAAGTTGCAGTTACAGAAAGAGAAAAGAAAACAAAAACTCGAACCTGCAGAACACGAGGGTACGTCGCATAAGGTTCCGGCGACGGGAAAATAAACCTGCAGGACTCGAACCCGGGTAGAAGAGCTCTAAGGCCGATCATAAGGGCTCACATGAAGTTTGTCAGGCTCCGTGGGTTCTTCCGTTCACTCATCCACACGAAGTTTGCTAGGCTCCGTGGG
>NW_005842238.1:927438-952635 GCF_000455745.1 Alligator sinensis
CCTCTCTGCAGCAAAGAAATGCACCCTGCAAAGCAAGCTCCAAATTGGCGGGAAATTCTCCCTTGCACCGGGGTTCTCCTCTGCAGCAGAAAACTCCACTGTGCAAGGAAGCTGCAATTTAGCGGGGACAATTTAGCAGTGCCGAAGCACACACAAATAAAAATCACACCTTTTGGGTTGTGACACAGTTGAACTGGGGTCTGTTGTCTGTTCTCACAATTTGTGGAATTCCATGTCTAGCAAAAATCGATTTGATGTGAGTTATGACATGGTTTGCTGTTGTGGTTTCGAAAATGCAATTTCAAGACAGTGTGAATAATAATCCAGCACTTATACATATTTTTTCCAGCATGTATGAATAAGTCAATGACCACTTGACACCACAGAGCTATGGGCTCCTCCATGACCATCGTGGACTCTTTTCTTTGCGCTGGTCTGTACTTTAGGCACATTGTATAAGTCTTTACAGCATCTTCTGTGTCATTATTTATGTTGGGCCAATATAGAGCACCTCTTGCTCTCCTTTTGTATTTTTCAATGCCTAGATGCCCCTCATGTATTCTGTTTAACATCTCTTTCTTTAGCAGTGCTGGAACAACAAGTCGTGAGCCTTTGAACAAAATGCCATCCAGTGCTAACAGCTCTTCCTTGAACTGAGAATAGGGGCTAGGTGTATGTTTTCCAAGCCAAGCATCACAAATAGCTGTTATCACATTTTGCAATGTGGTGTCCTGAGTAGTAGCTTCTGCAATTGGTGCCCACATTTTCTGTGATAGGAATTGCTCTTTTAATTGCATGAACATGTACTATGCCTGAGTCTGGAATTCTGTCATTTTCTGTTGTCATATGCTTTGGACAATGTATCTGCAATAAATAGATGTTTTCCTGGCATGTACTGTATGTTTAGATCACACATTTGGAGTGTACCTGAACACTGAAAAAAGAGTCTCTCTATTCTGGGTGGCACATCTGCTAACCCATTCTTTGCTATAGTTACCAAAGGTTTATGATCAGTTTCAGCTATCACAGGCTTCCCATAGATGAATGTATGAAATTTCTTACAGCCATATACCTGAGCTAAACGTTCTTTCTCAATTTGTGCATATAGACACTCTGACTTAGAGAGTGCCCTAGATGCATGTGCTACTGGCCTCCAGATATCCCCATGTTTTTGAAGCAAAGCTGCTCCAGTGTCTTCTTTAGAAGCATCTGCTGACAATTTAATGGGTCTCCTAAGGTCGTAGTATTTTAGTACTGGACCTTGCATTATTTTTTTCCTTCAAGTTTTTTTGATTCAGCTTCATGTTCATGTTCCCATGTCCACTGAGCATTCTTTTGTAGGAGTGATCTAGGATGTTTGTTTTGCTCTGCTAAGTTAGGGAGATATTTCCCCTACAAAACTGATCATTCCCAGTAATCTCTACACTTCTTCCTTATCTGTAGAGAGTGGCATGTTTGTAATGACTTTAACCCTTGCAGGATAGATTTGTACCTCTTTCTCAGAGAGCTTTTCTCCCAAATATGTTATTTCTTTGACCCTGAATTTGCATTTTTGTTTGTTCAGTTTCAAACCAGCTCTACGAGCTCTTTCTAGTGCCTTTCTTAGCTTCAAGTCATGGTCTTCTATAGTATTTCACTAAACTAATACATCATCACTATAAACCATAGCTCCATCAAGACCTTCAAAATTTGTTGCACCTTTCTGTGAAATACTTCAGATACAGAAGACAGTCCAAAAGGAAGCCTATGAAAGCAATACCATTCAAAGGGCGTATTGAAGGTACATAATTTAGTGCTATTCTTTTCTAGGGGAACTTGCCAAAACCCATAAGAGGCACCTAACTGGAGAAATATTTAGCGTCTGCCACATTGCCAAAAACTTCTTCCCTAGTGGGGATGGGAAAACGTTCTCTTTTGATGTACTTGTTCATTTGCTTAGGATCCAGACAATCTCAAGGATCCATCTTTTTTTTCTATTATGACCAGCGAATGAACCCAAGCAGTTGGTTGCTCTATTTTTTGATGTTACATCTATTTAACTAATCAATCTAATGCCTTTTTCAGTTTCTCCCTTAGTACAAGGCAAACATTCTTGGACCATGTTACTAAGGGGGAGGACCTGGTGAGCAATCTGCGGATTGAGGGGAAGCTTGGTGACAGTGACCATGAGTCCCAGAAAAGGGAGTACACAAGGAATGGTCATCACGCAAAAACATAATCCTTGAAGCACAGGGCAAAGCCATCCCTTCTCGCAAGAAATGCAGTCAACGAGCAAGGAAACCCCTATGGCTGAATAAGGATCTGTTGGACCTCATTAACCTCAAAAGACTAGCCTACACTAGCTGGAAAGCAGGAGGCATTACCAAAGAAGATTACTGTGCACTTACCTGCACCTGCAGAGAGTGGTCAAGAAAAGCCAAGGTACAAACTGAACTTAGGCTTGCTACAGGGATCAAGAACAACAAAAAGTCCTTCTTTAGATATGTGGGAAGTAGGAAAAAGAACAAGGACAGTATGGGGCCCCTGAGAGATCCAATGGGGCAACTGACATCAGATGCCCAAGGAAGGCCCAACCTCCTAAATGACTTTTTCATATTGTTTTTTCACTCTCCCACAAGGATCACACTGCCAGGAATGGCACAAACCAACTTGGAGGTGGGTGACAGGCCTAAAATTGATGTTGATTAGGTGAGGGGACACCTTAAAAAACTGGACATTCACAAGTCTGCAGGCCCAGACGAAATGCACCCAAGGGTCTTGAAAGAGCTGGCAGACATCATTGCATCCCCCTTGGCAGGGATATTTGAAAAATCGTGGTGCTCGGGTGAGGTCCCGGATGACTGGAAAAGAGCCAACATGGTCCGTATCTACAAGAAAGGGAGGAGGATGAGCCGTGGAACTGTAGACCAATCAGTCTGACATCCGTCCCTGGAAAAATTCTGGAGAAAAATGTCAAGAGATCCATTAACACCAGACTAACATAAGGCAAGCTTCTGAATGCCAGCCAACATGGCTCTGTTTCTGGCAAGTCTTGTCTGGGCAACCTCATCTCCTTCTATGACCTGGTAACATATGCCCGGGACAAGGGAGATGATGCGGATGTCATTTATCTGGACTTCAAGAAGGCCTTTAACCTAGTTCCCCATGATGTCCTCATGGTTATGCTGGGGAACTGTGGCCTAGATCATCATACAGTCTGATGGCTAGGCAACTGGTTACAGGGTTGGACCCAAAGAGTACTAGCTGAAGGGAGCAAATCAACGTGGTGCAGTGTTACCAGTGGAGTCCCTCAGGACTTGGTACTTGGGCCAGTACTCTTTAATATCTTCATCAATGATTTAGATTTGGGAGTCAGATGTGAACTGGCTAAGTTTGCAGATGATACCAAATTATGGGGGAGGGCCGTCACATCTCAGGACAGGCTGGGGATACAGGCCAACTTGAACACACTCTCAAGGTGGGCTGACCAAAACTGGATGGCCTTTAATACAGAGAAGTGCAAGGTGCAGCACTTCTGCTGCACTTCTTCCTTCTTCAGTAGGAAGAACCCTCAGCATGCTTACAGTGCTATGCTTGCTAGCACCATGACTGAGAGGGACTTGGGGGTCTTGATTGACCGCAAGATGAATATAAGCCACCAATGTGATGCGATGGCAGGCAAAGCTAACCAAACTCTGGTGTGAATCCACTGATGCCTCTCAAGCAAAACCAGGAAAGTCATCCTCCTGCTCTACTTGGCCTTGGTGAGACCGCAGCTGGAGTACTACGTCAGGTATTGGGGCCCCCCCACTTCAGGAATGATGTGGAGAAGCTTGAGAGAGTCCAGAGGAGAGCCACTCATATGATCCAAGGCCTGAAGGGAAGGCTGTACAAGGAGAGGCTGAGGGACTTGGGACTCTTCAGTCTGGAGAAGAGAAGGCTCAGGGGGGACTTGGTGGCAGCCTACAGCTTCATAAGAGGGGTAAATCAGGACCTGGGAGAACATCTGTTCACTAGAGTTCCCCAAGGGATAACAAGGTCTAACATCCATAAACTCCAGGAAGGCTGATTTAGACTGGACAATAGAAAAAAGTTCTTTACGGTGCGTGTAACCAGGGTCTGAAACACATTCCCCACAGAGGTGGTGGGCACTGTTTGTTTCTGCCACTTTAAGGGCCTGAGACAGCAGCCGGCAGGTGCCTGATTAGGGCAACCATTTTAGATTCAGGGCTGCCCATATAAACGGGGCATTTTTGCTGCTGGGAGGCCAGGCAACAACATCGCCTGCCTGGAGGGCTCCTGGTATCATCTGGAGGTAAAGGAGGAGCTGTAGGAGGATGGTCAGGAGGCTCCTGGTCCTGGGCATGACCTAAAACTGCACCCTGCTGGGAGTGGGTGTCCTGGTGGGGCTCTCAATGGCATGGGAGCCCCCAGGAAATGTCAGGCCAGTTACCACCCCGGTGAAAGGCGGCTCGGGGTGCCTTAACCCCTAGCCCCCACAGCTGGGTGGGGTTACCCTTTTCGTAGGGTCTGGAGGGTGGACCCCAGAGAAAGAGAGTGAGGCCATAGACTCAGGCCTATCTGGACTTCATAGAATCGTAGAAGTAGGGTCGGAAGGGACCTTGTAGATCTTCAAGTCTGACCCGCTGGCTGGGCAAGAGGAAAAGTGGGCTCAAATGACCCCAGCCAGGTAGGCATCGAGCCTCTTCTTAAAGACCCCCAGGGTAGGAGCCAGCACTACTTCCCTTGGAAGTTGGTTCCAGATCCTAGCTGCCCTGACTGTGAAGTAGTTCTTACAGGTGTCTAATCTAAACCTACTCTCCAACAACTTGTGGCCATTATTCCTTGTTATCCTGGGGGGCGCTAGGGGAAACAAGGTCTCCCGCAAACCCTTCTGGTCTCCCCTAATGAGTTTATAGATGGTCACCAGGTCCCCACCTCAGCCTTCTCTTGTGAAGACTGAACAGGTTCCCCTGACTTCCCCTGTCTGGTCAATGCTGGGGCCAGGACCAGAAGGGTCAAAGGGCCGGGGGCCCACCGCGAGGAACGCCCAAGAGCTGAGGGCCTGCGGTTCTGACTGGCTTGGAGGTGGGCCAGGGCTAGTGAGCCAAAGGTCCCAGGGGGACCACACGCAGAAGGGGAAGCAGTTCAGGGAGCTATGCTGCCCAGGATGAAGGCGGGTTAGGCCGCTGGAATGGAGGGATCATAGAGGGGTTCAACACTAGGATTATGGGGCCCAGTGACTGCAAGAACATCTGGATGCCATCTGCGAGACTAGGGCTGCGGTGTAGGGGAGGAATGGAGCTGCAAATAGCACACCTTGGCATCGGGACAAGAAATGGGCAGCCTCCCGCTTGATTAACATCTATTAAATAATTAATAACAAGGCATGGCAGGAGAGAAGGTGGGTGGTTAGCCCAGAAACAGGTGGTCGGGTCACTGGGAAGTTGGCCCTGAGAGGCCCCCCCTGTTACAGGTCACTAGATCCCAGCTGACTTCCTGCCTATGGCAGAAGGACTGGACCTGATGATCTCTTGAGGTCCCTTCCAGCTCCTAATGTCTATGAAATCTATGTTTGGTAGACATATTTGTCTCTCTCAGCTCTATTTTGTATTCAGTTGACAGTTTCCCTATGCCTTGAAACACATCACAAAAGTCTTCCATGCTTTCTAGTCCCTCAATGGTATTCATTCTCTTAATCAAACCTAGAGTTTTACATGTTTGCAGCCCAATAACTGGCACTAGCATTCCTGGGACTGTTACAAACTGAATTTTTACTATATTATACTTGTATCTAACATGCAGTGCACAAATACCCTTGGTTGCAATCATGTTCCCATCCTATGCTCTAAGTCGCACTTTCTTATTCTCATAGTACACAGGTTTAGCTTTCATGTTTTGAATAATGTATTCTGATTTACATTGACCTGTGCCCCTGTATCTAATTTAAAAGTTACCATTAGTCAATTAGTGTCCAAGATGACTATCCAATTCTAAGAAGAATGAACTTGCATTGTTCCAATGAGGAATTCTCTCTTTTCCTCATTGCATAGAGCATGCACCTGCTGTTTCTTGTGTGTTGCATCCTGCTCCTTTCTGCAAACTCTTGCAAAGTGATTGAATTGTTTGCATTTGTTGTAGTGCTTGCCAAATGCAGGGCATTGCATGGGTTTGTATTAACCCCCACAGCACCTACAGTTGACCATTGTTTCTTGAAACAGTTCTCTTTGGCCTCCGCTTGCCTGCTTCATGGCGAAGTCCCCCTTTCTGTATTGTTTGTGTGTTGCCTTAGGTTTTTACAGTCTTGTAATCCTGTCTAGTTCAGCTTGTTCTGCTTTTTCCTTCAGCTTCTGCAGCCTGGCCTTTGTTATCTCAGCTGTTTGGCATATTCTAACTGCCTTTTCCAAATTAAGCTCAGGATCCTTTCTCAGTCTTTTTCTGAGGCATGTATCCCTTATACCCAATACTATTTGGTTTCTGATCCTGGACTCTCTTTTAGGTCTCCAAAGTTGCAAGTCTGGCTCAGCAGTCTGAGGTCATTGACAAACTCCTCTATTGTCTCTCATTCTTTCTGCTGTCTCATGTGGAAAATATACTGTTCAAAAGTTTCATTTTGTTTGGGTATATAGTATTTCTCAAACTCTTTTTTTTTTACTGTGCCATAGCTTTCCTGTTCTGCTTCTGACAGTTGTAGGTGATTATAAAGAGAGAGAGCTTTCAGGAATGCTATATTAAAAAAACAAACAAAAAACTACCGAGAGTGGATCTTCCTTCTCTTTAGCTCCACTGGTCATCATATATATGAGGAAACTCTGCTTAAATTTATTCCAGTTTTCTGCTGCTTTGCTGGACAGCTTTAACTCCTCTGGAATTCTGAGATGCTCCATTTTTTTTCTTCTCATCCCACTTCTGGTACCATGGGTTATTCTCAAAAGACCATGGAGTTAAACTTATAAAATAATAAAGCCTATTTATTCAGAGATCCTTCTTAGTGTAGTGATCTGCTGCCAATGTAACCACTTGCACATAACACTCTTAAAGGCATTCCCACAGGTGGGTCACACCCAAGCATCCATTTCAAGGTCAAGAATTCTCTTTCTACATGGTCTGGCTACCACTGATCAAACAATATAGAGCTCAGGTATAGAAAGAAAGTTCAGGCAGATGTCTAATTATTTTAGGCTCTGGATAACTGTTTACAAACAGTGGGGTTGGTATGAAATATATATTTACTGATGTATAATGTGTTGGCCCCATTAATCACGGGCAGGAGGAACTGAACATCAGGGCTGTGTGAAGCTTCAGTTGCTGATTCAGTTTGGTGGAGATTTGGCCTGATTCAGTGGCAAAATCTCTGAATCTGAATCAAATCAGGAGAGCCTTTAATTTCTCTGAATCAAATTGGAAACCTCCGAATTGATTTGGAGAGATTTGATGATTTGGACATCGACACACCTTTGAATGTTTTTTCTACATACCTCAAGGTACCAGGCAGCTCATGAGCACTGAGATGGTGGGGGGGATGGAGCATCCCACGGGAGCGTAGGGGGGTCCCCAGCGTGCTGGGCAGCAGACCCGGAAGTGGACGAGAAACTTCCAGTCCACTTCTGGTCCGCAGCACAGCGTGCGGGGGACACCCTTGCCCCTTCACTGGACAACTGGTGCCTCCTGGGTCTGGGTGAGCACCTGGGGTTGTCCCACGGCTGATTGCTGAGACAGGAGGGTGTGTGTGTGTGTTGGGGGGAGGCAGCGGGCGGCGTGCATGCTCAGCAGCAGACCTGGAAGGGGACCAGAAGTACTTCCGGGTCCTCCGCCGAGCATAGTTTCATAGTTGGTAGGGTCGGAAGGGACCTGAGCAGATCATCAAGTCCGACCCCCTGCCATGGCAGGAAAAAGTACTGGGGGTCTGTTGTTCCTTGTTACTCCCAGTAGTGCTCGGGGGAACAGGGACTCTCCCATTGCCTGCTGGTCCCCCTTGGTGGCCACCAGATCCCCTCTCAGCCTTCTTTTGTGGAGGCTGAGCAGGTTCAGGTCCCTCAGCCTCTCCTCGTAGGGCCTGCCCTGCTGCCCCCTGATCATGCGAGTGGCCCTCCTCTGAACACTTTCAATGCTGTCCACATCCCCCCTGAAGTGCGGTGCCCAGAACTGGACGCAGTACTCCAACTGCGGCCTGACCAGTGCCGCATAGACGGGGAGGATCACCTCCTTGGACCTGCTCGAGATGCATCTGTGGATGCATGACAAGGTACGATTTGCCTTCCTGACCATGTCCCCACACTATCGGCCCATGTTCATTTTGGCATCAATAATGATTCCAAGATCCTTTTCTGCCTCTGCACTGATGAGAAGGGAGTTCCCCAGCATGTAGGTATGCTGCTGGTTCTTCCTCCCCAGGTGCAGCACCTTGCACTTGTCAGTGTTGAAACCCATCCTGTTCTCATCTGTGCACCCCTGTAACCTGTCCAGGTCCAATTGCAGCCTATTCCTCCCTTCTAGCATGCCCACATCCCCCCACATCTTAGTGTCATCAGCAAATTTGAACAGGGTGCTTTTCACCCCCTCATCCAAGTCACTGATGAAGATGTTGAACAGCGCGGGTCCGAGGACTGAGCCCTGGGGGACCCCACTGCCCACATCCCTCCAGGTCGAATAAGACCCGTCCACCACCACTCTCTGGGTACGGCCCTCCAGCCAGTTAGCGACCCATTTGACTGTGTAGGTGTTGATGCCACAGTCCCGTAGTTTTTTAATGAGAATGGGGTGAGAGACTGTGTCGAAGGCCAAAAAGACTACTTTCACTGCTACCCCTGCATCTAAGAATTTTGTGACCTGGTCATAGAAGGTCACCAGGTTGGTCTGACAGGACCTGCCTCGAATGAACCTGTGTTGGTTGCCCCTAAGCATAACCTCCCCTGCTGGCCCCTCGTGGACATGCACCAGGATAATTCTCTCAAAAAGCTTACCCAGGATCGAGGTAAGACTAACTGGCCTATGGTTTCCTGGGTCCTCCTTCCTCCCTTTTTTGAAAGTGGGAACCACATTGGCCCTTTTCCAGTCCTCTGGCACCACACCAGAGCACCACCAGTGCTCGTAAAGCTGTGCCCGGGGTCCCGCAATGACCTCTGCTAATTCCCTCAGCACTCTGGGGTGGAGATTGTCAGGACCAGTTGATTTAAATACGTCCAGTCCCTCCACAAGTTCCCTGACTAGATCCTCACTGACCCTAGGCCTGGGTGCGCCTCCCCCGGGGCCTGAGGGGGTCCTGACAGACAGACTGATCTGGTCCCTGCTCAGGAAAATGGAGGCAAAGAAATCATTAAATAGGTTAGCCTTGTCGTCTGGTGCGTGTGGGGGGCCCCTCTCCTGTGCTCTTGTGGGATGCTCCATCCACCCCATTCGCAGTGTTAATGAGCCACGCCTGGTACTTTGAGGTATGTAGAAAAAACATTTAAAGCTGGGTCTGGGGCTGAATTGCTGATTCTCTGAATCAACATCAAATCTTCAGATTTGGATTCAGCTGAATTGAATTGGGAAAATGATCTGAATCAATGAATCGAATCACTGTCCCCGATTTGGGCCAAATCTGAACTGAATATGGCCCATTTCACACACTCCTACTGAACATAAGGTATCTCAAGTCACTAGACTATAGGCAAGTATCACTAATGTGTGTAAAGAAGTGTAATGATTTTCTTTGTAAGAAGCTGGGTGCTTTTGCAGGTTGCCACAGACCCACTTGCCAGCTCTGCAGAAGCCTGCATAATGGGTTGTATTCTGCACATACAAACTTGCCTTGTAGTTTATTTACTACCTTTTTCTGAAAAGGGAATTTGTAGTTTGTTTTTTTTTCCTTCCCTCCTTACAGACTTCTGAAAAATGTGGGGTAATGAGGCAGTTTCCTTTGGAAAGCTCTTTTAGATCTAATCCTGGAAAGCACAAGATGGGTGTTAATTATGGTGGTGAAATAGCCCATGCAGAATTTTACTTGAGTCAAGAGATTGCAGGTCATGTCCCTAACAGTATAAGATGCCAGAGGGGGAGGGCTTGGGGTTCTTGATGAAGGCTCTGTTCTTGTTGAAGGGAATGGGCATTATGCCATTAACCCCACTGGCAGCAGGATGATCCTGCAAGTTTATTCCCTAAATATAGTCTCAGCCCCATAGAATTTTCTGGCTCTTCACATGGGCTCAGAAGTCTACCTTTTCCAATTGGCTTGCATGGGTAGGGTCCTCAGGAGATGAGTGGCCAGGGGAAGAACAATCCAGTCTCTGCTGGGCTTTATTCATGACCAACCCTGGCATCCCATTTCAAGCTGCATGGAAACAGCGCAGTGCTCACTTCCTTATGTCTATAGGAATCTGTTGAGGTCAGTGTAATCCTTGAATGTAGAACAGGGGAATAGTGAGTTAGGGGGTAGGGAGGTAATTTTATCTATCTATAGCAGTGGTGGGTCTCATCCTGGAATGGTGCATGCAGCTATGGCAGAGCTTCCCAAACTTTTTTCTCAGCATCACCCCATTTATGACCCCATTTCCTCAACATGGCCCCTCACAACTAACCTGCAGCCCACCCCTACCGCCCCCTGGCCCTGCCAGTGCTCCTCACTCTCCAACCACAGCCCCCAACCCTGCCAGCCCTTCTGGTGCCCCTCACTCACGACCTGCCACCCCCAGCCCTGCCAGAGGGGACCTCCAGCTGCCAGGGCTATGGGACCAGGGCCAAGACCCACAGCCCCCTGCCCCCCGCCCCCAGCAGCCCCTGAGCCCCAGCTGGCCAGAGCCTGGCTCCATCCCCTGCCCCTTCCCGCATGGCCAGAGCGGATCCTGTGGGTGGAAGGAGGGAGGATGTTGGCTGCCCACTGCTGGCTCGGGGGTCCCTGCCCTACCCCCGGGGCCTCTGTGGCCCAGTGGGTGGGACCTAGCATGGGAGGGCGGAGAGGCTTAGTGCTGGTGCCCGGAGCCTCACACTGGCCATGCTGCCATGGTACGGTGCCCCCTGCTTGCCCAGCAACAGTGGTGGCAGCGTGGAGTTTTGCCCCCTCCCCCCCGCTGCTGCCAGGCAGGCAGGGGGTGCCTCGCCATGGCAGCATAGCTAGTGTGAGGCTCCCAGCAGCAGCACCTAGCTTCCCTGCCCCACTCTGCTATGGAGGCCCTGCGGGGAGAGCAGCAGGGCAGGGAGTCTTGACCCCTCAGTGGGCAGCCTGCATCCACCTCCTGGGAATGCGTGCCCCCATTTTCTTGATTTTTGTGGTGCCAAATGGGGTCATGACCACAAGACTGGGGACTGCTGAGCTATGGTGTTTGCATTTTAAAAATGGAGGCTGAAAAACCCAAGCAGATTCAGATAAAGAACCACCAAAATTATTCAAGTGCTGAAGAAAATGCCTTGCAGCAAGAGACTCAAAAAGCTCAATCTGCTTAGTTTATCACAGAAAGGATTGTGAAGTGACTTGATCACAATGGAAAAATAACTTCCTGGGGAGAAAATTACAGACCATAAAGGGACCTTCAGTCTAGCAGAGAAAGGAGTAGCGAGAACCAATGGCTGAAAGCTAAAGTCAGGCAAATTCCAGTGAGAAATTAGGCTCAATTTTATTTTATTTTTTTAACAGTAATGGTGGTTTTGCTGTTGGAACAAACTCACAGCAAAACTGGATCCTCCATCTCTTGATGTCTTTAAATCTGAACTGGTTGCTTTTCTTGAAGATATGCTTTACTTGTTGGGCTCAATACAGAGGCAAGTGCAGGAAATGCAATAGCTTGTGATACGCAGATCGGACTGGGGTGCGGACTGATGATTACATGCCCACTCTAGCCACCCTGGAACTGCAATGCTTGCAGCGTCCACTCCAGTGCACATCCTGAAACAGGAAGCAGCTGCCAGAACATGTGCTGGATCCATCATGCAGGGCTAATCTGTGGGTCAAATCTGGTCAGCACACCATTCCTGTACCCCACATCTGGCCCATGGAGCTGGATGCTTTTGGCACCCCTGATCTAATGATTCTTTCTGGCCTTAAACTCTATGGATTTGGGAGAGTTTGCACACCCTTCTTTTAAATACAAGTCTGTCTATAGCCCCACAGTGCATCTCCTGTGCCCTGTTTGCTTAGCCTGTCTGGGTTTATTTCTTCCCAATTAAATAGGTAGCCATAGTGTTTTAAATAAGGCCCTGAATATGAAAGATTCCTAATGATTTCATTTCCAACATGTCATGAATTACTAGGCAGTCTAGGAAACAAAGCCATTTTGGGACTAGCAGCTCAGCTAATTAGCTTCCCAACATCCTATGCTGCCACCACAGCTAGCCTGCTACCTAATTGTACCTTCCACCTGGTTGTATTTTGCTGGTTGTCTTGGTTAATTTGCAGATCTTGCTAGGCACTTGGCTTTTTTTTTTTCAAGTTTATTAATGAAAACCTTATCTGTCTGTGCAGATAATGTCAGAAATAATTAGCACGCACTGAGGTTTGTCAGCATCCTTAAGCAGCCTCCCCCACCCTTCCTCACTGTTTATGGGTTTCCTGGGTCTGTGTCAGGGATGAAGCAGTTTTTAATTTTTAAATCTCTCTTCTCTTGTTTGTGTTATGGTCTTAGCGATTCTTACCAGCTGGATTTTGTTATTTGGTATCTGGGGAGGAACGGTGCTAATTGGACAGATGTCCTTGGTAAGAGTGGGGATAGGGGTTGGGCAGCTCCCTTCTGCCCATATCCCGCACTGTAACTGCAGGATCTATCTTAGGGTCAGACCAAAGGATGGAGAGTCAGGACCTGTGGGGGCCATTTTTGCCTGTGACATTGACTTGCTGCACAGCCTTGGGCAAGTCACTCAACAGGCCTTTGCCTTTCTAGAGAATGGAGATATTCATTCTTATCTGGTGTGTGGGGGCTTTGTTTATGGGGGTCAGGGAAGCGTCTTTGGCAGTGGGATTTTCATCTGAAAGATGCAGTAAGCTATAATACTCATCATGGGGTGGTGTGGCCTCCACTTACCTCCATCTGTACTGTATATGCCCCTCCCCTTTACCTGAGACCTAACAGCTCCTCAGGGGTTGCACTCCTTGCCTATCAGCAGAGCTGTTCTGAAGCAGGCATAGGCCTCTCCAGGGATATATTTAGCCACCATCCAGTCAATACTGCCTGGCCACCCTGGCCTGCCTGGAACAGGGGGATTCTGAGTATAAGCCTCAGATATTCTCAGACAAGCCAAGACCCACATACCACTGTGGCTTTGCAGCAGCTGCTCATCCCTCAGGGAGAAGAGCCCTCTGCACTGTTGTGACTGAAATGCAAAGCGGTGAAAGAGGAAAGGGAATACTCTCCCTATCTGCTTGCAAGCCAATCTGCCCACCTGACTTGAGATAGCCAGGCCATCCCAGGGGGAGGAATGCCTGCTGGTTACTGCTTCCTTACATGGGAAAGAAACCTCTGTTCATACAGGAGCAAGGGGATGGTTCAACACTGCATAAAGCAATGCCAGCTCCATTAAAGTAGGGAGTGTCTGGGGTAAGAGTGTTTTACAGGTAGATCCATGAGTCTGGGTTAGATCTGGAGGCCAAAGGAAAGGAGAGCATAGTTGAGGCTGCTTTGCTGCTGTAGATGGTGGCCTGGACACCCAATGCGCTGGTGACCGTGCCCTGTGCCTTCCAGAGCTCTGGGTGTGGTGTGTTTTATGGCTGCAGTAACCTCACTCTCACTGTTCCTTGTTCAGTGCAATGTGTTCATTCCTGTGCTCTCACGACACAGCTGAGGTCACACCTGCTTTTCGGAGTTAGGCATGAAGTAGGTGCCAAATGGCAGAGAGGGGAAGATGGGTCTTGGGGGTAAATGCCACTGAACCAGGATTCATGGGAGTTTGGTTCCCTGAGATATCTTAGGGAAGTCCCTTAGGCCATTGTGAAGCTGGCCATTGCTGGGGTAGTTCCATCCATACACTGCCAGCCAATGCACTGCTTGTGTGGATAGAGACGTACCAGCAAAACAGTGCTTTTTCTAGGATGGCTTATTCCACCCTTGCTCCCAAGAGAAACAAGCTAAGACTGGTAAGATTGCAGCGTTGCTGGTATAACTATATTTACACTAAGAGCTTCTGTCAACCCAGTGTTAGAAGGCAATCCACACCTTCAGCACCACCATCTGGTATCAAAGTGGCACTAGTTGCAAGGGTTAAGCTAACTGCCTACAGGAGGCTGATCTAAGTATATAAGCTCAGGCCCTTCATTTGAGCCTTTGCTGCTCAACACCTCACACTGCATCAGCTCAGCCTTGCTCCATCCTTTGACCCTCCATCCTCTGACCCTCGTGCCTTGTTCCTGCCTCACACTTACCTTGGACCCCTGTACCTTGCTTGTGCCTCCCCATCATGTGTTCTGGACTCCATGGCTCCTGGCCTCTGGCCTGGCCTACAGATTTGGATATCCTTATGGACTAGAAACATAACTTGGACTTTCAGACTGTGGCCCCTTTGTGCAGCTTTGGCCCCCAATCTAGATTCTCTGAAGACCCAGGTGCTGATTTAACTCTGTGCTCTTCCAGACTGCTTCCACCCCAGTCCTGACACTTGGCTCTGTTGATTGCGGATGATGCGTCTCACACCTTTGCCCAGCAGAGCTAGGCCAACAGAGAGCTGCTCTGAAATGAATGGGTCCTGCAGTGTTTTTATTGGCATCATACAGCACTTTGTTTGATTGTGTTTCATGAGCCCTAAGTGATTCCCAAGCTCTGGAGTGTAAACATGGTCTTAGCCTCCCTGTGCCTCAGCTCCCTGCCTGTAAAATGGAGATAATACTCTTTCTCCCATCTTTTGTCTAATTGCTCTGTTTAGTTTATAAGCTGTTCAGACTAGGGACTCTCTCTTTTACATGTAAGTGGGGGAGGCTGATTTCCATGGGGTCTTTTCAGCATTGTTGGAATGCAAATAGACCATCATAATGTTCTCCTTTACACTGCTATAAATCCACAGTGAGTCTCTGAAAGTCAATAGAATCACTCCAGATTTACACCCGCACCACTGTGAACAGGATCTGGCTCCCTGCCCACAATATCAGTGCAGTCCCAGCCCTTCCCTTCTTTATTACGTTTAAAATCACAATCTCCTTATTTAAATCTCTGAGCCTGATAAAGGATGACAGTGCTTCCAGAGTGGCTGGGATGGCATAAATAATTCTAGTGCTGAGCGAGAGATTTACAATGATATAAATGTCAGGAGTGAGCCCGCTTTGTATTAATGGCCTTATTAGTTATGTTGCTGTAAAATACTGATACTCCAGTTGTTAAGCAGCCATGGCTTTGCTCTGCAGCATTAATTCAATAAATTGGGGCCTTTTGATATAAATCTTGAAGTCCACTGAACCCCATTAGAAAATCCTTCATGATATGTCAGGGATCTTAAAATGGCTTTAAGTAAGATAGACCTGTGAATCTGGTAACAAAAATGCCATTAGAAACACAAATCTTCAGCAGCGACTTTCTGGAATCTATTGCATCTCCACCAGGGGTAGGCAATTATTTTGGCTGGAGAGATGCTTAATGAGTTTTGGTGAGCTGTTGAGGGCTGCAAGGGTAGCCCTGCCCCTTGACAGGTGCCCCAACCACTGGTCACCATCTTGCCCCCCACAGAAGCCCCCCCCCTGCCCCGGAAAATCCCCCCGGGGGGGGGGGGGGTTGCCCTCTTGAAACATGAAAAAAAAACCCAAATCAAACATTTACTATAACTTATTTTAATTTTATTTTAAAATATATTTTTTCCTGATTTGTGTGTGTTTGCTTTGTGGATGTAGAGGTGATTGCATTGTAGCTCAAAATACAGCCTTACTCTTATATATTGTGTGTGGTAGGGTGTGGGGGATGTGTGTGGGGTGTGGGTATAGTGGGTGGAGGGGTGCGTGTGGGGTTATGTGGTTGGGGTGGGGGTGTGGGTATGGTGGGAGTGTGTCTGGAGGATGTGGGTGTGGAAGGGGTGTGTGGAGGGGGGGATCCTCGAAGTCCCTAGAGTGTGCAAATCCCTGAAGCTGCATATGGTGGCAGGCTGCAGGGCCAGCCCCACCCAGCCCCATCTCGCACAGCATTCCACACTCCTGCAGCGTGCAGGGCCAGCCCAGCCTGGCTCTGTAGCGCGCAGCTCCTGCAGCATGCGGGGTCAGCCTAGCCCATCCTGATAGCATGCTCCCACCCTGAGTGGGAGCACCTGGCCCCGACCTAGTGGGGCCCTTACCTGAATGTTCATGTTCACAGGCAAGGAGGCTGGGAACAGCTACGGGGTGGTGAGCAAAGGTCTCTGCCAGGCAGAGGCTTCTTGTCTCTCTACTGCTCCCTGGCTCGGAGCTGGGGCAGGTCAGGTTGGGTTGGGGTGGGGGGTGGTTGTTTAGCAACCAGTGCTGCATGTCCTGCATGGAGGCACTGGCTTGCAGAGGGGCACCCCAGGGCCAGGGCTTATGGAGGGGCCCCGCGGGCTGGATGAAATTGCCTGGCAGGCTGGATCCAGCCCACGGGCCATATTTTGCTCACCCCTGATCTACACCATGCTGTTCAGATAGGAGCAGCAGGAACATTTCTGCCAGGTACTCCCATACAGGCAGTGTGACAGAAGAATGTTAAAAGGGGTTTGCCTCAGAAACGCTCCTGAAAGGACAGAGGTGCCTCTGAAAACCTTAAGTCTTGCCAACTAGGCTAGGAGGCTAATTGGAACAGCTGTCCTTCTGATAGGCAATTTTCCTGCTTCTACTAGAGGAAAAAAACTCTTTTGCAGCATGAGGTGGGTGGGTCTAATTGCAAAAATTCTTACCTGGCTTCCTCAGGTGTTGCGATCCTGGCTTCAGGTTCATCTTAAATGTGCACATTCCAGAACCTTAAAGATTGGTTTCCAACCTGGGGGAAGATGTGCATGAAGGGAAGCCTCCAAATATTTGTAACTAGCATTTTGAGATTGAGTAGGTAGAAGATGAGACTAATTAATACCAGGCATCGAGGGGAGACACTTACAATTCCCTCCCTATCTCTTTTGATGCATGTTCCCCTTGGCCTCCCTACTTCCTGGAAGTGTCCTGCCAGGCTGCCACTAACTGCTTTGTATTAATGGCCTAGCAGTGTGCAGCCACTGTTTCTTCATGTTAGCTCTGAGGGAAGCTGACAGGTTTGGATATTGCCCCAGATGTGGTATTCAGGTAGTATGCACGATCTCTTCCATCTGTCCCAAGGTCTCTGTCCTCACCACTGCTTCCCCATCACTATCTTGACATGCCACTGTTGGCCCTGCTCTCTCTCTCTCAAGCTGATGTTTTAATAACATGCGCCAAAAACCCCAAGTCTCCTCTGCCTCGCCTTTCACTCATCAGCACCTTGTATCGGAGATGGTCGCTCCTGCAGCGGCTGTTCTGCAACTCTGCAAACTTTCCACTGCTGATCTGCCAAGTGTATGGGGATAAGTGCCACGATAATTGAAAATAAATGATGCATTATATGAAATAAATGTTCTGGTGCAGGCGGCTTACTGCTGCTGAGTGTTATTTATTTATTTTTCCTGTTAACATTTTGAAAAGAGGATGTGGCAATTTGACGGGGAAAATGAGATTTGAAATAATTTAATGAAACACACATGGCTCTGCAAAGATTTCCCTGTCCTGCTTTAGGTTCTCCTTGTAATGCTGGATATTATTTTCCACCCTGCAGCAAAGACAATGTTAGGAAGATGCTGCCTGGATTGTGAGCACAGCTGGAATGGGTAAACAGTTGCAGGGCTCTTTGCTTCTCAAGGAGCAAAGGAAATTCTGGTGCCTGATCTAGTCTGACTTTCAGGGTTTCCTGAATGTGCATGCTGGGAGAAGCTAGGCAAAGTGTCCAAAGACATTGTGCAAATTCCCCTCAGCAGCTTTATGAAATTCCCTTTGGACAGCTCTGTCCCCTTTACAGTTGCTGCCAGTACACTTCCATTCTGACCTGCAGGACCCCTTTCCCCTGTGCTGCCAGTCCTAAGAGATCAGCAGCTCTACTGATGCCTGTAGCTACAATACTTTTGTTGCTTGATTCCTAAGCTGCAGCACACCTCCACCAACACACTGTCCTCTCATTTTGCAGTGAGTTCTACTGGAGCCTTCCAGAGCAAAGAGGTCAGATGCAAACTTCTGGATTATTTTTTTGACTGCATGACAAGTTGTTGTAAAGGAGCAAGGGCTGGTGAGTTTACTTATGTGGAAAGGACACGTGTGTAACTGAAGTTTACTGACTGGCCCCAAATAAAAGCTGGGGTCCAAACATGCACAAACTTTGAGAGGGTGTTTTGGGAACTGAGATCTACATTTTGTGAATGGCCTCTAGCTCTAGTGGGCTAAAATAAAAAAAACATAGACAAAAGCATTCCTAAACTTTGGAGATGTGGAAAGAGGGTTGTCCTCTAGATTTGAATGCTTCATTCTGGGCCTGTGGCTAATAGTTTTGTCTCTTCAAGAGAACAAACTACTCAAAACTAGCAAAATCATGAAAGGAAAATGTTTCCCTATTGTTCTCACTGAAGGGCTCAGATTGACTGACAGTGATGAAGGGTCTGATTCTCCTTTCTCTTACCCTCGGCATTGGTATAAATTGGGAGTAAAACAATGGGACTCAGTAGCATTGCTTCTGCTATTGCTCGCCCCAATCTAAGGCTCTGATTCAGGAAAGTGTCTTTGTAAAGCTTCTCCTCGATGAGTTTAAAGTTAAGCTCTATTATGTGATTTCTCTTGTTCAGGTCTAAATTAGAAGTAATTCCTCTGGAGTTGGTGTAGTTATAACAACAGGAACTCTGTGACAGTGAGAGGAGAGCGAGACCCTAAATATCCAATCTGTACTTTTGACAGTCTAATTACTAATTATCCCCCCAGCTTGTTGGCAGCAATTCCACTTGGTGAAACATGTGACAAATTTTTGTTTAATGCTCGAGTGTAAGACAGCTTGTAAAGCAAATAACTTGAGGGCAGATATTTTGCCCAACTTGAATTTCATTTGACACCTTCCTTTGGTGGGGATTAACCCTGTGACACCGCTATTTGTTGTGGGAAGAGACTGAATTTTCCTGGGAGACTTTGGATTTAACCATGAACATTGAGTTTTCTCCTCTCTTGGGTTCTCCGTGTTGGAAATTGACCATATCGCAGTTATTAGGCCCTGGTGAGGCTTATCTTGGATTACTACTTGGCTGGCTAATTAATCTTAGGAGTGATGTAAAGGCTTTGAATTGATGTTTGAAGATTGAGTGAGTGATTTCTAGCCCTGTCTAATACACAGGATTTGGAGTTAAGAGTCCAACTCTGAATTACATGTGATTCTGTTCACTCAGTGGGCAAGAGTCTCTACTGCATTACACTGTAGTCATGCTGGCTTAGGCTATAGACTATGGGACCCCTGAGTCTGGCTGAGTAAAGTATAACAGAGGCCATGACTGAAAGTTAAAACTAGATAAATTCAAATGAGAAGTAAGGCACAAAAATTTAACAATTAAGAGATTCACTATTCGAACAAGCTACCAAGGGAACTGGTGGATTCTTCCTTTCTTTGTGTCAGGATGCCAATCTGCAGCTTAGCTTCAGTCAAACACTAGTTATTGGGTCAATGCAGGGGTGCCTGGGTGAAATGTTGTGGCCTGTGATATGCAGATCAGACTAAGTCCCTAGTGGCCCTCCTAACCCTCAAATCTTAGTCTATGATCCTGCTGTTCCTTCAAGTCAAGCAATTTAAAGTGAGGTCTCTACTTGAATGAGAGAGAACTAAGGGATGGCTACTTGCTGCAGGATGTGGTAGTTGTGACTCAATAAGCAGTGCTCTTCTTTTCTAAGTCACTACTGAGCCCATTCCACAGGTGCTTCTGAGGATCTGTCTTCTGGGTGAGAAGTGAAACCTAAATCCCAATTACTTAAAGTTAAGAGCCTATAATGTTACACAGAAGACAAGCAGGAAGAATTGGAAGTCCTTGCACAGTTACAGAACTATGATGTGATTGGAATAACAGAGACTTGGTGGGAGCTTGCATGACTGGAGCACTGTCATGGATGGGTACAAACTGTTCAGGAAGGACAGGCAGGGGAGAAGAGGAGGAGGAGCTGCACTTTATGTAAAAGAACCATATGATTGCTCAGAGCTCCAGTATGAAGCTGGAGATAGGCCTGTTGTAAGTCCCTGGGTTAGGGTCAGAGGGGAGAGCAACAAAGGTGATGTTGTGGTGGGTGTCTGCTATAGACCACCAAACCAGGAGGAAGTGGTGGATGAGGCTTTCTTCAAACAGCTAGCAGAAGTTTCCCGATCACAGGCTTTGGTTCTCATGGGGGACTTCAATGGGGAGACATCTTCTGGGTGGGCAATACAGAAGTGCCAGGCAATCCAGGAAGTTTTTGGAGAGTAGTGGGGGCAACTTCCTGGTGCAAGTTCTGGAGTGGCCAATTAAGAGCCTTTCTTCTACTGCTCTTCTTGACCTGCTGCTCACAAACAGGGATGAATGGGTGGGGAATGTAGCAGTGGATGGCAACTTGGGCAGCAGTGACCACAAGATGATCGAGTTCAGGATCCTGAGGAAAGGAAGGATGGAGAACAGCAGAGTAAGGACCATGGACTTCATATTCCCAGCAGAGGTGGTGCAGTCACTCTCCTTGGAGGTGTTCAAGATGAGGCTGGACAGGTACCTTGTCAAGCTCATCTGAGCCCAATAACTTCCTGCCCACAGCAAGACCAGACTCGATGATCTTACAGGTCCCTTCTGGTTCTATGGTTCAGCAAAGTAGACTTCAACTTACTAGGGGAACTCATGGGCAGGATCCCCTGGGAAGCCAGACTGAGAGGGAGAGGAGTCCAGAAGAGCTGGCTGGCCTTTAAAGAA
Organism: Alligator sinensis; assembly: GCF_000455745.1. Classification (NCBI taxonomy): domain Eukaryota; kingdom Metazoa; phylum Chordata; order Crocodylia; family Alligatoridae; genus Alligator; species Alligator sinensis. The sequence goes on from NW_005842238.1 coordinate 948,256, forward strand.
GCCTTACTGAGAATGCAGGAACAAACCATCCCAATGTGCATGAAGACTAGCAAGACTTAAGTATGGCAGAAGACCAGTTTGGCTTAGCAGGGAACTCTTCAGTAAACTAAATCACAAAAAGAAAGCTTATAAGAGGTGGATACTTTGGACAAATAACTAAGGAAGAATATAAGAGCATTACTCGGGCATGCAGGGATGAAGTCAGGAAGGCGAAAGCACAATTGGAGTTGCAGCTAGCAAGGGATGTGAAAGGTAACAAGAAGGGTTTCTACAAGTATGTTGGTAGCAAAAGGAGGATCAGGGAAAGTGTGGGTCCTTTAATGAATGGGGGAGGTAACGTTGTGACAGAGGAGGCAGAAAAGGCTGAAGTACCCAATGCCTTTTTTGCCTCAGTCTTCGCAAGCAAGGTCAGCTCCCAAACTACTGCACCAGGCAGCACAGTTTGGGGAGGAGGTGAGCAGCCTTCAGTGGTGAAAGAACAGGTTAGGGACTACCTAGAAAAGCTGGATCTATACAAGTCCATGGCGCCGGATGGGATGCACCCGAGGGTGCTGAGGGAGTTTGCTGATGTGATTACAGAGCCATTGGCCATCATCTTTGAAAACTCATGGAAATCAGGAGAGGTCCTAGATGATCAGAAATGGGCAAACAAACATAGTTTAAGAAAGGGAAAAAGGGGGATCCAGGGAACTACAGACTAGTCAACCTCATTTCAGTCCTTGGAAAAATCATGGAGCAGATCCTCAAGAAATCCATTTCTAGGCATTTGGAGGAGAGAAAGATGACTAGGAACAGTCAGCATGGATTCACCAGGGGCAAGTCATGCCTGACCAACCTGATTGCTTTCTATGACATGGTGACTGGCTCTGTGGATGCAGAGAGATCGGTGGATGTGGTGTACCTTGATTTTAGCAAGGCTTTTGATATGGCGTCTCACCACATTCTTGAAGGCAAGCTAAGGAAGTATGGGCTGGATGAATGGACTGTAAGGTAGATAGAAAACTGGCTTGAGCATTGGGCTTAGAGGGTAGTAATCAATGGCTCAATGTCTAGTTGGCAGCCGGTATCAAGTGGAGTGCCCCAGGGGTTGGTCTTGGGGCTGATTTTGTTCAATGTCTTTATCAGTGACCTGGAAGATGGGATGGAGTGCACCCTCAGCAAGTTTACAGATGACACCAAGCTGGGGGGAGTAGTAGACATGCTGGAGGTTAGGGCTAGGATTCAGAGTGACCTAGTCAAATTGGAGGATTGGACCAAAAGAAATCTCCTGAGGTTCAACAAGGACAAGTGCAAAGTCCTGCATTTCAGATGGAGCAATCCCAAGTACCAGTACAGGCTGGGGGCTGACTGCCTGGGCACCCACTCTGCAGAAAAGGACTTTGGGGTTACTGTGGACAATAAGCTGAAGATGAGCCAGCAGTGTGTCCTTGTTGTCACGAACGCTAATGGCATACTGGGCTACACTGGTAAGAGTGTTGCCTGTAGGTCAAGGGAAATAATTATTCCCCTCTATTCAGCACTGGTGAGGCCACATCTGGAGTACTGTGTTCAGTTTTGGGCCCCCCACCACAGAAAGGATGTGGACAAATTGGTGAGAGTCCAGCAGAGGGTGACAAAATGGTGAGGGGGTTGGGGAACATAACTTATGAGGAAAGACTGAGGGAACTGGGCTTATTTAGTCTAGAGAAGAGGAGACTAAGAAGGGCTTAATAGCAACCTTCAACTACCTGAAGTGGGGTTTGATAGAGGATGGAGCTAGACTCTTCTCAGTGGTGGCAGATGATAGAACAAGGAGCAATGGTTTCAAGTTGCAGCAAGGGTAGTTTAGGTTAGATATTAGGAAAAACTTGCTCAATAGAAGGATAGTAAAACACTGGAGCAGGTTACCCAGAGAGGTGGTAGAAGCTCCATCCTTGGAGGTTTTCAAAACCTGGCTAGACAAAGCTTTGGCTGGGAAGATCTAGTTGGGGATGGTCCTGCTCTGAGCAGGGGGTTGGACTAGATGACCTCCTGAACCCCCTACCAACCCTAACTTTCTATGACTCTAAAAGCAGGGAGGTTAAAGCCAGGGCCCAGACTAAATTCCAGGTAAGGTTCAACATGTGCTATAATGCTGTACTGATCAGGGTCTGAAACTACATGCTGTCCAAAGTGGTAGAGTATTTGAGCTGAACTCTGCTTCATATTTGGGGTTGGGACCAGCCTGCTCAAAGACTTGGTGTGAAGAAAGGAAAGGCAGGTGAGAGAGGCCTTTTTATCAATGCAGTACTGTCTCTTTGAGTGGGGAGGGGAGGGCTCAAGATGGGAAAAGGATAATTATGGTCAGGCCCTGAGAAGCACCATCTTTTAAGAGATTTTTTTTATTGCATTGTTATGATTATTGGAACTAAAAATGGTTCCAAATGCAACTGATGAATTTGTCTGGTGCTGCATCGATTTGGCAGAGAGGCTGGGAAAAAATCTGGCCAAGTTCCTTGGAGTGCTGGGCCTACATTTTCCCCAAGTTCTTTTATTTATTACCACAGGCAGATGCCAGCAGCCAGTAGTGGCCTTTTATGGTGGAGACTGCAGATGAAACTGTTGTGCATTGATTTCTGTAGCTTTGGGGCAAGAGCTGGATTTCAAGCTGAGCATTGCATAAAACACAGTGTCAAGAGGCCAATCCATTCTTTCATACTTTTTAAAGTTTTCCTAGGAAACAACACTGTTCTTTAACAAAATAATTTGAGATGACTCTGTTTGACTTAGGGGGATACAAAAATAACAGTCTCTTTCAGTGCCAAACTAGATGGAACAGAGATTTTATTTGTTCAAACCTTTTATTTTAAAATACTTTAGAAATGGTTTTATCGATTAGCTCTTCAGTTGCTGCATAATAATGGAACAATGGGTTAAATTCTTACCACCTGCTCTTCACACCTTTTAACTGTTGAAGGCTTTTGAGTCAGACTTTCTTGCTTTATCTCCTGCAGAAGACAGTTTCAAGTATATTTAGCTTTGTTATTAATTTCATTTCCATAAGGCCTCTTAGATTGCCTGTAAAAAGGGGTTAGTGTCATTTAGACACCATGTAGATTACCAGCTGCAATATTTAAGAGCTGTGTAAATTGCCAGTTCATCTAAAAATAATATGCACTATGGCTTTCAGAAGTGACTGGTGAGCCAGTGTGAAGCACCTTATGGGGGTGCTCATTTGCAAAAAGGATAGATTGTTCACTCTTTGAAAATGAGGGCTGAGATTCTATATTGGACTTCTATTAGATGCAGTGCAAAATTCATAGCTAAGAGGAAGAGTTGCTAAACTGGCTTTAGTTGTCTAAGTTACAAAAACTTCCCTGGGCTGTCCTATGGGCTGCAAAGCTAAATGCTGTCACTCCATCCCAAATGTGCCCTCCTGCCATTAACCCCACTTCTAGCATGCCCCCTGGGACAGGGTAAAGTTTCCACGAGGCTGTCTGCACTGGAGGAGTCCTGTCCCAGTCAGATCAAGAACTTTTAGTTCCTCTTTATGTTGTTCTGGAACTTCCACTGAGTCAGAGTGGGCTTTGGGTCATTTTCCTGTATGCTGTTTACAGTTTTGACATCCCAATTTGAGGCATCCAAAGTCACAAGTCAATCCTCAAAATCCTGGCCAAGGATTCTAGTATAAATTCTGATCTTCCCTCTCCCCAGAGGCAAGCTACGTGTTGGGCTTAGGAAAGGACAGCAGCTCCCCCTCCTCCACTCTTACCTTTTTGAAACTTTGATGAAAGGCCCACCTAAAGTCTTCTGTTCTTTCAAGGGCATATCTCAACATTGGGAAGTGTTAAGAAACAAAAATCTGCTTGAGAAAAGCTGAAAAGTCATTGTTTTTAAAGAGCAGTTTGGTTAAATCTGAACTTGATTAATCAAAAGAACTGATTTAAATACCTACTCCATGAGGCACTGAAAAACTGGTAGTAGCCCCTCAGCTTCCTCTTCCCACTCTTCTTTGGCTTGTGACTCTCCTAATAACTTCTCAAGCTCTTGACTTGTATAGAGTGTTGAGTACTGAGCTCAATACAGTGACTCTACTCATGGAATCACATAGCCATAGCCAATTCTGTTCCCTAGTTTGGTGTATTTTGCTCGTATCTCAATATCTTTAGAAGCAGGAATAGGCTGTATGGTTTCCTTGGCTGGTTAGTGAATCCACAAAAGTGGATAAAACATGATCAAGAAGAGACCTAAACATTTAAATGGGGAACTTTGGGGTTGGATAGGGAGTTCTGTTCAGTCCAGCTATTAAAAGCTCTCACACTATATGGTTATCACTTGACAGAAAACAGTGGTAGCAATTTTCAGTCAGTGCTCATTGGGTAGATGAGAAGACATACTTACAGAAAGGCCAGCTTTGCAGGG
>NW_005842238.1:952645-952898 GCF_000455745.1 Alligator sinensis
TTTTTTCTTTTTCCACATCAGTGGTCTTGTCCAGAGAAATATTGAGTGCCTCCAACTTTTACTGGAGTCATTGGCAGTTGAGAGCACTTAACACATTGCTGGTTTTGCCCCTAGCCTCTTGACATGGCTGAACTACATTCCTCAGGAGTAGGCAATCTTGCATTTAAAGGATGTTGCTAAGTTACATATTGAGCACTGTCAATGGGGCATGTTCAAGTTACATTAGCAGGCACAGTGTGGAAATGCCGTGATA
>NW_005842238.1:952908-958333 GCF_000455745.1 Alligator sinensis
GATTGCAACATGTATTCAATTAAGCTGAACCACAAGGATTCTTGAAGCTTGTGCTCATGGCGTGTGGAGAAGTAGTTATGTCTGCAGCGAACGAGCACCGGAGCCACTGGGATTTCAGCACTCTGGACAGTAACAGGACGGCTAAGTCTGAACCTTCTCTGCGTGCGCTTGAAATGTAACTAGTGCTTCAACTCCGATGCCTGCAAAGCCAGGCTATTAGCTTGCTGTTATTCTGCAGTTTGTTGGCAGGCTGACAATGTGTGTGTGGATTTTTTTATGCGGATTTTCATCAGCATGGCTGCTGGAATGTATTAAGTCCATCTACTCCCTTCAGTAGGAAAAAGTGCTCTGAGCTACAAGTGTCTTAACTGCAGTAGGAAAGAAAAAGTTATGCTATTTACCTGTGCATGCCTCTACTCCTTACACAGTGCTAATGGATATCTGTGGAAACTTGTGTAGATCAACAGGTGCGAGGCTAAGAAAGCTTAGCTCAGAGCTTCACTGGGCTCAGGGCAAAGACCTAGGTTTTCTTTACTTTACGAATTTCTGCCAGTGGAGCTAAGCTAGTTAGATGTGTGGAAAGATTCCTCCCCTCTAGCTGATGTAACCCTGCTAGCAACACCTGTGATGTGGTCCCAGCTTTGCTAGCAGAGGGCAGCTTTGGTCAGCAGAGCTTGTTATTTGGGCTTGCTGATGTATCTGCTTGCAGAAAAGCCATTAGAGCTGCATCTAAGCTCCAGCAGAGGGACTGTGGTCCTCTCCCTGCAGCAGTTTGCAACTTCTGCCATTAGAGCTGCATCCATACTGAGAGGCCTGCCCAGATTAATGCTGTCTTGGTAGTTAGAGCAGCAGTAGTCCCCATAATTTATGGATGCCATTGCAGGCCATGCCTGCCCATAGTTAAAGTGAATGTTTTGTGAGCGTCTATGCTGGCTTCTTAGGCCTGGAGAGTGACATCCTCTGTATAATGGCAGGGTAAATTGTATCCATGCTGCTTTGCAAGTGTGTTTTATTCCTGAGTAAGTGGAACCAACCCTCTTTCAAGGCAGGAGGAGAGGTCATCCATCCTAGCCCATTTGTCTCTCCTTCTCTCCCTGGATGCTGATAATGAAGTGACCTTGTGCCTGACATGCCATTTCTCCAGGCCTCAGAATGAAGGAGATCATAATGCCTCCTTCTAGAGCCAGTGCCAATAACCATCATGCCAATAACCTCCCCAGCCATCACCCGGCCACCATCCTCCTTCTTGGTAAGGTTTCTAAGAAGGTGGTGAATCTCATCTTTATTCATGCCTTGCCTCTGACCTGTTTCCCTGTCTATCATGATTCATGTCAGGCATGGCAAGTTGTTCTCCTGCTTTCAGACAAGAAGCAAACCCCTCAGCAGAGGCTGTGCCTGCTCTCCATGGCCCTTATTGGTGCTAGTGATAAGGTCACATGCACTTCTGAGATCCTGTGGAAGTGAAGCAGCCACTTACTCCCCTTAGACACAGTCTGAGAGTTAAGATAGGCAACTTCTCAATAAGGCCCTTATCTTATGGTCTCCCACAGAGCTCAAGCCTCTTCCCTGTGTAATGTGTCATGCTCATGAGACTGTGTCATTGCCTCCATCTCAACCAACACACTGAGAACTGAACCAGTGACCTCTAGGGATAAAATCGTGAGCACCTGCAGCTTCACCCAAAGGGCCAAGGCTCTCTGCAAACTGGGCACAACTTGGGGGCATGTCACACATGCTCAGCAGTGGGTTACAATGTACAGGATTTGCCCCTTCAATGAAAGTGAAACCCATTCAGGCATCTCCTCCCTTGATGCATTCTCCATCATCACCATGGGGCTGAGCTACTTGGAACAGGGCCACCCCTTCCTTGTCCTCTGAAAACAACAAGGACATTGTAGGCACTTACAATAAATGAAAAACAGCACACTGTCAGGTGCAAGGGGTCTTCAGAGGAAGAGGCCAGATTTCCTCCCAATCCTAATCCAAGGAACTCAGGGGAGGGGAAGCCAGAGGCTGCTTCACTGGCTCTGTGGCATCATGGAGGACAGTAACAGAACTTGTGTGCCTACCCAAGAGTAGCATGTGGAATGATGTCATAACGAGCTTCTCCCATACTCTCTTTTTCCAGCTTCACACCCAGCTGTCTGCAGAGCTGCTGTGGAGGAACATGGCAAATGGAACCCAATCATACCTTTCCAGTGAGCAAAGAGTGTTTTTTTCCATACAGCGGGCTCCCTGAAGGATTTTATGGGCATGAGAGAAGACTCCAGGCTTTGGTGTTCCTATCACTGGTAGCACCAAGACCTATGCAGCCTGCCTGAGAGCTCCCCATCTAAATGGAACATAGTTTGTTGGCATGGGGATGAGGAGGGAGCAGGAGGGTAATAGCAGCCAGTATGCCTTGGTTAGGAATGTATGAGCAAGTCAGCTTGTAATTAAGTTCTGAGGGAAGAGCCTCCTTCTTGGACAGGGGTTCGGGCCCACTCAGATTGTGTATTCAGCGCTGTTCTATTTCAGACAGGGGAACTGCTGAGTGCCAAAATGCTTCCTTTTGTTTTGTTGTTGCTGCTTGGCATTAATTGCTTAATCAACATCTAATAAACTACCACTGAAGTGTGACGGCTTGTTTTTTCTGAATGCTTTGGGAGCATTGAGTGAGGGGAAGTGGTGCTGACAATGTGGCAACATGTTCCAACACAGATACACAGTGATTGAGGAATTCAAATGGGGCAGAGACAATTAAGAGTGCTATGCTACATCCACTCTCCAGCTGCCATGTCTTGTGGAGCATTTTGAGGAGGCACTGTGAAAATGTCCAAGGATAACCCTTTTGGCTCATCTAAGCTCCAGCAGAGGGACTGTGGTCCTCTTCCTGCAGCAGTTTGCAACTTAAATAAGAAGGGAAGGTTAATGGTAGGATCAAGTCATAGTCTGGGTTCTAGGGCACCTGCTATGAATGACAGGAGAGCAATGGCCATCAGGGTCCCATCGTCACCTGAGGCAGCTCAACATGCACCCCACTGCCTTTCACTCAACAGCAAGGCTGCTTGAAGTCATCTGAGGATTTGGCTCCCTCTCTGTGTCACTGTGCCCCAAATTCTGCTCACAGAAGAGGCCATATCCATGGCTTGCAGGTATGGGGGCAAAACATTTATCAGTAGTAAACATTTATGAGTATCAAATGGGTTGCTGGGGGCTTCACAGAGATTGAGGGCAAAAACAATTCCTTGGTTTGAAAAGCCTGCAAAGTGTTTGCAAGGCTTTTTTGAGCCACTTCGCATGGAGTCCCAGATGCTAATTAAGTATTTATCTAGCCATGACCTAGAACAGTCATGGAAAATAGAGCCACAAGGGAACTGAAAGCAGCTGCTCCTGTCCACTCTTGGAGACAGATGTTGAGATCTAATTTCTGCAGTCTGGGGCAGCAGCTGGAATCGGGCGGGTGCTTTGGCTGTTGATGCCTGGGATGGATTGTATAGCAGCTGGATACAAGGGATTCATGGTAAAACGTTCTTGGCTGTGGGCTTTGCTTTTACTGAGGTCACCCTCATCTTTGTGAAGAAATGAAAACCATTTGCAAAACATTATTTTTCTTCAAAATTGTAATATTTCTTTTCAACTGAATCAAAAGGAAGGTTTAAAATTGCATTTGGAGTTTTGAAAATGGCTTCTTTTGTTCATTTGGATTTTTAAGCATTGTAACTGCCTGCCCTCTCCCTGTTCTGCTGGACACAATTCTTCCCTTACAGCATCAGAGTCGGGTTCTGCTGTAGTGATGCATGTGGCTTCAGGTACTTACTACCAAGTTTTATCAACTGCATCCATTGCACTTAGGGTGAGCACAAGAAAACTGCACTGTCGTAACACTTGCTTTGCTTTGCAACAGCACAAGTGGTAATAAGGAGATGCAGATGTTCCCTCTGCAGCAGCTGGCCTGTGGTTTCTGTTGAGTCATTAAAAATTCAGTGAGAACTGATAACACTGGGTTCTAGCTGTATAGTCTCAAAGAGACAGTGCAACAGATCCTGGCCATTCATACATTTAAAGACCAGAAGGGATCTTTTTGATAATCTAGTCTGACCCCCTGTATAGCACAGGCCAAAGTTTCACCCAGTAATTCCTATGTTATGCTCATATTATGTTGTAAAATACAGTCTTGGTCTCAGCCATTATAGACTTATGCTTTCTTTATAGCTGATGGACTAAACAGGGACAGGCCAAATCAATACACAAAAAGCTACAGTGGCATGAAGTTGAGCAGAAGATTCAGTGAGTAGCAGTCTTTCTTCTGAGCCAAAACTAAATCAGTGCCCCAGCATACAGCTGATGACACCTTGCAGTTGGGAGTGCCATCTTTGTGCAAGTGATAAACTGATGCCCTGGTCATTCAGGAATACAAAAAATTTCCATTATATTTTCCAGAAAAGTAGGGGTATCAACAGCAATAATCTGGATACGTTCCAATACAGTCAATGGAAAATCTAGTTGAAATTTCCTTAATTTGTATTAAGGAAAACACTGTTCACTATTCATCTTGCAACTGGATGGTGCAGAATACTACAATAGTTATGTTTCAGCACTGGGTGAGAGGGATCTTTATTCATGCAGCAAAGGTTTTAGGATCCTCCAGTTTTAAGGGATGTCATGAAAAAGTAATGCATTCATTATGAAGATATGAATCTTTGGGTGGGAGCCTACTACAGACCTCCCACCCAAAGTCCTGAGCTTGACCAGGAGTTTGCCCGGGAACTGGCAGGCAGCTTGCTCCAGGACCATGGTTGTCATGGGTGACTTCAATTACCCAGACATCTCATGGGAGGATCGCTCAGCAAAATCTGAGCGGTCGCAGAGCTTCCTCTTGTGCGTGGATGACCTCTACCTGACTCAAGAAGTCTATGGGCCAACGAGAGGCAAAGCGCTGCTCGACCTGGTACTGGCTACTGGGGATGACCTAGTCGGCGACCTAGTGATCGATGGGAAGCTGGGTGACAGCGACCACGAGCTGATCACCTTCACCATCCGCCGAAAAGCTGGCAAGTCGGTCAGCAACACGCAAGTCCTTGACTTCAGGAAAGCCGACTTTGACAAGCTCAGGAGGCTTGTCAATGAGGCCCTAAGGGACCGTGACCACAGGGAGAGGGGAGTTCAAGAGGAGTGGTTGCTCCTCAAGGGAGCGATCCTCAATGCACAAACTAAGTCTATTCCATCTCGGAGGAAAGGCAGCAAGAGGGCACAGCAGCCCCCCTGGCTCTCCAGGGACCTAGCAGATCTCCTGAGGCTAAAAAGAAAGGCCTACAAAGGATGGAGGATGGGAGTCACCTCCAAGGAGGATTATTCTGCACTGGTCCGGTCCTGTAGGGAGCAGACCAGGAAAGCCAAGGCTGCAACTGAACTCCAACTAGCTTCGAGCATCAAGGACAATAAA
>NW_005842238.1:959385-963951 GCF_000455745.1 Alligator sinensis
CCTGCCTATGCAGGGGGTCAGACTCGATGATCTCAAGCAAATCCCGGGACGTCTCAAGCAAATCCCGGGACGTTTCTCAAGCAAATCCCGGGACGTCATTCTCCCCCTGTACTCGGCCTTAGTGAGGCCGCAGCTGGAGTACTGTCTCCAGTTTTGGGCTCCACAATTCAAAAAGGATGTGGAGAAGCTTGAGAGAGTCCAGAGAAGAGCCACGCGCATGATCAGAGGTCAGGGAAACAGACCCTACGATGACAGGCTGAGAGCCCTGGGGCTCTTTAGCCTGAAAAAGCGCAGGCTCAGGGGTGATCTGATGGCCACCTACAAGTTTATCAAGGGTGACCACCAGCATCTGGGGGAACGTTTGTGCACCAGAGTGCCCCAAGGGATGACGAGGTCGAATGGTCACAAACTACTTCAAGATCGTTTCAGGCTGGACATAAGGAAGAACTTCTTTACTGTCCGAGCCCCCAAGGTCTGGAACAGCCTGCCACCGGAGGTGGTTCAAGCGCCTTCATTGAACACCTTCAAGATGAAACTGGATGCTTATCTTGCTGGGATCCTATGACCCCAGCTGACTTCCTGCCCTTTGGGCGGGGGGCTGGACTCGATGATCTTCCGAGGTCCCTTCCAGCCCTGATGTCTATGAAATCTATGATATATTATCACAAGGACAATGATCACTTAACGTAGCTGATACTGATCATATTTTTATGTTCTAGAACTGCTTTGAAAAATGTAATTTGGATTATACCATGTAGAGGGGGAAAATATTTGCTTCTATCAATCCAAAGATGAAAAAAGGGATCGGCTTTTGCCCTGGACAAGGAGTAAGTGGTTTAATTTATTTTTAAATCAAGGAGTGTTGTTGATAGCTCAGAAAAAGGACCCCTAAAAGTGATGGAAAGCGATGGTAATACAGATCTGTGTAGCAGCCATGTTTCTCTTTGGCATGGCTGCCTTGGGGTATGTTATGTATACCACTTACCATGCTGCATCTGAATAAACGGTTTCATTTAATTTGACTTGCCATGGGTTATATTTGGATAGATGGCTGTTTTGCTGGCTTGCAAAGAGGAGTTTAAGGCTGCTATGCAGAACATCCCATATTTTATTTCACTGAAGCATTTGGTTTTGTTCTGAGAAAATGATGCATCACATTTTTTAATTTATGTCCTTCACAAATTTTTTCAACCTGTTGGAGGTGAGGGAGCTGAAGGTGTTATATGTGCTGTTTAGTTTAGCTCAGAGTCTTTATTTTTTTTCCTTTTCACCATATTTTTTTTTCATTGCAGGGCCAAAAGAGCTACCCTGCCAATCACCTTTCCAACCCTAGTAGCCTAGGACACAACCATGGTGGTCACAATGAGACCTAGTCACCAACATACACAGAGCTAGTAGGATAATTCAATATGGTAGAATGCTCAAAAGTAGACTTCCTAGCTGCTTGGCTTGAGCTGCCCTTCAGGGTGAATTGCATCTTAGACCCGAATGCAACCCAGTCATCAGATGGGGAAAATGAGGAATGAGCCAAACTTGTTGAAAGGTACATGACTGATTTTGTAGTATGTCAAAGAAATGCATTCAGGCCACTTTGGGTATGACTTAAAAAAAGTATCTCAAGTGCATAGAGCCTGAGTCAGCATTAATCCTTTTTGGGAAAGCTGCATGGCACCACAGTTCAACTGGGATATCTACTGTAGGTGTAGGAAACCATGGGGGAAGTCAGCACCATGAAGGTTTGTGAATGTACAGTCATTGCTATATTGGAAAAGTAGGACTTGAAATGAGGGTGGATAGAGAAATTCTCATAGCCAGGCTGCCAGTCTGACCCCACCCTATGTTGACAATGAGTAACCACCCTATGTTGGAGATGAGTGAAAACTTGGGTGATTTATCTGAAATAACTTGATTGTTTTTGTTTAAGCTGCAAGTGAGAGTGCTGTCCTCATACCAAGAATTATGGCTACTTGTTAACAAGCTTGCTGGAGGAATTGACAGAATAGGGAAGGGTGGGGGAAGCTTGCACTTCCATGGTCCTTGTTGTCTTTCTTCTGTAGTTGTGGAGAAATAAGAACTTTCTTTTTCAGTGCTTTGCAATCAGGACATTCCCCTAGGTGCTCAGCTGCTTCAGGGATATAAAGCCAAGACAGATGCTGAGGGCTTATCTATACATGGTCATCAGTAGGCCTTATAGAGGATGAGACAAAGCACACCCCACCTACCTGAATCTGTTCACCTGGTCCAGAGCTGGAAGCTGCTCTAGATTTGTTCCCAGCAGCTTTTCTCAGATTGCTTCAGAGTCCAACAGCTTGATTATGGGAATGGGTGTGGAGCAGCCTTATGGATGAACTTCTGGCTTTAGAACATGTCAGCGGAGTCAGGTTGATGGAGAGTGGTGGGGAATACTCAGCTCTGTCTTCCCTGGACCAGCTGCTAATACAGTGTCTAGGCCAAGAACTAATTATTAGGATACATGGGGTACATGTCAAATAGACAGTTCTTCTCCTTTGAAGAAGTTTCTTACTGATATGTCCATCTCTTGTTGCTGCGACCTTTGACTCTTTCACCATGCTGCAAGATTTATTGAATCATCTCTGTATATTTTCCATGTCTCTGCAATTCCTTCTTTAAAGCTTATTAACTCTATCCTGGGAAAGATAAGAGCTTGATGAGAACCCACCCCCTGCAATGTTGCTATCACCAGCAATGAAAAAAGTAACTAGGCACTGAAGAAAACAAGTGAGCACTGAAATAAATCATTGGCAGTTGCCAGCAGCTGTTCTTCTTGATCCTGAACATCTATAATATTGTGAGCGAGAGAGACAAAATATCACCAGGCGAGCAAAGACTCAGTGTGATTTGTTGCAGTAAATGAACAGCTGATGGCTTGTCCAAACCTGATGCACCCAATCCTCAGTCGGGGTAAATCAATTGCAGCTCCATTGACTTCAGTGCAAGGATGTTGATTTTATATCAGGTGGATATCTGTCCCTTGTTTCCAGCTCATGCCTGCTTTGCTTGCTGTTTTGCAAACTTGCCCTTTTGCTGAACCCCAAGTCCTTCATAAATAATAAGTTGGCAGTAAGATTAATTCCTCACCAAGTGTTCAGCAGCACAGCTGTTGTTATCTAAAGTCATCCCAACTGTATGAAGATTTAAGTGGCATCCCTGTGGGTCAGTTATGGACTAGATTTAGAGAAACACTGAACTGAGCCATTTTGCTGTTCTTCCCTCTAGAATCTGGTGCCTGGTAATTTGTGGGCCCTGGCAGACATTATATTAATGCTGTGATTAATGTGTTAAACAAGCCATATTCTCAGCCAATTTATGGCATCATAAAATGTCAAACCAGCCACAAGGATGATCACAAAGATGTGTATAATGTAGAACATATTTGTGGCTGGTTTGTATCAAACATTAAATTGAACATGTGGCATGACCCAGTCCCCGTGCTGACAATCAGGTGATTGTTGGGGTGGTGCTGCCCAGAGGTCTGTAAGTGCCATGTGGTAGGAACTGATCAGGCACCTGGCAGCATCGTGCATAGCTTTCAGTTTGTGAAGGGAGGGGAAGCTGATCAGAGCTGGGCACTTGGCGGCCCTACATGCATGTGTCATGATAGGACACATATTGGATCAGATCTCATTGCACGATTAAATCAATGTGTGCCAAGGCCCTGTCTGAGGTGTGTATAATTAAGCAGCTCATCTTCTGTGAAGAGCAAGTGAAGCCCACTATGTTCAGTAGGGTATAAGCAATGGAAATCAGTGCCACCCTCTCCCCTGGGCTAGTTTGGACCCAGAACTATGTGGAGGCAACCCTGTGCTGGGGAAGGTAGGACCTAGCTTGCATTTTCTGCTCTCCTTTCCAAGAAGCCTTGGAGAAAAATAGCAAAGGAGCAAGTCAGGGATGCCAGCTGGTAGGGGCAGTTTCAGACACCTCCAGAGGATGAATTTTTAGCCATTCAGAGCAACTTGGACTCAACTTTCTGCCCTGTGCTGAGTGGCTGTTTGTTCCAACCTTTCCCCTGCCTCCCTTCAGTCTCTTCACCTCAGCTTCCCTCTACACCTGACCCTTCTCAACCCCCTTGCCCTTTCCTTCTGTGGCCCCTCTCCCTTCACTTTTATTTTGATTTACCTGTGCTCCTCCTAATGAACCTTTCTCCTAATGTATCATGACACTAATATGCCATTTAGTGCCGCAGCATTATTCCCTGTTTGTGTGCTGTGTATCTTCCCTTTTCCTGTGTTTGTGTAGTCTAGTGAGACTGTAAACTCTTTGGGGCATGTGCTCTTGACTACTCTGTGTTTGTCCAGGTTCTCAGCCCTTAGACACTAACGTAAGAGACATGACAAATAATTTCTAGATCTGGATGTGGCATTTTTGGAGGAAGTATGCCTTAGGGCTGTTTGCATAGCTCTGGGGAATTAAAAACACATGTAGGGCTGATTCCCACCAGGCACCTGTACAAAGCTTATGACAGCAGAAGAGTGTCCTTAATGTGCTGTGATATGGCCCTAGAACTAAAGCCTGACAAGAGCAAGTGTGGAAGGTTTGAGCCTCAGC
>NW_005842238.1:963982-980403 GCF_000455745.1 Alligator sinensis
TTCTGAGTAGGCTCAGGACGGCAAGTTTGGCAACCTCCAACAGTAGTGATTGCTGCTACACATGCACTTCGGTTGAATGCACAGCTGTTGTAACATTAGGCTATACTGAATCAGATATAAATGTCTCTCTCACCTGCAAAGGGTTAATGGAGCCAGCATTTCTGAAGAAAAGCTCACTTGCAGTGCTGTGAGAGCAAACAGCTGTTTTCCCCTCATTGCTGGAAATGGTGGTGCTGCTAAAATGGACTCATCAGAGCTAGGGAGACAAACTTTCAACAGTTCTCAGCCTGTGGTAGGGTTTTGAAGTACTATTCACTCTCCAGGCTCCTGTGGTTTCAGCCACATTAGCCTGTGTTTGTAGTGCTGTTTTGTCCATGAACAACCCAATCTCCTGAGATTTTATGCCAGCACAATTGATCTGAATCATGCGGCCAGTGTGACTGCTGAAAATGGCACCTCATTTGCTCAAATTATCTTTGCTTTACAGCACAATTGACAAAATCTCAGGACTGGGTGAAAGCTCAGAATCCAGCTGGACCGTTCAAACAGGGGGCTGCAGGGGAGACCAATCCTCTTAAGAAGGGAAAAACAGCAATTTCTATTCCTAATAACAGTGGTGTTAGAGATTAGAGTCTCAATCACCAGCAAACTCTGGCCTCCCACTCATGCTTTTCAGAGATGTGCCTAAGATCCTCCCTGGTATGGGGGTGTTATCAGATGTGCCCTGGCATCGTCTCAGCACATGCTGATGAGACTGCAAGATGGTGACAGCTGCTTGTGATGCTTAATGAGTGCTTGGGAAGAAGACTGAGAAGGCCCCAATCTTGTTGGTGGACACACAAACATTTGTTCTGAATCTTCTCAGGCATCTGGAAACATGCAGAGCTAGGTCCTGTTCAGCCTAGCATGTGCCTGAGTGGATTTAGGCATCTACGCATGATCCTATTCCACCCTATTCAAGTTCCTTGAAAAAGAATGATCATGCCTTCTTTTGTAACACCCCTCTATCTTAGCTTTGAGACTAAATCACAAAAATCAGAGAGGAGGATTTTTGCATTATCTGTTTTGTTGGGAGCGGCCAGAATCTGGGAGGTGAATGGCAGCGGGTGCACTCCAGGGAGGAAACAGAGAGAGTCTGTGAAGTACAAATCTGAATTGCTGAGGCTGGGATCTGGTTGGGAAATGGTCACAGATGCCATTTTCTCCATGAGGACAAGGAGGGGATTGGGTTTTTTCCTTGAGGGGGTTACCAGTGGGATTGACTACTGAGCAGGCATTTTCAGATGGCTCGGGGTGTTCTCTCAGCTTCAAAAGGAGAAGACAAATCTGAGTTTGAGAATAAATGGCCCTGACCAATCATGTCTCGCCTATCTCCCTCTCAATCTAAATGGTACTACTGAATGCATATTTTGTTTTAATTGGATACTGCTATTGTTGCTTGTCATACTGGGACACCCATGAAGAGACCTTGGGCTCCCTCGCTGACATTGTCCTGAATAAAATAGGAAGCATGGTGTTCCATGTCAAACTGATTTCTTGCCCTTGGTGCTCTGTTTATCCCCAGTATACAGTCGACTTAATCTGTCTGATTAATCTGAAGAAAAGAAATAGTTTCCAGGAAGCTTTGGTCACCATTGTGTTCTGTTTATTGATTAGAGCATCTTCAAAGACAGCGATGTTAGACATGGCGAGTTATTCCCAAGGCTAGCTGGAGGCTGCAAACACTATTTTCAATGAATGTCTCTTTTAGTAGGTCTAGCAATTTGCTTCCATTCTGTTCACCATCTCTTGGGTTGATTTTCATTAAATATTCTAGTGCATTAATTTGCTACCCAGAATCCTCACCAAAGTCACTCAATATTGAATTTGGGATCACAACCCTAGTAACCCAGTTCCAAGAGTTCTAGTCACCCAGATGTGAAGCACTAGCACAGGTCACATGGTACCCAGCCAATTAAGCCTGGTACTGAGAATTATTCAGCTATTCATTCCATAAAGACTTGATAAAAATGTGATGCCCAAACCGAGAAAAAAATTCATATAACGTTATTATAGGGAAAGGGACTTGTGCAGCTCAGGTTAATGCCTCCTGGCTTGGCAGAAGGGAGGTTCAATCTCAGTTAACTCACATATGAAATGAGTTGCCTGTCCCAGAGGATGATGAACTTTGGTATGGCAGTGGTTCTGCTTAGGGGAGAAATAAGGACTAGACTAGGAAAGGTAGCATCATGGGAGTCCAGGAGTATAAATCAGTCTTGAGGTGCCTGGTAGAGTTCCACAGGTGATGTAAGACTGCTCTACGCGGGTCCATAGATTAGACCTGAGGATCACTGGAAGGAAACTGTGGGAGCTCTACAATGGATTGAAGCAGCAGTATAACTTGTTGGGTGGGGAGATGAGTAGAGTACCAGCCCTGGTTGCCAATTTAGAGGGGGTCTATGTGCCTGCTACCTCTACCACTGAAGCATCCCACGTTCAGGGAGCTTGTGCTGAGGCAGCAGCAGCCCCTGTACAAGTAAGTGAGTAGTCACTTTCCCCTTCCCACTTTGGTTGTCCCTGTGCTGCCCAGGACACTAGAATTTTGAGTTGTGCCTCTGGATTGAAGCATCCAGGTGAGAAAACTGATGAGACATCCCTGCCAGGCTTAACAAGGCTCATCTGCACCCAGATGTGCAGAGTAGCATCTGGAATAGCTCACAGTGTGGGACAAGGAACCTCTCTGCAGAAAACAAAGGAGAGATGAGGCAGGATTCGTTGATTTTTCTGCTATTTTTCAAATAACAACCCTGTAGAGGAAATCAATATGGAATCATGCCCCATTTTGTCCTCTCCGCCTCTGCTTTTCTTGAAAGTAAAACCAGATTCCTCTGTGTAACCTCCCATGCTGCTCGCTAGTGTGTTTTACTCTTGCTGGTTTTTTGGGTGCCATCGTCTCCTTTAGGGTTGACAGCTCGTCATCCAGTCAGATGTCTTGGATGGTCCCTAGGGGTTCTCTCCTGCCATGTCTTGTTTGAATAAATTTACTATCAGGAGGATGGTTTTAAGTCCTGCCACCCCTGGTTCCCTCCTTCAATCTTCCTGACTGGCTTCCAGTTTTGGGGCTCTACCTCCCCTATATCCTGCCTTATGCCAACCATAGATGTTAGTTTCAGACCACAACTAAGACTGAGTTCACTCATCACAGTAAAGGGGTTTTTTTCGTTTTGCCTTCTTAGGTTAGAAAAGTACATTTTGGATGGTGTACCATCCGGTTTTGGGCCATATGTTAACTGGCCTGTAATTTTACCCATCCTAGATTACCTTGCTGCCAGATACGCTCCTGTCTCTCTCTGGTTCTGGTCCACAGCAGCCCAAGGATCCTTCTCTCTCTTTCAAGTTCGTCGCTGTCCCATTCCCAGCTGGCTGTATCTGGGATCCAGTGCTTCATCCCAGGTAAGTACCTAGGCCCTGTTGGGCTTATATTATTCCTGCATGCCCCTTCTTGGGGCTACCACCACATGCCCTTGGTGGGGCTACAAACAGCTCCAGGCTGCTCTGGGCCCTCCGGAGGACTTACTTCTGGTCCTCCCTGATCCTTGTCCAAGGGGGATTTTACGCCCCCTCCAGGGGGCTGGCTGGTGAGTCGGTGTTGGCACGCTACCATAAAGCTGGAGCTTTCCCCCAGCCCGTTGCGGTTTCCCCTCTTCTGTCTTTGGTGCAACGTTTTTTTTTGCTGCAGCCCTGTTCTGGCCACACTTCCAGTTGCAGGCAGGACTCTGCACCTCTCCTGGCTCTCCTTCCTCTGGTAAGTTTCTCTTTGTGCTGGTGTCTGCACCACACTCTGGCTTTGTCCCCACCATCCATAACCTCTGGATGGCGTTGAATAACTTCTCAACCAGAGGGTGTTGAATAACTTCTGAGTTTAACAGTAGGCTGAGATTCCTTGTCCTGGATGGATTTATATTTTAAGAGCCTTGTCCTTCTCTGTTACCCTGATACAAACCTAGAATTGCTGGAGTCAGTGGAGCCAATGGGAGATAATTTTGTGGCTCCTGCATAAATCTGGAATGGTCTTGCCTCTGTGGAGTTACTCCAGATTTCCAGGGATGTAGTTGAGGGAAGGTTTTGGCTACACTGTTAGATGCAGCCTCCTAACTAGTACCCACTGGCAGTTGCACACATCTGTGTAGAACACTATGCATACATGCATACAGCTACCTATCTGTGTTCAAGAGTATTTGGCTGGAGGGGGTTGTTTTAACTCTCTGGACTTTCAGTCAATAAAAGTGTGAGGGCTCACAATGCATCTGTACCGCATTTGCTGCAGTTTCTGTGCTGATCGTTCAGAATCACCTTTTACCCCAGGGCTCCCTGTTAGACTGTCCAGAGTGCACTGATTGCATCATTTGTGTGGCCAGCCCAACCATACAAACTGCCCAGGCTGTGGGTCAGACTCAGTGCCGCTGCTTCTGTACTATGGCTCTCAGCTGCTGTTGGGACCTTAGGTGCAAACTAGTCCCCAAAACTATTAACTTACAACACTCTCATCACAGCTGCCCAGGGCAGCACTGCAGCTCAGGATCGCCACAACACCAAACCTTACAGCTGCCCTTTTGTCCCAGTAGACATGCTTCACCAGAGCTAGTAAGGGGAATAGTATTATGTCAGTCACTTGCTGCTACTGCTCTGGGACAGTCCTCCCCCTAGCCCCTTGCTCTGTGTGGCATTTCAGGGCTGGAGCAAAGTCCTTCTTATGATTTGTATAGTCATCCAAACACCTCCACACCCTGCCCAGGGGAGTTTATTGCCACATATTTCATAGCTACCTCAACATCTCCTCTCAGTATTTCAATCTGCACTTCTACAGTTGCATGCTGTAAATTCTTTATTGTAACTATAATTGCATGCACATTTCTGGCCAAATTATACCAAGGGACTGGGAAGCAGTGGATACAGAATGAATCCTCCAATTGTGCTGACTGCAGAAAGATTATGAATAACAAATCCCCCCCTCCAGCTCATATGCCTACCATCTCCTCCCCCATGACATCATGAATATGAAAAACCCTCACCCACTTCCCTCTATCCAGAGAGAGTGGTGGAAGAACGAACGTGTCCAGAATCTATTGCACGGGTTTTATTTGCTTTTAATCTGATAGCTAAATTCTATTCTTCCCAAATTTAATAAATGAGAAGTTCCATCGAAGCCAGCCAGCCGGCACTGATGAAATCTTGATGGCCTCAGAAAATATTGCACTTTCATTTCCCCCCCCCGATTTCCCTGATGCTTATTCATTCTCATTGTTCTTCCCCCCTCCCCTGCCCCCGGCCTCTTATTGGGCTGCTATTTTTTCCTTTTTTAACTTTTAAACTTGTATTTGGGTCTGATTCAGATGAAATGCATATACATGTTGCTCAGTCCTTCAGTGGGCAACACTGGGCTTCTTTCCACATGGACCTTGACTTGATGTGTGCAAGGGTTATTAACAAGCACTAGAGCACAGGTTCCAATTCTACCTGGACAGACCCCATTACCCACACACTGACTTTGACAAAGTAGTGAAATGGTCATGTGCCGGACTCCTTACAGTCCAGTTTTTAGCTGCAAACAATCACCCCCAACCCCTGCCCCATTCAGACTTGATGGAGCTGACAACAACCTTAATCCTGATCTGAAAGTTGCAGCCAACCCTCCTCTCTGTAACAGCAGAACCAAGACTTGTTGCCCTGTGGGGTCAGGCCAACTCTCAGGATCTCAATATTGCGCTGTTAGACAGGAGGATGTGACACAATTGCACATATACAAACACACAAACCAATTCGGTGCATACACACACACACACACACACACCCACCAGCAGGCACATATACATCCAAACCAGCCTAGGCACATGCATACCTATCACCAATTCAAGCACATACACTATACACCCCAAAAGTTAGACAAAAATCAATTGTCCATACCTGCAGACTCAGTACACATATACAGATCACTAACTCGTAGATCATGCACACAATGACATATACACACACACACACACAAACTCACCAGTTCACACACACATACAACCCACCGACACATACACACAGGTAAGTTCCTAACTTGGATAGTACCATTTGTATGTGAGTGCTTGGGGTACCTGGGATACTTGGGGGAACCATACCTGCAGACTCAGTACACATATACAGATCACTAACTCGTAGATCATGCACACAATGACATATACACACACACACACACAAACTCACCAGTTCACACACACATACAACCCACCGACACATACACACAGGTAAGTTCCTAACTTGGATAGTACCATTTGTATGTGAGTGCTTGGGGTACCTGGGATACTTGGGGGAAGGTTAAGGAGAGAGAGAGAGAGAGAGAGAAAGCATAGGGATTGAAAATTGCCAGAACTGGGATTAGAACTGGTAGACTAGAGAGAAGCTGACTGAGGCACATGCACGCACAATGGCAGCAGGAGAAAGAGACTCAGTGGATGGGTTGGAGTCCAGGTAGGGAAGAGAAACAGAGTTCAAGTCCTTGGTTGAAGAGAGGGTGGGGGGTGATAGCTACCTATCCAGGCTGGAAAGGGGTCCTTGTCCAGTAGGTGTTGTCCAGAGGGGGGTCGCCAGCAGGGTCTCTGGGTGGATAGGTGGTGTGGCATGGTGCTGGTCCAGATGGAGGGGGCATCTCAAGGAGTCTGTTTTCACTACCCCTTTTTATGGGGCATACTACCTCTGATCTCCTATGGGGAGGGCCTGTCCAGGCAATGTCAGTCTTGTTCCAGAGGGTTTCAGGTGTTCATAATGAGCATGTGCAGCCTTGGCACAATGGTGGGTTGCCTTATCTTTTGTTTCTTGAATGCTGAGTGTGGTTGCAAGGGCTGGGTCATTGGTCTAGGTATTGGTGTTGATGGTTCGGTTATTCCAAGGGAGCTATTTTTAGACCTACTACCATTGTCTCTCAAGCACCCTCATTCATCCCCATTCATTCAGGAACCAAGTTAACATAGGAGAGGTAGTATGAGTCATCGGTTACACAACCAGGCATGGGGATAAGGTGGAGGCATGACATTAAAAGATGAAAACTTGACATGACTTATGCTAACTTACATATATAGGCCTAAAACAGTAATCACACAATGTAAAAGCAGTAAAAAAAAATCAATACAAACATAATAATTATCACATAGAAAACAGTGGATATCTATATCAAAATAGCAGGGCACTTATTTGCAAAGAGGGGAGAGAAAAATAAAACTTACTACCTAAAATAAAATTTGAAAGCTATCCTACATCTTAGCTTACTTATACTTATCTATAGGGAATAGAGAGGGAGAGAAAAAGTCAGAAATGGTTGGGGAAAGAGAGGGAATGCATTTAAAAATAAATAAATAAATAAATAAATAAAACCTGGGGGTTTTGCTACAACTTCATTAGGGCCTGAACTGGACAGCCCCCATTACAGGGTCAGATGGTGGTGCAGATCAAGTCATTGTACATATTTATGGCAGTCTTGATTTTTCTTGTTGGACGGGTCAGATTGTCACCCACAGATACATGACCAGATGATTTTAGCCTTTCTATTGTTTTTGAATTATCCTCAATCAAGTACTGATTCTGATTTTGTTATTTTTACTTCCATGAGAAGAGCACAACACCTTGGCAGAAGCTTCTCTCTCTGCATCATGCTGTCTTCCTTTCATTCCTAATGCACATGCTTAAATACAAGGATCTGGTGGAGGACAGAGTCCAGTTCAGATTTATTCACCAGTCCAGATTTTTTCACCTGGACTGGTGAATTTTTCCTTCTACTTAGCCAATGCCTTGTTTATACATCCTCCCTGCGCAGGAGAAATTTAGTCAAACTGCAGAAGACAGTCCACTTTCTGGGGCGTTTAGAGAAAGCTAGCTTTTTAGAACTTGTTTTTTAATTAACAATGAAGTCAAGGTTGTAACCGTTCTCCAAAGAACCCAATGTAGAAAGTGTATACTATTAAATAAATATTACTTGATAATATGACCAAGGTTCTGGCTATGGCCAGTGAAATGAAAATTTCTTCTGTACCAGTATAAATCCAGAGTAACTCCATTGACTTCATTAAGGTTACTCTGGGTTGACAGCAGTGTATATAAAAGAAGACTTTAGTCCAGTTTCTGAAGTCCTTTGTTCTCATGGGTATAAGCCCAATTCAGCAAAAAAAACTTAAGCATGTGCTTTAAATTAAGCATTTTAAGTTCAAAGTTTTAAGGTGTACTTAAATGCTTGGCTGGACTTCTCAGGCCTTGGTGAAGATTGCTTACATAGAACCCACAGCTTCTACTGAATGGAGCTGAGACTGGGATCACTCAATGCTTCTGAGAGTCAGTCATTTCTGTATGACTGACTTAGCAGGGTCCTCTGTGGGGAGCACCTGAGCTACCATAGTGCTGGACGGCTTCATCATTCTGTTTGAGATTCTTGATGATTGCCTTCTACCTACCCCATCTCTGCTGCCACTGTGGGAGTTCAAGGCCTCTAAGGCCTGGGGAAAGTCCTGTCATTTTCACTGAACTACAGAGAATGCAAATTCCATCTGACATCAGCAATGCTGCCATCTGGTTTGGAGTTGTTATTCCATGGTTTTCTCTCTCCATATGGCCTTTTTATTCCAAGGCTATTCCAAAAATAGACTCTATAAACAGAGGAGCCAGTTCACAAGGCTCTGAAAATAAATTGCTTCCAAAAAAGAGGATGAAGTACACGGAATTGTTTAGCCATCCCACTGTTTCTTAGATTCCCTCTGCCAGCCTAAAAATTACTTTGCTAATGCCCAAGGAGCTACAGGTTTAGACAACCTCTGGGTTTCTCCCTGAAATTGGATTTTGAATGGACTTTTCCCTTCCCTTCTAATCTACTCTCTGCTCTATTATATCTAAGCAGGTATCCAGGCTTGTCTCGTTGTTTGGAAGATAAGATCATACAGTACCTGATGTGTCTGTTTGTAGCAGAAAACCCCCTTTGTACATTTCCATTCTGGACATTGATATAACAGAAGCCCCTTCTTGCCTGCACCTCCTTGCCCCCATTTTGTGCATTTCTTTTTCTTTCTAAGTATTGGCAGAGACCTAGCACACTTATTGCATGGGTGTGGCAAGGCTCAGAACAAGCCAGAAAGCTGAAGTGGCTGCCTGTACGAGAAACCTAAAAACTACATCTACATATCAATTAAGCTCAGCGTCACTAAAGAAAACAAAAGAACTAAAATATCCACTTCAAAGATTGTAAATATATCCTGGTGCTAACCTATGTCACTTACTGTCCCCTGTAACCTTTGATCCTCACTATCTCAAGTTGCATTTTTATATATTTCTAACAGTGCATTTTTATATTTCATCTGTCTCATCTTTATCATGGCATTTTGTATTTTATATTTTATACTTCTAAACCCTTAAGGCATGTACGCCCTGTAGAATGAAGTTACACCCTGGACAATTGTTAAAAACTGCATTGAAATTGTAATTGTAAAGTGATAACATCTGCTATATTGGATGGTCCCTTGAGTGAATGTAAGTGTATGGTCAGTGTATGCAAGTCAGTAGATAATTAAATGATAACGGCCTAGCCAAAGGAACTTACCATTACAAAACTCTACTATACAAGCCATTTTAGGCTAGTCAAGCCAAGGAACTGATTCCTGGAACTGAGCACCCACCCTATTGACTATCCCTGTAACCCATGACAATATGGCCAGTAAGTCAATAAGTCAAGGGTGGACTCCTGAAAATTCAGGTAATAGCAGGCAGAGACCCCTGTGACTAACAGCTGTCATGTACTACTCAAAACCCATGTGGGACTGCGACCTCTGGGTTGGGCAGCCAAGGTGATGCTGGGGGATCACACAAGTCTGCCAGAAAGGGATAAAAGGCAGTGAAGCATTACCCTCAGTGGTACCCTCTCATCCAGTACCTGACCTACTGAGACAGAAGGACAAGCAGGCGACCCCTTTCTGGAGAAGACATCACCTTGAAGGAAGCTGACCATCGACAGCAGACTCCAGGGCCTCAGATAGGTAGATAGACTGCACCAGTGCTCTCGCAATCACCTCAGCAGCTATTATACATTATACTACATGGGTTTAAATGACATGGGTTTGAATGAGTGAGTGCAAGTGTATGTGTATGTGCTAAGGTGACCAGTACCACTCATAACTCAAAGTTTGAAATGGGGGGGGGGCGCTAAGGTGACCAATACCACTCATAACTCAAAGTTTACATTTATGATTTTATTGGTAACTTCACATCCCATCCAATAAACTAGAATTTATGATGATCCTGAGAGTTGGTCCTTTGTAGCCAACATGTTTAGGAGGATAGAATTCCTTCTTGGTAAGGCAACATTGCTAAAGTTAATACCAGTTTAATACTGATGCTGCATAGATCTTTGCTGTTCCCATGTTTTAATTGGTCTGTTTTAACGGTTCATGGTCTAGAAGATGCAATGAACAGCTTAAAAGTTTGCCTCTGCCCTGAAGTCACCTCCTTGGATTTCTACCAGCACCCAGTCTGATTCTCAATTTAGAGGAGAGCAGTGCTAATGAATGGTGTGCCTATGCTGCATCAGGTAGAGAAGGATGCACATTATAGTTAATTTGGTACTGGGGTGCCTGAAAGTAGAAGCTATAAAATTCCAGTTTTCCAGTATAGTTTCATAGTTTCATAGTTTCAGGGTCGGAAGGGACCTAATAGATCTTCTAGCCCGACCCCCCGCCAGGGCGGGAGAACAACCCAAAAAAAAAACCCCCCCAAAACCGGGACTCAAATGAGTCCAGCCAGGTAAGTATCCAGCCTCTTCTTAAAGATCCCCAGGGTAGGGGCCAGCACCACCTCCCTTGGAAGTTGGTTCCAGCTCCTAGCCGCCCTAACTGTGAAGTAGTTTTTTCGGATGTCCAATCTGTACCTCCTCTCCATCAACTTGTGCCCATTACTCCTTGTTATGCCAGCGGGGGCTAGGGGAAACAGCGTCTCCCCCAAACCCTTCTGGTTCCCCCTAGTGAGTTTATAGACGGTCACCAGGTCCCCCCTCAGCCTTCTCTTGTGGAGGCTGAATAGGTTCAGGTCCCGCAGTCTCTCACTGTAGGGTCTGCCCTGTTGTCCCCGGATCATGCGGGTGGCCCTCCTCTGGACCCTCTCCATGTTGTCCACATCCCTCCTGAAATGGGGCGCACAGAACTGGACACAATACTCCAGCTGCGGCCTGACCAGCGTCACAAGAGGTATGTTGCCCATCAGAGCTGCAATAGAGCTGTAGTCTAAAGCAGGCTAGTCTGCTGCCTCTGTCTGTGTGGGGGGTGGGGGAAGGATGTGGTGCAGCTGGAGGTATGACTGCAGCATGAGCAGGCCTACCTCTACTAGCTTTAACCTGCTGAGCCCAGGTCTCTTCAACACAGGTTATACAAGCCTGTCTGGGAGTCTGGGCACTTAGGTGGGAAACCAGTGCTAATGCCTGTGCTGCCAAGGCTTCATTGAATTGATACTTGAGTTGAGGTTAAGCTTGATTAAAATGCTCCCCTCCCTCCAGGCTACTCACCTCCCCTGCCATCCTCTTTCTGCCTGGTGCTGAGTCATACAGGGCTCCTATCTTGTATGGAAAGGGAGAGCAGAGATGAGCTAAGGGGGTTGCTGTGGTGGGTGGTGTTAATGGGTTTCATCAAACAACTGAGTGATCTATAGCAGTAGTTCTCAACCTTTTTTGTACCAGGACTCATTTGTAAACATTGATGGCCAGTCCTGACCCAGTGCCTCTTACTCCCAATCCACTGCCCCTGCCTCCACGTCCCAGCCCCACCCCGTGTGTGCGGTAGGAGGTGGGTGTGTGGGGCAGGGGAGGGTGGGGGGGGGATAGGTGGCCCCCAAGCAGCCCGTTGCAGGCTGGAATTCTGCCAGCCTGCAAGGGAAAAGCCATGGTTTCCCATGTTTTTCTCCTTTAAAGGAGAACCCATTCTTAAAGGTTGTTGATCTATTTTTAAAGTTTGTTCATGACTCTTTCATATATTCTTGTGACCGACTTTTGGGTCGCAACCCATGGGTTGAGAAACGCTGATATATAGACTATTGCTGTGGTGTTGGCCCTGCTAACCAGATGCTCCCCATAATCCCTCTCCAGCTTTCTGGTTTTCACTGAAATTGACTGGATTTTGCTCATCAATGTTTAGAACATACCTGACATTTTTGGATTACTTGGCTGCAGTCTTCCAGGTTACCCTGTTACAGATAGGCAGAACCATGGCCTCAAGGAGACAAAGGACCTCTCTTTGCTTGGACAAGAGCCTTGTCACATTGTTTCTTCCCCGCGTGTTCTTCATTTGAGTTGTTGATTTGTCCTCAGCTGACCTGGGGTATGGACAATATGAGTTCTGTGCCTGGCTCTGCCACAGGTCTGCTAATGGCCTTGGACAGACCACTACTCATCCCTGTGCCTTGGTGTTCCCATCTACAAAATGGGGATAATGGGGATAATGGCACTGGCCTTCATTGTAAAGTGCATGGGATCGCCTGATGAAAAATGCTGACTAGAGCTGGCATTTATTTTTTTATTCTCCTGCTGCTATGTGGACTGGGGGTTACACTTTATACACACCCTACCAACTTGCTTTTGGAAGAAAAGGCTACAAGCTGCTTTCCTGGTACACCAGCCAAATGCCCCTCGTGCCTCTTCAGTGCTGGACTACTTCATCTCAAGCCTAGTCTCAGGATCACCTTCTTCCTGATGATCTAAGCAGCTACTCTGGCTTGTCTCAGGGCAGCTCAGGCTGCAAAAGTCACAACAGGGTCTTTGGGCTGCAGTGTTTCCTAGGGGAGCAATCATGATTCAAAGAGATAACAGCTAATGAGGCTCTGAGGGGACAAGACTTGCAGTGTTGGCACCAGGTTCCTGTCTGCTATTCCAGACACAGCCTTCTGCCTGGGGCACACAGCTTCTCTGAGATTGTTATTGATCTAGGGGCTGATCCAGCTCTCACTGGAGTCAATGGCAAGGCTTTTATTGATTTACATGGGAGTAAAATCATGCTCCTAGTCCATGAAGCATCCTTGTCTCTCTATCCCTCTCATTTCAGTTGTTAAATGTGTGCATTAGCAGCTGAAGGTGATGTGCAGGGGCTACCTCTGTGAGCTCTTGTTGCTTGCATGTTCCCACACATTCACCCTTTTAGACTGTCAGCTCTTTAAGCTGTCATTCGCTGCAGGTTTGTACAGCACCTAGTGCAGATGCCTACCTGATATTACAATGTAATAAAAGTATTAGTGCTTAGACAGGGAAATCACCCTGAGATACCAAAACAGGGGTCAGGGCTCTATAGTAGGGCTGTGTGAAATTCCGCCGGCTATTTCATTTAGACACTGTTTCGACTTGTTTCGAGCTTGAAACAGTGAAATCAAAATGAAACAGAGGGCTTTGAAACAGCCCCGAAATGAAACGAGGCCAGTCAAAATGTTTTGAAAGTTTCGAAACCTTTCAAGTTTCGAAGCAGCAGCTCAGGCAGGTGGTGGAAGGCAGGGGAGAGCCAGGGCTGCACACCCAGTGACTCCATGCACCCCATGTGGCTCAGCCCGGCAGGGAGCCCTGGCTGTCCTTGCCTTCCAACTGTGCTCCCTGGGGCTGGTGGAGCAGATTGGAGCGCAGCACTGGCTTTGCCTATCTACCACTGCCAGGCTGTGCTCCAATTGGCTCCATGAGCCCCATGGAGCTCAACCTGGTGGCGGAAGGGAGGCAGAGTTGGGCTGCACTCTGCCTCCTGCCACTGAGATGAGTTCCACAGGGCTGCAAGCCGCTGGGAGCCCAGCTCGGTGGAGGTGGGTGCAGCGCAGCCCCTGGGCTGTGCCAGCCCGCCTACTCCAGGCTTCAAGCAGCTGGGAACCCAGCCCAGTGCAGGTGTTTGAAGTCCAGGGGAGGTGGGTGGGGTACGCAGGGGCTGCGCTGTGCCCGCCTGGCCCAGGTTGGGTTCACAGCTGCTTGTAGCCCAGGGCAGCCGCTTGAAGCCTGATCGCAGAGCTGGGGAGCGGAACTCAGCTGGACTGAGTTCCCTTTCTCAGACTAATCAAAATATTGAAATAGCATCAAAACAGTGAAACTGTTTTGACAAAATGGAACGGATCAGTGTTTTCGAAATGAAACAAAACTCGAAATGAAACACTGTTCTGTCGAAACGGATGTCGAAGCGGAATGCTCCTGTTTTGCACAGCCCGACTCTATAGTGCTACATATTGTATGAATAAGAAAAACATAGACAGTCCCTAATCAGGGATTAGGAATCTAACTGTAGGGCAAGACACAGGAGGGGGATAAACACATTTGGAGGTCTGGGGTGAAGCCTAAGAAAACATTAAAGCCCATCATATAAATAGTAGGGCTGTGCAAAAGAGCACCGTTCCATTTTGACTTCCATTTCAATGGGACAGTGTTTAATTTTGAGTTTCATTTCATTTGAAACCACCAGTTTCGTCGAAACTGTTTCAACGCTGTCTTTATGTTTTGCCCATAAGCTATAATGAGGAACCATGAAACTGCCTACAACTTTGTCATTTCTTGCCTGATTTGGATGAACCTTGGAGGGATGGTAGCCCCTTCTGAGGCCATGAACCCTGCTAAATTTCAAGGAGATAGGTGCAGGGGTTTCTGGGAAACTGCATTTCAGGCTGTTGATAAGCAAAACTTGTGACATGGGCGATTCTGTGTGTGTGTTAAGGCACGCCCTCACTGATGCTGGGGCCTCTATGTGACATGTTAGTGTGTCCCAATGAGGTCTCCTCCTCCCCTACAGCCTCAGTCTGGTCCACCACTTCAAATGACAACAGGTAATAAAACAACTTAGTAAGCAGCCCAGTAGCACCAGCTGCATCTCATGCAGCCAAACTGACAGAGCCTTTCTTTCCTCCCCTGCAGGAGCTTCTTCTCTAGTAGCTGCCAGGGAACTTTCCCTGCTAGCCCCAGCCCTGGGGCTTAGATGTGCCCAGGACCCTGCGTCCTTCTGGTCAGGTGCTAGGGGTGGGTGTTGGTCTAAGGACATGGCACTGGCAGAAAGGGTCCTTTCCTTTTGGTCAATTTAATCTGGTATGTCTTAGCAGATGAACTGAACAGTTAGTTACAGAAATATATCTTAGCAAGGTTTCGGGTTGAAAAACCCTTTGTCAGGCTGAGGAAGCACCTACAGTTGGTATGTGTGCTGTTCCTAGATGGAAGGAATAGTAAAGAAGCCAGAGGCTGGCATGCAATGCAAGCAAGAAAGCCATTCAGTGAAAATGGAAATGGAGGCATCAGGGGTGAAGGACAGGCTGGAGTGGGGGCAGAGGGGGATGTAGCAGTGCAGGTAAAAGTGGAGAGGTACCTGGGGAGTCAGATGTCTGGCAGGTTGTAGTGTGTCATAAATCCAATGTCTATATTGAGTCCATGACTTTCCATGCCTAGGAGGCTGATGAAGTGAAATTCACAGGCCCAGCTGTGAAAAGTGGTTTGCAAATTCAAACGAGCACCAAACCTTGCTAACCTAACCTCATCACCAGAAGCCAACTACCTACAGCTCTAAACACAAAACCCGCCAACAATCTCCAGTACCCCTACAAACCGCGCACCAGAATCTATCAAAGACAAGAATACCCAACTACCTATGGGCGCACATTTCTCACAAAAAACCCCGACTCTGTCTCCAGTCTCTCAGGCCTGATTCTGAAAGGGAATTTACAAACCATTTTTCACAAATTAACCTATGAACTTCACTTCATCAACCTCACAGGTAGTAGGTACAGAAACTCATGGATTCAATATAGACTTTGGAATTCTGACACACTACAACCTGCCGGACATCTGACTTCCCAGGTACCTCTCCACTTTTACCTGCACTGCTACACCCTGCTTCCCCCCTCCCTCCCCACCCTGTACCTCACCCCCTGATGCCTCCCATTTCCATTTTCACTGACTGGCTTTCTTGCCTGCATTGCATGCCAGCCTCTGGCTTCTTTACTATTACTTTCATCCAGGAACAGCACACACACACACCAACTGCAGGTGCTTCCTTAGCCTGACAAAGTGTTTTTCAACCCAAAACCTGGCATCCCAGGCAGCTAAGATGAACTCACTTGGAGCCTCACAACTCCACTGCAACCAGCAAGCCTCAGGCCTGTCAAAGGCGTGATGGGTCTGGACTTACCCCAGCCAGGACTGTGCATGCGTGTGGTAGCTGGATGTTATGGGGCCTCCTACCAGCCATTAACCAGGGGATCCTCGGTCCTGGCATTTCCTGGGGCTACCATGCCACCAGCAGTCCCACCAGGCCTCCCCAATCCTGGCAGAGTTTTAGTGGTCATGCCCTGGACCTGGGGCCTTCTCTTTCCCCATAGCCCCAGTCCATACCTCCAAATTCATCCTGGCATGGAAGCTCAGCAGCAACAGGTTCGTCCCCTGCTGG
>NW_005842238.1:980562-993339 GCF_000455745.1 Alligator sinensis
CCAGCTGCTCCACCAAACCAGGATCCAAGGAGGTGCAGTGGGTTGTCACTACATCCCCAGCAATGCTGAACATCCTCTCACTTGGAACACTGATCAGTCGACAGGACAGGTGTTCCCTGGCAACTGAGGCCAGATCTGGCCACATCTGGTTGTGGCTTGCCCAGTAGACCAAGGGGTTGCAGTCCAACGGCTCCACGTCCTTGGTGAGATAGGCAGCTACCAAGGCCTGAGTGCTACCTGCCTGATAGTGGGGTCTGGTGCCTCTGGACCCCACCATGGAAGTCATGCCCTTGGCCCACATTGTCAGCACCTGTGGTGGAGAAGGAGACTGGCTGGTGGATGGTGTGCTAGCATGGGACAGTGGATCCCCCTCTTCCATGTCCCCCCGCCTCCACCATTATGTCTCCTTGACTCTCTCCACCAGCACCTCCGTCCACTAATCCAGGGTTTGGCTACTGCATACCCTTCACCCTCAGGTCATACATGACAGCCAGCACGTGGACTGTACTGGACCACAAGAGATCCAGCCATTTCCTGATGCCCTCCTTCAGCCGCCTCACCAGTGCTTGGACATCTGGTGACAGTGGCTTGCCCCATCCAGGAACATTGATTCCCTGGAAGCCTTCCATTTGGGTCTGAAGTTCCTTCACCACAGGGATCACCTGGCTGAGGAGGGCATCGCCAGCACTGATGGTCTTGGTGGCCTTGAGGAAGGGCTTGAGGACCACCAAGATCTGAGAGATGGTATCCCACTCAGCTCTGTTAAGGGGGCTACTGATCCCAATGTCCCCAAGCAAGGCCATCTTATGGATTGCCGCTTGTTGCTCCACTAGCCTCTCAAGCATCAGGTATGTGGAGTTCCACCGAGTCTTCACATCCTGCATGATTCTGTGCTGTGGGATGCTGAGCTCTGCCTGTTTCTCTCACAGCATCTTGCCCCCTTGATGCTTCGGTGGAAGTAGCCTGCCACCATCTGCATTTGGAAATGAGCTTGCTGGTGGTGCTGGCACCATCACTGGCAGCCCTGCCCACCTCCAAGGCTGCTCCAGATGTCTGAGGTGAAGTGTAAGGCCACCTGTGGACCTGCCTTGCACAGCTCCTCCCTCAAGTACTCCCTGCATGCCTCATACAGGGAGGGCACCACCATCCTGCTAAAGGTGATGTGGGCAGCCTGAACCCTGGCTGCTCAACTAAGACGAAGGGCTGGCCATCAACAGCAAGCATCTCCCCAGTGCTCTGGGTGGTCTTGCTCGCCTTTGCAACACCCCTCCGTTGCAACACACCCCCGTCCTTTCTGTCTGCCTTTCCCCCACTGTTCCAGCGTGGGCTGCCTCTGCTTTGGTGGGACGGAGGCTTTGGTGTGAGAGGGGGGACTTCCCTTTGGGTATGCTCCTGCTGGTGCTAGGCTGAGGAGGAGCAAGGGCAAGGGGATGGTGCCTGCAGAGATGCATTAGCATTCCCGTGGTGCTCATATGTTTTGGTCCTTTGCCCCAGCTGGTTTTGGCTTATCAGTGCAGGCAGATAGTGTACATGGGATCATCTGCCAGCTCAAAATGATCCCAGACCATACTACCTGCTCATTTCTGGGGTGTGGGTGCATGTGTGGATGCTGCAATTTCCCCCTCCTCAGCATGCAGAGGTATAGCAACAGGAGGAGCAGACTCAGCTGAGCCACTTGCCTCTGCAACCTCTACCTCAGCCTCCTCTGAAGTGCCTTCTGGGGAAAGAGACCTGGTTCTAGGTGAAACTTGAGGGGTATGGAGTACAAACTCAGCTGATTCCCCCTCCTTTCCTAGAATTACCCTTGCTAGGGCACTCAGATCCAGATCCAGCTCCAGCTCTTTCTCTGACACTGGAAGGCTCAGCATGGGAAGTGAAATGGGGGTGGAGGAGACTGTCATGCTGGTACTGCTGCTTGTTGTCATGGTGGTGGTGATGATTGGTGGGGAGGGGATTATGGCTGGTGCCCTTGGAGGGGATGCAGTCTCAGGTACAGGCAGTGGCACTGCTCCCCTCTTCTTGCTGCTTCCGGAAGCCTCATCCCTGCTAGTTGTAGGAAAGAGTCTGCATCTCAGTTTGGGGAGAGGGGGGGACTTGCACCTCTCCCGATACCCACTCTTCCTCCCCTCCCTGAAGCCTTGCCAGCTGCCTTTCCACCATGCTTCATGGTGTGTTTCATAGTGTCTTGTTTTTATAAAAAACTATAAATGTATCTGCATTCCTATATAAGTTCTATAATGTTATATGTAATATGTCACAAGGTATAAATGTATAGAAATAAACTATAAATGTATCTCCCTTCCTATATGCCTTCTATAGTGTGATATCCAATATAATTATAAAAATTAAAATAATAAATCAATTAATATAATAATAAAATAAACGGGTCTAGAAGAAAGCAAAAGGTATTGTGGAATCCCACTTGCTAGGTTAGCAAGTTGGAAATCAATGCTAGTAGTAGCCTTCATTGTCTGATACTCCTGAGCTGCTGGAAGATAGCTCAGTAACTGTCAGACCCCAAAGCAGAAAGCAGGCCAGTTCAAACAATGCTACCTTTTATGCTGTTTTTCCATCCCTACTCCAGAACACTGGGATTGGAAGGGACCTTAGGGAAGGATCACAGTCATTGGCCACATACACAGTCAATATGAGAGTAGTCCTTCCCCCCTCTTCCCCTTCCCTCTCCTTACTTCCTGTTTCCCTGCAGGCAAGCCCAGTTTGAGCTTTGAACCTCGAAATGTTTCAAAACTTTCAACAAGTTTTGACT
This sequence comes from Alligator sinensis, assembly GCF_000455745.1. Classification (NCBI taxonomy): domain Eukaryota; kingdom Metazoa; phylum Chordata; order Crocodylia; family Alligatoridae; genus Alligator; species Alligator sinensis. The sequence goes on from NW_005842238.1 coordinate 983,330, forward strand.
GCCCTAATTTCATTTTAAGGCTGTTTTGAAGCCCTTCATTTAGTTTCGATTTCGCTGTTTGAAATGAGTTGAAATGAGTCGAAACAGCGTCGAAATGAACCAGCTGGTGAAATTTCGCAGAGCTCTAATAAATAGGTAAAGTCATTACAGGTGGCTGCTGGCCCAGCCAAAGGAAGACGCTTGTCTTTTGTTGTTGGATGGTGCTCAGGGGTCTATTAGACAAATTCCTGGTCAGGTGGCCATGATCAGGAATCTGGGCTCTAATCCCCATGTATAAACACAGAATGAGTTATTTTCCCTGCCTGAGCTCTTTATTTTTCCTTCTCACCCATTATCTTGTCTATATACTTAGCTCTTAGAGGTAGGAGTGTGTGTTTGTACAGTGCCCAGCACAAGGGCCCTCTTGTAGTGACTGTAATAAAAGCATTCAACTATACCAGTGTAGGAACCAGAAGTAGGACAGACCTCTCAGGCTGCTACATGGGCTGACGGGGCCTGAGCCCAGGGTCCCTTGCCAGTCAGGGGTCCCTGGGTGTCTGGGTTCTCATGGGAAGCAGTGGGTTTCCCCTTGCAGGTGGATGGCATTCCAGCCTGCAAGGGACTGCTTGAGGCTGCTGGGAGTGAGATGCAGGGGGTGCCGCTGCATGCACATGGCCTGGAACACAGCCAGGCAATGTGGAGAGCAGCTCCCTACAGGTAATTGTATCGGGGGGAAAGGGTGTGGGGGGACAGATCAAGGCCCCCATGGTGAGGGAGGGAGTGGGGCAGGTGTAGGGGCAGAGGCTGGAGCTAGGGGCACTTGCCCAGCCAGGGCTGTGTATGGGACCTGGGGCCAGAGTGGGAAGCAGGAGCCATGGGCAGCTCATCCAGGGGGGCACGGGTGGCTCCCTGCCACTGCACACACCCCCAAGTGGAGGCATGATGGGGGCATGTGCTCCCCCAGAGTTGTGCGTGGGGCAGATGCAGGCTGCCCGCTGCAGGACTAGGGATTTCCACTCTGCTGCCTTTGCCCTGGAGAGCCCTAAGCCTGCAGTGAGGAGCTTGCATCTGCCTTTGCCCCACTTGGCTCTGCTCTGACAGTGGTGGGGGTGGGGGGGAGCAGGGAGGAAAGGCGGGCATGTGCCACCCCAGTCCCAGCCTGGCCAGATCCACCCAGCTTCCCCCATGGGCCAGAGTGATGCCAGCCTCTTCCTGGTGGGGGTGTGTGTGTGTGTGTGTGGGGAATATAGCCACTTCAAAATTTGCCTTAGCTCCCACTGTAGCCACCTCTCCTAGCACCACCACCACTGCCCGCCAGTCCCACGCAGGTAAGCCTGCCCCACTCCCAACCACTCCAAGCCCAGCCCTGGCCCAGGCCTCCCACCAGGACGAGGCTGGCACTGCCCCTGCCAGGAGCACTGCACCTTTGCGGGCTGAGTTGCATGGGGTGGGTGGGCAGTGGCAGCAGCACTGGGGGGGATGGCTATGGGGGACTAAGGCAAATTTTGTGGTGACTATAGCCCCCACCAAGTTCCTCCCTAGCACCACCCCTGCCCGCGGGGCATGGAGGCTTGCCCCACCCTTGGTAGCAGCAGTACCAGGAGGGGAAGGGGCCCTTCCCCCTGCTGGAGCCCAGGGACTCAATAAATCTTAATCTGCCATTGGGCTGCTGGCCCATCCCTATGCCAAGGTAGGCGTGGCCCACCTCAGCTCACTTCTCTGTGGCCACTTTCCTTCTAGTTATCCCATCAATGACCTGCCATCTGGGGAGACAATCCACATGGCAGGGGTTTAGTCTTAAGGCCATATCTGAGAGGTCCATTGTGTGTAGCATTGCACATTGTCAAGGGAAAGATAGTTTCTGCTCTGAAGAGCTTGCAATCTAAGAGGGAAAAATATTAAAGACAGTTTTTGTCTAACAGTCGCTACACCCTAGGGATGAGCAGTGAGGCCAGGTGGATAGGCATTAGGACTTGGTTTAGTCCCTTGGCTCTGCAACACATCTTAGACAAGTCCCTGCCCTTCTCTGTGCCTCAGTTTCCATTCCTGTAAAAGGGAGGAGGATGATACTGACCTCCCTTGTAAAGCACTTTGAGACCTGCCAGTGCTAAAAGCTAGGTATTATGTTCTCCTCTTCAGTTTTCACCCATTGCTTCTGGTCACCCTGAAGATCCTTTCACTCCTCAGCTACTTGAGGCTTCTTTTTCCCTGGCTTTGTTATCCTGTAGCCAAGCTGGGCAGTGTGGAGGCATGTTGCCTAAAGCTAGCATCTCCTCAGGAAAGGACAGCATGTGGATCAAATTTGGGACTCAAGTTCTGATCTCTGCCAGAGGTCTTGGTTGTTTGGGTCTGTGATTCTGTAGCAAAACCCCCAGTTTTTCTTTTTTGTTTTTCTTTTAAAATGTATTCCTTCCCCTTCCCCAACCATTTCTGACTTTTTCTTTCTCTCTCTATTCCCTATAGATAAGTATAAGCGAGCTAAGACACAGGATAAGTTTCAGCATTTTATTTTGGTAGCAAGGTGTATTTGTTTTGTTTTCTCTCCTTCTTTATATTGTATAATTAATATGTTTATATTGATTTTTACTGTTTCATATTACTGTTTTACTGGTACTATATGATTTAGGCCTACATATGTAAGTTAGCATAAGTCATGTTAAGTTTCCATTTTGTTTGTCAAGTCTCCATCCTGTTCCCAGGCCTGGTTGTGTAACTGATGACTCACACCTACCCCTCCTATGTAACTTGGTTCCTGAATGAATGGGGATGAATGAGGGTGCTTGAGAGACAATGGCAGTAGGTCTAAAAATAGCTCCCTCTGAATTACCGAACCATCAACACCAATACCTGGACCAACGACCCAGCCCTGGGAACCACCCTCAGTATTCAAGAAACAAAAGATGAAGCAACCCACCATTGTGCCAAGGCTGCACATGCTCAGTAAGAACACCTGGAGCCCTCTGGGACAGGACTGACATTGCTGGACAGGCCCTCCCCATAGGAGATCAAAGGTAGTCTGCCCCATAAGAGGGGTAGTGAAGTTGACTCTTTGGGATACCCTTTCCATCTGGACCAGCACCATGCCATACCACCTATCCACCCAGAGGCCTTGCCGGGGACCCCCCTCTGGACAACACTTACTGGACAAAGACCCCTTTTCAGCCTGGATAGGTAGTTATCACCCCCTACTCACTCTTCAACCAAGGACTTGAACTCTGCTTCTCTTCTCCACCTGGACTCCAACCCGTCCACTGAGTCTCTTTCTCTTGCTGCCATTGTGAGTGCTTGTGTGTGTGTGTGTGAACCAATAACTTCATGGGGCAGTGTAGTCTGTTGTCTGTTTAATAAACCTGTTATTTTGAAACCTGGAGTTGGGTTTTTGTCTGTTTCCTGACTGTTTCCTCCTTGCTACCACTTACCTGCCCCCCTTCCCCAATCTCTAAGCTGCCAGCCTCAGTTTCCAGCTCCAAGCTCCCAGGTTTCTGCCTCTCTCTCTTTCCTGCCTGTCTCCTCCTTGCCACCACTTATCTGCCCCTCTCCCCCAATATCTCAGCTGTCTGCCTCAGTTTCCATCCCCAGTCTACCTTAAGTAACCCCAAGCCTCAGTTCCTCATCCAGCTTCTCTCTAATCTACCTGTTCTAATCTCAGTTCTAGCAACTTTCACTCCCTACACTTTAACTCCCTCTCACCTTAACCTTCCCCCAAGTATCCCAGGTACCCCAAGCACACACACACATACCGTGCCATCCAAGTTAGGAACTTACCTATGTGTAGGTGGGTTGTATGTGTGTGAACTGGTGAGTGTGTATATATATATGTATATTTCATTGTGTGTATGATATTTGAATTAGTGATATGGGTATGTACAATTGATTTTTGTCTAACGTTTGGGGTGTATAGTGTATGTGCTTGAACTGATGATAGGTATGCATGTGCCTAGGCTACTTTGGATGTGTATGTGCCTGAGTTGGTAGTGTGTGTGTGTGTGTGTATGCATCCAATTGATTTGTGTTTGTATATGTGCAATTGTGTCACACCCGCCTGTCTAACAGCACAATATTGAGATCCTGAGAGTTGGCCTGACCCCACAGGGCAACAACTCTTGGTTCTGCTGTTACAGAGTGGAGGGTTGGCTGCAACTTTCAGATCAGGATTAAGGTTGTTGTCAGCTCTATCAAGTCTGAATGGGACCGGGGGTGGGGTATAGGGGTGATTGTTTGCAGCTAAAAACTGGACTGTAAGGAGTCCAGAGCATGACCGTTTCACTACCTCTTACTCTTAATAGGCCATGTAGCAGCCAGAGTTGAGGGCCCAGCATTTGCAAGTTTTACCTTTGTTCTCTTTGTCTGAGGGGAAGGAATTGTTTGTGGTTGTCCTTTTCTAAGGAGAATAGGCAGAGATCACAGGCTCTTCTGCACTGGCAGGTTTGTCTCACCCTGCATTGGTTTCTCTATGCTCTCCTGCTTGCAACTGCATATAAAAGATCACTTCAGTTAGGAAATGGGAGCAGATTGGGGAGGGGTGGGGGTCCTTACCTCCACCTGCACAGTACAGGAGAGGCTGCAGAGAGCCCTGTCTGCCTTGCTTTTGCATTATACAGTACATGCAGTCAGAGGCGATGTGTGCTGCAAGGCACCAGGGGCATGGCTCAGAGTCAGTCATCCATCACTGGCAATGCATATGCTCTGAACAGCAGGCAGCCCCTAAGATAGCCCCTTCTGATCACACAGCGTATCAAAGCGATGCACTCCGCCAGGTTTCTGAACCATGCAATCAGGCTGGGAGGATGACAGTACTGTGTAAACACTGTCACCTCTCAAAGGAACATGAGCAGCTCTAAACCTACCCTGCAGGGAGGTGCCAGAGAGGATTGCTGGCCTAAGCACCATGCCCCTACCCCCTGCCTGTTACCCCTGTGTAGCCATAGGTGGATGCAATAATTATACTGCTGTTTCTACCGCCCTTTCCACATGACTCCTCTATGAGTCAGGCATTTTTAACTCCATTTCACAGAGTGGGAAAACTGAAGGCCAGAAGCAGTTAAATGAGTTGCAAAAGTTGCTGTGACTATACAGGAAATAGAACCTTAATATCCTGTCCTCCCCCATCACCTGCTCTTGGCAGTGAGAGTGTAGAAGGGTGCATGTGAGAGGGGGAGGAGTGACTGTGTTCATGCCCTTTTTGGCCTCCTTTTTTTAATGGTATCTCAGCTCTGGCAGCTGTGGGCACGGCGGACTCACCTCGCTGGTCCCAGTTCCGGCTCTGCAGTGGTATCTGCCCAGATGGTGCTGAAGAGTGGAAGAGCATTTCTCCTGGCCAGGCAAACTTCAGAAAGCGCCTTGCAGATTGTCAGCAGCCTCCCTGAGATGTGGGGAACCCGAACTCACAGAAGTGCCAAAAGCCTACACCTTGCAGTCAAAGAAGACTTACCAGGACACAGCTGAGACAGCACATGGGCCAGAGGAGCCACTGCTGATTGGCTGAGGTCCCCAGAAGCTGAAATAAAAAAGAAACAGAAGTAAAAGAGGTGGGGGTCACTGTGGTGAGGAAAAATCACTGCCGAGGAAGGGTGAGCAGGAGAAACTGCCTCAGTTTTCTTTTTACCTTACTTTAGTTTCTACTGTTTAGCTTCACAAACTGACTTAAGGAAGGCTGGGTGATAAGCCCAAAACTCTGTTGTTTTGTGGGACACCTCATGGCATAAGTTATGTGAATGATGTCCAGACAGGCTCCTGGAGGAGAGTCCCAGGGAGTTCGTTGTGTTATAGGTATTCAGTTAGAAACTCAAACTGGAGGTGAATGATGGGAGTGTAGGGGTGGAGGAGCTCCCAAAAGACCACTCCCACACAGAGACTGAAGGTTGGTGGAGGGCCCAGTGCTACAGGGCCCTATCCTTGGCCTCACTGAGGGAAGCTCAGTTGATTGACAAGAGAGCCTGCTAGGCACTACTATTGAACAAGTGGACACTGTGAGTGACAACATAGGCAGAGACAGTCCAGTCAAGGCAGCAGACCTCTCTTGAAGTGATCTTCCATACAACAGCAAGTCGTGGCAGGAAAGGTTTAAAGTGAGGAGACTCCTTTTCCAACAAGGGCAATGGACAAGCCAAGTGACCAAGAAGAACCCAGGCTTGTTACAGTTGGTGCATTGGCCAGGAATCTGACCAGCCAAAGAGGTAATATCATCATGGAGGGTGATCCTCTGGGAACAGTGTCAGGGGAATCAGGGCAACAAATGCAGGATTCATTGCTGCAGATCCTCCAGTGCCAACAAAGACAGGTGGAGGAGTTACTACAGATATGGGCAGAAGAGAAAGTGGACCAAAACACTTTATTCGAGTGACAATACACTTGAAATGAAAAGATAGAAAGCATGTGTAGCAGGCTCACCTTTCAGAGCTTGGTTTGAGTCACAGGCTTGAGATCCTGCTGTTTTGATTGGTGGAGCCCATCCATCAATCAGGAGGCAGCAGAAGAAATAAAGTCACACCCCTTTCCTGAGGGGAGTGGGAGAAGAGCTCCCCCGGACCTGATTGAAGACTGTAAACTGCCAGGTCGGGAAGACTTCAGGGGCGGAGCATATAGAAGAAGCTGCGTGCCCAGCATGAGGGGCAGATGCAGTGAGGGACTCAAGAAGAGCAGAGCCAAGAAAAGCTAGGGAAGCTCTCCCCCAGCAGGCAATAGGCCCAAGGCTCTTGAAGCTGCCACTGGAGAAGCAGCCTTGGGAGCGGTGCAGGACCGCTCGGGCTGTGGAACAGTGTGCGCAGACTCGGCCCTGAGAGCAGTGTGAGACTGCTCAGGCCCATCACGGTGGGTGGTTTGGTGCATGGAGCCAAGGCTTTGGGAGCCGCAAGCGGCGGCTTGAGCCCACAACCACGGCAGGGCCTTGGGGGCGCAGTGAGGCAGCTCAGGTCCCATCTCCCGTCAAGCAGCCAGGTTCCACGGTGCGCAGGGCGGTGCACGGACTCAAGCCTTGGGAGCCAGGGAGCAGTGGAGGCTGCTTGGGTTAGCCACCCGGTGTGAGGATGGATGGACGGAGCCTGAAGGGCCTGGCCTGTGCTAAAAAAGCCCTCCGTGCTGAAGCCAGGGCATGGGGAAATAGTAGTGCTACAGCATGAGGCCCAGCACACAGGAGCCAGCAGCTGTGGTGCAGCAGCTGAGAGGAGCTGAGCCCTCGGTGCTCAGAATGGGGCACAGGGTGGAGAGGAGCCCAGAGGCATGGAGAGGCACTCCAGCAGAGGAGACCCCATCGAGCGGTGCCCTGACCTCTGTCACCTGAGGGAGCATGAGACATTGGGCCCTTGGGTCCCACAGTGGAAAGACGTTTGGGCAGGCAAACCCAGAGAAGGGGCTGGGTGAGCAGCCCCCCCCAGTCAAGGCCTAAGGGGAGGGGTCCCTGGTGCTTCCACCCTCCCTGCCCCCACAAGGAACCCCATTGGAAGGACTATCTCTTGCCATGGATCAGGGACTATATTAAGGAATAGATGTTATTAAGATTGTTCATGTTTGCACCTTATACTTTGTAATTGAAATGTTGTATTGTGATGTTGTCAATAGTGTTATTTAGGGTTTGATCTTGGTTATTGGTTAATGTTCACTGTATAAATATATGTATATGATATTTAGTTTTATGTTTATGTATATTATAACTCAATAAATTGTATATAGTTAAGAACTTTGGGCTTGGGCTAACTCTATAGAGGAAAGAGGAATCGGCTCGAAATTTTGCCAACCCTCTCAAAGCACCCCCTCCTGCCTACCCATCCCATCCCATCCCATCCCATTGAGAATAGGGCACACCCTTGGGTGTACCCGGGTTACACTGCAAGGGATAGTTGACTGACCAACAGAAGGGCTCAGAATGCCTAAGGTCGACAAAGAAGATCCAGAGGCATATACAGAATCTTTTGAAAGACTAGCTCTAGCCACTGGGTCGGGGCAGGATCACTGGCCTCTTCTAACCTGCTGAGCCCAAACTCCTTATAGGGCACTATGCTGTGAAGAGGCTGGGGATTACCAAAACATAAAGGAGATGATATTGTACTGGCTGGAAATATTGGCAGAGAACTATAGACTTCAGTTTCATGCCAAAAAGGTGAAAGAAGAAAAATAGCCGCAAATACTTTCACAGACCTTGAGAGACCTAGCCAAGAAATGGCTAAAACCGGAAGTGCATCCACTAGAAGTAATAGATTTGATCATGCTGGAACAGTTTGTTGGCGATCTAGAGGGAGACACACAGCAATGGGTATGAAGGCCTCAACCAAAGTCGCTGAAGAGGCCTTGAAAATAACGGATACATTCATGGAAGCTGAAAGTGTGCGCACCAGGGAAGAGGCCCGAGAGGTTCACCTCAATGGGATGAGGAATAGGGGAGGGAACACAAGATGCCCATGAAGTCAGACTGAGTGGGCTGGTGCTGTAGTTGTGGGGAGGCCTGACACAGAGCATGGATATGTCCTAAACAGAGAGGGGAGTGAGCACCCGTAAGATAGCAACTGTATCCGGCTAGCAAAGTGAAAGAAGAAGCCACTAAGATGGAGCCCATAGTCTGTAGTTTCAGTCTAGCGACAGAAAAGTCTTTCCCTAGACCCACGACCCCAGTAATAATCAGAGGACAGAAATATCAAGCTGTTATTAACACAGGAGCTGCCCAAATGATGATTAATGTCTTGTTAATATCTGTGGGCATGGGGGAACTGAGTTCCCCTATTTCTATGGGTTGAATGCATGGAGACACCTATGTCTACAAATGTAGGAAACTGATAGTGACCATACTAGGGAGAACTCGCAAGTTACCAGTGGGACTAGTCCCACAGGTAGCATGTCCCATGATATTGGGAAGAGATTCACCCTATAGCAAAGAGGTTCTGCAGCAGGTGATGGGGACAGGAGGAAAACAGCAATCCCTGACAGACACAGGGAAAGACACAGAAGGAATGACCAGACAAAGGGGAGAGGTGACACGAGAAGCAAGCGAGGAAGAAGATTTAGACATGGAGAAATTGATGGGCTAAGAATAGTTTCATAGAGACCAGACCTGCAAGGGTACGTTGTGGAATGTGTATGAAAACAGCACCATGAAGTGGAATGATGAAGTCCTACAGCCAGAGCTGGTAATGCAACAACCAAAATTTGAGGTGAGAAAAGACCTTTTATACCATATTAGTAAAGGGACAGGAGAAGGAGAGGAGGTTGCTCGATTGCTAGTCCCTTGGGGGTGCAGAGGGGATCTGATCCAGGTGGCCCATACTCTGCCCATAGTGGGTCACCTGGGCCAGGATAAAATAGAGACTCATTTATTGAGGAGGTTTTTCTGGCCAGGAACCTATAAGGAAATGGAAAGGTTTTGTGAGACATGCCCTACCTGTCAGAAGGTGTCCTCAGTCTATCCCAGGAGGGTACCTCTAATATCCATGCTGGTGGTAGAGAGACCCTTTGACTGGATAGTCTGAGATACAGCTGAGCTTTTCCCTAAGTGTATGCTGGCTACCTCTATGTACTTGTAATCATAGATTACACAACTTGATTTCCAGATGCTGTGCCTTTGAGGTCAATCATGGCACCAAAGATAGCAGCAGAATTAATGAAGTGGGTAGCACAGGTAGGCTTACCTTGGGAAATCATAATTGACCAAGGGACCAATTTTATGTCCAGGGTCATGAAGGGGCTCTGTGGTACTTTACGAATTAAACATTGACAAATGACTATCTACCATCCCCAAACAGATGGCTTAGTTGAGTGATTTAATAGAACACTAAAGAGGATGTTGCCAGCAACTATACAAGGGGATCTCAGGGAATGGGATGAGTTAATAGCCCCCACTTTTGTTTGCCATTTGAGAGGTGCCACAGGCCTCAATGGGGTTTTCACCTTTTGACCTACCAACCCAGAGGCCTGCTGGATATAGTGTGAAAATGGTGGGAGAGTCAAGAACCTGCAATGACCATGCTTCCCAACCACCTGGTGAAACTGCAAGGGAGGTTACAAACCGTGCAACAAATAGCATGGGAAAACTTGAAAGAGGCCCA
>NW_005842238.1:993349-1009167 GCF_000455745.1 Alligator sinensis
AGAGAATTCACAGTCAGCAAAAGGGTCTTGGTCTTGTTACCTGACCAGAGCAGTAAGTTTTTAGCTCAGTGACAGGGCACCTATTAAATCATCTGACTAGTGGGGCCTATAGATTATGAAGTTCTATGACCTGGGCAGAAATGGGACAAACAAATATCCATGCATATTTATTGAAAAAATGTAAAGAAAGGGATGGCTGGATGATGGACCTGGACCCAGACACCATAGAACTAGGCCCCCCTGGCAGAAGCAGAAATGAGGTCCCAGGAGGAAGGTGCTATTCCTGTGGGAGGCCACCTGTGGGGAGAACAGCAAGACCAGCTGAGAACTAATCTGAGAATTTCAGGATGTTTTCCAGGATGAGCCAGGGCTAACCAAGGGTGTCATATGTTACATTTATATACTGGTCTATAAATGTAACATAGACCTCCTGGACAAATGGTCTATGAATATAGGAGACATCTCCCACAGGGGCTATATAGGGAAGTAAGACAAGAGCTAGAACACATATTAACGAAAGGAATTATAAAGTCCCAAAGCCATTGGCATAGCCCATTGGTGATAGCGCCAGAACCTGATGGCACCTTGCGACTCTGTGTGGATTTTAGAAAGGTCAACTACATTGCTAAGTTTGAGGCCTTTCCCATACCAAGGGTGGAGAAAATGGTAGAGAAAATTGGACAGGCCAAATATATCTCTACCCTTGATATGACAAAAAGCTACTGGCAGATACCCATGGCCAACAAAAACTGTGAAAGAATGGCATTTCGCACTCCTTGGGGTCTTTTTGAATTTCAGTAGATGCCTTTTGGACTTAATGGCACAGCTGCTACTTTCTAACATCTGATAGACAAGATACTGACCACCCCGCATCATAATTATGTGGCTGCTTACATAGACAATGTTATTGTGTTTTCAAATGACTGGCAATGTCATCTAGAAGATCTCAGAGCCATATTGGGAGATTTGAGGGCTGCAGGGTTGACAGCCAACCCAAGAAAATGTAACTTAGGACAGAAAGAGACTAAATGCCTAGGGTTTAGGGTGGGACAGGGGCATGTCAGGACTCTGGTAGATAAAGTAGAAGCCCTGTGGGCATATGTTAGGCCACAAAACAAGAAGCGGGTTAGATTGTTTGTGGCGCTCGCCAATTATTACTGTAAGTTTATTCCCTGGTTCTCGGAAATGATAGCCCCCCTCACGGATTTAACAAAAGGCAAACAATGCCAAGGAATGAAGTGGACCAGAGAGGTGCAGGAAGAATTTGAGAAGGTCAAGAAGGCATTGTGTGGGGAACCAGTACTTTTTACGCCTGACTAACAAACTTTTTGTTTTAGAAACAAACGCCTCTGGAATTGCTTTAGGAACAGTATTAACACAGCGAGTCAAAGGTGAAGATAGACCAATAGCATACGCAAGCTGTAAACTACTGGTCCCTGAGACCCTGATATGCAAGGACTGAAAGAGAATGTTTAGCCATTAAGTGGAATTACTTCTTGGGGTGAGAGTTCATGTTAATTATCTACCATGTTCCCCTCAAATGGCTAAAAACAACCAAATCTAATAATGCACAGCTCCTGAGGTGGTCTTTGGCACTACAGCCTTACTGTTTTAAGGCTGAATACAGACCAGGAAAAAGAAATGTCATCACCGATTTCTTTTCATGCAAGCATACTGAAGAGTATGTCCCAAAACAATGGACTAGAGTTTTTTGGTGATGACTGGTGACCACTGAATCCCAAGGACTAAGTAGGTCAAAGAGGGATGCTCACAGTTAAAGGAGGGGGGTACATAGCAGGGTGATTGAGAGTGGGGAGGAATAACCCTGCTTATACCCTTTTTCACTCCTTTTCTTTAACTGTGTCTCAGCTCTAGGAGCTGCAGGCATAGCTGACTCACCTTCCCAGTTCCAGTTCTGCAGTGGTATCCACTCGGCTGATACTGGAGAGTGGCATAGCATCTCTCCTGGCCAGGCACACTTCAGAAGGGCCCCAGAGATTGCCACCAGCCTTTCTGAGACACAGGGAACCTGAACTCCTGGCTGTGCCAGAAGCCTACACCCTGCAACCAAAGAAGGGATACTGGGATACTGCATCTGAGACGGCTTGTGAGTCAGGGGAGCAGCTGCCCATTGCCTGAGGTCTCCAGAAGCTGAAATAAAAAAGAAACAGAAGTGAAATGGGCGGTGGTCACCATGGCAAGGAGGAGCCACTGCCAAGGAAGGGTGAGCAGCAGAAACTCTGCCTCAATTTTCTTTTTACCTTACTTTAGTTTCTACTGTTTAGTTTCACAAACTGACTTAAGGAAGGCTGGGTGATAAGCCCAGAGCCCTGTTGTTTTGTGGGGCACCTCATGCCATGAGTTAAGTGAATGGTGTCCGGATGGGCTCCTGGAGGAGTGTCCCATGTTATAGGTACTTAGTTAGAATCTCAAACCGGAGGTTAGTGGTGGGAGGGTAGGGGTGGAGGAGCTCCAAGAAGACCACTCCCACACAGAGATGGAGGGTTGGTGAAAGGCCCAGTGCTACAAGACCCTACCTTCAGCCCTACTGAGGGAAGCTCAGTTGATTGACAGGAGAGCCTACTGGGTGCCACTATTGGACAAGTGGACACTGTGAGCGACAACATAGGGAGAGACAATGTGGTCAAGGCAACAGGCCCCTCTTGAAGTGATCTACCATATAACAGCAAGTTGTGGTGGGTGAAGCTTAAAGCATGGAGATTTCTAGTCCGATAGGGGTAATGGGAGAGCCAAGCAACCAAACAGAACCCATGCCTCTTACAGAGAGACCCACTGCCCTTAGTGTAGAGCTAAGTGAATCTCTAAAACTCTAGGGTCAAGTTTGAATGATCTGCCCAAAGTTTGGGTGCTTCATTCATGCCCACTCTGGGCCTACAAAACTAGGCTGGGGGGTTGTACAAGAACAGCCTTTCCTGAGGAGATTTCTTGGTCTGTATAGCTCAGTTTTGGGTGGCTCCAAAATAGAACAGCTTCCCAGTGCTCCCACTCGGTGCTTCAGCTAGAGACCTGCCAGAACAAATTACATGTGGGTTTGTAATCTGCCCTTTAAGAGTCCCATGTAAAAGGTCAATCCATCAGTTGTGACCTGGTGCAGGAAGCTCCTTATCTGGTTGTCTCCCAGGACACCGTGAAACTCGCTCAAAAGAGTTGTGGTGTGTGTGGGGGCCATATTATGAATTAGTCTCTCTTGAAATACAAAAAATTAAAAACTCACTCCTTCTGCAGGGCCAGCTCCCCCATGTCTCCCATTCTCCACACTGCTTTATCCTTCTTTACTTCCTAGGGCAAATGCTTATAGATGTCCTCCTTTGACTCACCACCAGACTTAGTCACTTCATCAGGAAACAGCACTGCCTAAAGGCAGTATCCTTCTCCTTGTGTCTCCCACTGTTCATGTCATGTGCTCCAGGTCTCTTGGCCGTTTGTCATGTCCTTAGTTTGACTTTGACCCCAATCCAGCTCCATGCCTAAGGCCCCTGTATTTGCAAGGAGCCCATCCATCTGCATGGGCCTAGTTGCAGGGTGAGGGCTTTAACTCTGTTGCAAGGACTGCAAGTCATGCGCTTCTAGTGCAAATCCATAATAAACTTCAGTGGAATTACTCTACCCCTACGACAGGCAAATTGAATAAGACACTGACTGCAAAGCACTGTGGCCCCTGAGGCCACTATACATATTGTAAGTCATAACAATTCACTGAACTGAGTTATGGTGACCATTCAGACTGGTACCAAACTCAAATGAGGGATGGACACTGCCCACTATGTGCACAGAAAGGCAGGGTTTGTAGAAGCAGGCCTCCTTTTAACTGATGAAATACAAAGAGGGCTGGCTGGGGTGAGACCTGACAGAGAGCCCTTTTGGGTAGGAAATGCCCTGTGCTGGCCAGACTTGTCTGTCCATGAACACCTGACAGTCTGAGTTTGCAGAAGGCAAGCACAGCCTTCCTTTCCAATGTATAAACTTGTCTGTAGGTTCACCCTGTGGCCTCTTTCTTATGTATTTATTTATTCTACCCAGACAACTGCAGCTGCAATGGGCAGCCTCTGTCTCCAACTGCAGTACTCTGTCTCTTGTCAATTTTTATATGTTTATTACACCAACATAAAGGGGAGAAATGCAATTTTTTATGTAGCTTTAACTGATTTATTAATAGCCTATAATGCTAGTAATAGCCGATCTATAAATCTGTTCTTAAGAATTTATAGGGCAAATATTCCAGCACCATATTAAAGACACAACTCATAAATGCCTGTAAGCACCAGTCTATTAAGTTAGGCTGCAGGAGAATATAATGATCTAAGGTGGGGGGGGGGGAAATCAAAAATACAACCAGCAGCATTGATTTCCTCTGACACTTAGAAAGCATTCAGTAAGCAAGTTATTTTAGGGAATATCCCTGCCAGATATGAGCGGGGTGAGCATCCAGAAATCTTGTGCTCTTATCGCATCTCACAGTCTAAGCAGCTTTGAAGGGGATCAGTACTAAGGCAGGAAGCAAGGGTCAGTTTGAGGAAAAACCAGCAATGCTGTACTCTGGCTCTGCCCCCAGTTCTGAGCTCTCCTTTGGCTGTGTTTGCCATAATGATTGGGTAGTGAAGTAAGTTGACATTTAAGTTTGTAGCCATTATGCTTCAGGCAGCATTTGGGCTATATGTATGCTAGAAATGCTTGGGCAGCCTAGGAACACCAACCAGCATGCTATATTGGCAAAGTGTTACCACCAAAGCACTGGTGGTATAGTAACCCTCCCACAGGTGACACAAGCTACATCAGTACAACACAGGGCACAACTGAATTTACATTAGGGGCAATACCAGTCAAAGATCACATCTTTCCCCATCCCTGACCAAGAGATCTCTGTCAGCACATGTTTGTAATGTAGGCCTGGCCCAAGCTGAATGGACCCTGTAATGTTTTTGTTGGCATCATGTAATGCTTTGTCTGCTTGTATTATAACCTGTGAGTAATTCCAGTCAGAGAAGCCTAGGCAGTAAACAGATATGGCTGATGAGCTGTACAGCTTCCAAAATAAAATGCTGCTTAGCAGTGCTTATAGTCAGCTGTGGTGCATTTTGCCAGGTGCCATCTCACTGAAGAACTTGAATAATGCCATCTACTGATACACAGTAGCATTGCACAAAGCAGTTCACACAGTGCAAGTCACATTAGTTAATACTTACTGACAGCATCACATCCATTCATGTTCTCTTACTGTCTTTGTAAATAAGAAAAGAGAATTGATTTTCTCTTTCAAACTAACAGAGGTCTTGCTTTAACTAACAAACCCTGGATGTGGTTTGAGACTGTTTGGGTTTCAGCTAATGTCTTGGAGTAGTAATTATAGCATTTTATAGAGTAATTGATAGAGGGAACTGACAGTAGATAAGGGTAAGTGCAATAGATATGTTGTGTTTAACTTTTCCTCTCTGTACATTTTGACTAATAAACACAGCTTTCCCTTGGATGATGGGCGGAAGAAGAAATTGGCAATTGCTGACATTTACCAGTTATGATTTTGATCCTGATATTTACAAATGTCACGGACAGCTCCATGTATGCTTTATTCCTTTTTAAAGGGAAGATCTCCAATGTAGGCTGAATGTTTTGCTAATGTAGGCTTCTTTCCTCCTTGGACTGACCTTAAAAGAGGTGATATGTTTTTTCTGTCAAGGTCAGTCCTGTATTTACCACTTGTAGGAGACAGATTGCCTTGGAAAGATATAACAGAATTGTATACCCTGATTATAATCATACCCTTATGCGCGTGGGGATATCACCTTGCTCTCTGAGTGCATTGAGTATTCAGGGAGAATGTATGTATAACCTGTTAGCACAAACCCTTGATTATTTGTAATGGGGCTTGTCCAGAAAGCAGATTGGAAGGTGACAATTTATCACTGGTCTCTGAGCCAGCATTCTCCACAGGCAAGCAAGCCCCACAAAAAAACCCCAGTGTTTATTTTTAGCTGCTAATGCCGTCCAGTCTCATTCTTGTCCGTGCCTAACGACAGAATAATTTCCATAATGATGGGAAGGAGCAGTCCTTCCTTCCAGTGCACTTCCAGCAATTAGAGAGTTAGCTCAGCGCTAATTGCTTTGGTTTTCATTAGCTACTAAAGGCTCCATTACAGGCCTTGACAGCAGGGTGCTTGTTCTTTCATTGGGGGCAGTCAGCATGGATGAAATTGGGCTGCAGATGACACGTCGGTGCTAATCAGGAAATAATCTGTGGCAAAATGTTAACAGAAGCACCAGGGGTTTTTTGGTGACTTATTTTTAGACCAGTTCTGGGGAGGGGATGAGAAGAGTGGGTTGGTTCACTATATAGATAATTAGTAGTAAGTGACACCAGTAAGTCCAAATGAATGCTGGGGTGATTGTAAGCAAGATTTAGCCCAGAGTCCCTCAGGCTGTGAACTGAGACTTGACACTAAGCCATTTTAAACGGTGTGTGTGGGGAGGGACACTTACTGCTTGGTAGTGTGCATCAGCTGAACCAATGCACCTGTTAGCAGCTTTGATACAGTATAGTGGAGCTAAACTGCTGTACCTTTAAACCTAAATGAGAAAGATCTAGTTGTATAGGGGTTAACTTGACTTCCCTTTGAGCAGGTTAGAGCACAGAGACAAACAGTTAGAGTGGATCAGTTGTAAAGTGCTATGATTGCAAAGCACTTTGCTACTCTGTCCACAGCCATTACCTGTTCCTTCCTCCACACTGGCCCCCAGGCACCTGCTTTCTAGGAGTGCTAATTCAGAAGGCCCCAGGAACCAGGATGGTAGCATTTATCCAATCACAAGTGATTCCCTTTTAGCTGCTGCCTCACTGCTGCAATCTGCAGGTATCAGTCCTAGTGCAGCCCTGCCTGTAATGAATCCTCTCACTGATGGCAGCTGGCATTGCCAGGGCTTCATGGGCAAGACTCTTCAGCCAGTATTAGCATGCAAATAAGCCCCATGCTGATCCTTCCCTTAGCTAAGGTGTCTCTGATGAGATAATCAAGTTTCTAAGGAGATTTCAGATGCAGATGGCTGAATGTGCTGAGACAGTCACCAGCAGGGAGACAATGAGGAAAGGCTGGAGGTTGCCGTTAATTGATGGGACGCTCTCATGGCTGGATTTTGAATGATTGAAATTCAGTGGCTCTCCTTTGTCCCTAGTGAGAACTGACCACCTGGAAAGCTGGCATTTAGCAGAGGAAAGATAGTACTATGATTCAAGCACTGGATGGGCTGTGCCCTGTCACACTTGTCACTAAATTTGGGGCCAGGAAATATTTTCCTCTAGGTCAGGTTGGCACAGACTGGGGAAAAGAGGGTCTCGTAATCTGGAACATGGTCTTCTTCCTAGGATCCTCTGAGTGTATATTATCCACCTGCTTGCCTTTCATTGCAGTGGCAGGGCCTTGGCAGTACTCTCATCTCCTCTAACTTTACCTATAGCATATTGTGGGGCTTTGAGCTTTGTAGTCATCTGAAATTTTGGAGGAACTCTTGGGTAAAAGGTTACTGCCAAAGCAGCACACTGGATGCAATGGCCCATAAGGCCTCTTTCATTCCTGTGCCCCAGTGGGAGACCTGGGCTATATTGCCTCCTCTGCTACTTCTTGCACAACCATGGGAGAAACAGTTTATCTCTGTATGTCGCACACACCGAGCAGAGGGGTGTGGGTGCAAGCATGCTGCTGATTGCAAGGAGCTCAGTCACTGTGGCAATGGGGATCATAAGTACCTCAGGCAGACAAGGGATTCACCTCCTGTTAAGGACCTTGGGGTTAGCAAGGATCTCCTGTCCTGGATCAGCCAGTACATTTCCCTGCTATTGTAGATACCACATCAGACAGTCACTTCCACTGAAGGGGCTCAGTGTCTGACAGGACAAGATTACTCTTTTACTAGATAAGCAGTAAAAGTGGGTTCCAGCATTGCTCCTAATCCAGGCTTCTGCTTCTCCTTTCATTCCAGTAAAACAGCTAATGCTAGTCCTCCCAGTCTGGCGTGTAAGAGGGCTCTCACTGCGGGCACAGTGGAAGATACAGCTGACTTGTATAAAAAACAGCAAAGCACCTGCCTTGGCTGTAGGCAGCTGAAGGGGCAAAGGAGGGCAAGGGCTGTTTTGAGTGGTTTTCAAAGCAGGAAGCAGGGTGATCTGAAGTGGTGTAACACACATAGCAGCCTCAGGCAGGTGCTGCAGTGCCAAGGTCCTAATGATGTATGAGAACTCAAGGAGGAAGGGAGAGAGGACATTAAGAGCTATGCTTCTCCATGCATCTTGTGGGGTCTGGCTGAGGGAGCCTCTGGACAGTACTTGGGAAAGAGCACAGCCGTTTCTGTTAGATACAGTATCAGGGAGTACCAGTACGTCTTGTTCTAAAGCTATGTCCAGCCCTGTGAGGACAAGGATATTTCATCTGCCAAGCAGCAGACAGAGAGGGTCAGCCAGACCAAGAGGGCCCCTGTATCCATGTAAGGAGGAAAAGAGTCATAGAGTTTTCCCCTGGCAGGGAGCATCTGCAGCTCTTTGGATGTTGTGATGGCACAACAGAGGGACTGGGGTCAGAGAGCTGTGAGGCCTCAGTTCACTGTGGGCAATTAGCAGGTTAGAGTCTGTGAAGTTTCTCTTTCAGATGCCTGCCAATGCACCTCCAGCCCAGCAACCTCATTCCCCTGCCCTGGTCTTGTCCCCTCTCCTCCTCACCTGGACACCTCAGTCCCAGTCTGACGCCCTGCACCTCCCGGCTCACTTTGCCCCCTCACCCCACCTCCTCTGGCTATGGGCTCCTTCTACAGTAGGACCAGTGCAGCTTGCGAGAGCCTAAGTGCTGCTTCCTCTGCATGTCCTTGAGGCACCTGAAAGGTAGGAAAAGCTTCTCAGGTTCATTATTTGCTTCTGCCACTTGACTAAATGCTGTGGCAGATAGCTGCCCCCCCGCTCTTTTTATGGGGTCACAAACTTATGCTGGAGGGCTCTATATAAGGAAACTGAAGAGAAGAGGATGCCCTAAGTTTTATCACATGTGAAAAATGAATGCTTAGCCACTATCTCCATGAGCCTCCTGCACTAGGGAGCTTGCCTGCAGCCCTGCTGCAGCTCCAGGAAATATAACAAGACACTTGACCTCCCACATGGACATGCGTGCAGTGAGGCTGCGAGGGGAGGGCTAGAGCCTTGTCACGCACTGGATAAACTTTCATGATCCAGCACTTCCAAAAGCTGTCACATCTCACTGCAATAAGGAGAGGGTGGGTGGGAGGCAGGACGGGGGTTGAACGCCGCAGTTTTTTGACAGCATCAGGGGGTTGATGCTCTTTGTTTAACAGGTTCAGCATGAGAAGGGTAGGGCAGGTAACACTTTGTGAGCTGCCACAGGCTTCAGCCAGAAGGATCATGGAGGAGTTTGTTCTCCCTAGTTTGTTCACTCCTTGTCCTCTCTGCTGCAACTCCCCATTGATAACATCCAGCATTTTTATGGTGCTTTTCAATTTCAGAGTGTAAAGCTTTTTGCAAAAGGGAGGTGGTATCAATAGGCCTGTTTTGCAGATGGAGTAACTGAAGCTCAGAGATATGCCAAGGATCTGGGCAAAAGTGGTACTGAGGTCGGCTGGGTCTGGTGCCTACCAAGAGGCTATGCTGCCTCTCAGTAGCAGTAATTTCTGTAGTATTAGGGCCTGCAAATTCAGACCTAGAGCAGACCATTTCACACAAGCCTTTGAGCAGCCTTTAGCAGCTTCCTGCTGGATTCTGTAGTAACTGGGTTTTTGCTAGTGATCTGTGATGGGACCCATTGCCACAATTCATTGTCAGCAATCTCCCCTAGTATCCCAGCCTACCAACAAGGGCTGTTCTGTGTTAGGCTCAGAAACACTACACCAGGGAATGTTGGAACATAGGACTATGGAAAGCAGAGAGGGGACTTCATGGATCAATCCAGCCAGAAGATACTTCAGGTCAAAGCTGCACAGCTTGTTGCTTGCTGTTAGGCTCCTAATGCCCTGAATGGGCGAAATTTTGCTGGGCTCACCACATGACAATATTGCTGGTGTAGCAACAGTAGGAGTGATGGAGTTGAAACTAATGCCATCCAGAATCTGTTGTATGTGGGGACAGAAGAAAGTGAGTTCTGCCATACATGGGCTGGAGTGAAGTTACGTAGGCAAGGTCAGCTTTATCCCTAGCTAACATACCAGTATACTTCTGATTTACAAGTTTAGTAAAGTGTTCAGTGTTAATTAAAAGCCTCCAGCATTTTGTGTAGCGTATGTGTGACAGATAGTACATTCATGCCAGGGAGTGGTCTCAAGTCAACGGATATCCCACCAGTGGGCATTATGATGTCATGGATTGATGGTTCATTGTATCAAAATGCAGAAGCACTTAACTCTCCGGGCACCCCAGCCCCTATGAATAATGCAACACCCAGGAGTCTTCCCTAGGGATGCTGCAATCTACCATCAGTCTTATCCCCATCAGATGGTGACAGTATTTACAGCTGAAGTGCTCTGTATATAATTACTAATCAGATGCAAGCAATCAATTCAGTTTCCATTCTCCTCCTCTGGGAGGGAACACCTTTCAGTGCTGAAGGTGACTCCTTCAGGAATTAAGATTTAAAAATAAAAGTAATAACCATAATAGATTTGTTAAATGAGCATCAAGGTAATTTACAAGTTGAGAGCACACATCTTTTAAGTGCATGCTGTTGCTTCTTAAGGAGCCCTGCCTAGCATAGCATTGGCCTGCCTTCTCTGATACCACAAGTCAAGGCAGAGCACAAGCTCTCCTCCTCCTTTGTATATTAAGGGTGACTGACCTGATGCAGAATGTGTGATGTGTTGCTGTCTTGGGGAGCACATATGAACTGGAGCAGGATCCTAAACTTGACTACCTACAGCACTGCCCTCCCCAGCAGGGTGGAGAAGAGTCAGCTCTTCATTTTCACCCCTTCTCTATGACCCAGTGAATGTTTAATTCTTTATAAAAAGGAGAACATTTTCAGTGGGAGGGAGTGAGAACACAGCACTTCTCAGTGTCATCTAGCTCAGTGCTTTGGGCAGGCCACGTGTATCATAGCACCGGTAGGGGATGTTAAGTCCAACCTCTGCATAAATGCAGAGTGCAACAGGAGCTCTGTTCAAATCCATGCTCCAAATTAAGAAGATGAGGGATGTGAACTTGGATTGCCTGCATCCTAGGTGAGTGCTCTAAGCACAGGGCGTTAAGGCAAAGGCCTGAGGGTGGGTGGCAGCCCAGCTGTAACTACCTCCCCTCCCTCATGTTTTGTGTTACCAAGGGGTGACCTGGTTTAGGGTCCTAACTCCAAGAGAGGACTCACAGCCATGAATTTTGAGTGCAGCCAGACATCTCTTTTCAGCCCAGGTAGGCTGAGGAGAGAGGATTCCTGTCTAGAGCGTAGGAAGCTCCCCAGTCACCATGCAGGCTTCTGTGGATCCCATTCTCAGGCATATAACTCCCCGTATGCTGTACAGGGAGCCACGGTGCCTAATTCCAAGCTGTGTATTCCCTTGAGCAGTTGGGCATGTAAGAGTCAGGCATTGTAATGTTCAGTCCGAGTTCCCCTGTGAGCCTAGCCTTTTGCTTCTCTTTAGCTATAGTCATGTTGTTTCTGTTTTTCCCAGATGAATCATATCTGGGGAGAAAAGGCCTTGTTTTAAATTTCAGGGGATAGGTTCATGAAATTGAATCACTTTTGCAGATAAAAAGGGATCTGAAAATGTTTGCCAAGGCTTCAGCTCTGCAAGGTTTGCCCTCCCCCACCATGTGCCAGTAGGCAAGTTTCAACATTTCTCTTCCCCCTGTTCCTGTACATGGGCTAAAGGAGAACCATTAAAGCAGTATCCAGCACATTCTGGTTTTTGTTCATTGACATCTGAAGAACTAGAATCTACAGTGGGGGTAACCAAAGTCTCGGCATTAAAGAAAGCCATGGTCTCCAGTGCTGCTAGATGCGCTACAGTAAGAAATTGCAGGCTGCCCTTCTGTAGAAGAGCAAGATGACTCTGACACGGGGGCCGAGCTGTGATGTTGTTACACATTCCAGCACCTTAAATAATCTGTTGTTCAGGTACAACATTAGTGTCTGTGTGTGAACGGTACAGATTCAAATGATCCTCCTTCTTCAATTGGTGGCTAAGGACTAGAGATGGGGTGGGCAAAATGGCCGATCCAGCCAGTAGCCGGACTCCATTTCCCAGCAGCCCCTGCCCACATGGCTGGGACCAGTCTTCATGGAGATCCCAGCCACAGCTGCATGGGAAAGCTCAAGGCTGGGGTTGCCAAGGAGACCAGCCTCAGCCACGCTGGCGCGCGGCAGAGCAGGGTAGGGGGCTGCTCTAGAGTCACTGAGATCTTTGATGGGGGCGGCTTGCTCTGGAGCCAGGGCAGAGCCACAGTCTGTAGCATGCATGCTCTGGGAAGGGGTGCACCAGTAGGGGATGGTGGCTCCTTGCAGTGGTGACAGCTTGGTCTGGAGCAGGAGTAGAGCCGCAATCCCCTGCTTGCGTGCCCCTGCCCAGAGCGTGCAGGCAAGCAGAGGATCGTGGCTCCAGCCTGGCTCTGCAAGCTGCCCCCATTGCAAGTTCCCAGTGGCTCCGGAGCAACCCCCCTGCCCTGCTCTGCTGTGTGCTCTGCCAGTGCGGCTGCAGCTGGTCTCCATGGCAACTCCAGCCTTGAGCTTTCCCACACACCTGTGGCTGGGGTCTCCATGGAGACCTGTCCCAACCATGCATAGGGGGGGCAGTCCACTGCTAACTGGATCTGGTCTGCGGGCTGGACTTTGTCTGTCCCTAAACTAGAGCAGTGATTCTCAACCAGGGTGATGTGGCACCCCATGGTGCCTTAAGATCCTTTTGAGGGTGCCGTGGGGTGCCACACAATGTTAGCATTGTCAGGTGTGTGTGGTCCTTCTGAGTTCTCTGCAATGTAACAGGGGTGGGCAATTATTTCAGCTGGAGGGCCACTTAATAACTTTTGGTGAGCTCTCGAGGGCCGCAAGGGCAGCCCTGTCCCTTGACAGGTGTCCTGCCTCTTGATCACCATCTTGGGACTGGAAGTCCCACTCCCTAACCCCTGACCTTTGCCACCAGAAGTCCATCCATCCCCGTCCGTTCCCAACCCTCCCACCCCATTTGCCCCCAGAAGTACTCCTTTTGTTTGCCATCTTGGAACTGGGAAAAAACCAAATAATGTACTAAAAATCAAACATCCACTATAACATATTTTAATTTTATTTAAAAAAATATTTTTGTCCTGATTTATCTGTGTTTGCATAGTGTATATCAGTGGTCTCCAACCTTTTTAAGTAGGAGATCACCTTTGGCATTTAAAAGCAATGCAAGATCTACTGTGTGCTGCCACAGTGCAGTGCAGGAAGCCCCATGTAGAGGCACAGAATTGGCCTGGCCTGATGGCACGTGGATCCTGCCTGCAGTGCTGGAAGTCCCATGTGCTGGCATGGAGCCAGCTTGGTTTGGTTTGGTTTGAAGGTGCACGCCAGGCGAGCTAGGCTGTGCGCCACCATGTGCAGTTCCCAGGATTCAGCCAGAGCCTGCCACAGGCCATGAGTGCCCCAAGGGCCTCCTGCTGTCGCTGGTGGTGGGGGCTGTGCGCCATGTGGGGGGGTTGTGGTGGAGGGGCCCACACTCACCCACACATACCCTGACCTCTACCCAAGGCCCTCCAACTTCCTGCAGGCAGGAACTCCCCTCCCTACTCACCAGCTGTCCAATTGCACACCATTGTGCTTGCTGTTTCCACATGGGCTGAGAGCCCTACGGAGGTGGAAGCACAGAGCTCACCCAGTCCTAAGGCATGCAACCTCTGAAAGTCCACCTCCCACTGGCTTTCAGAGGAGCAGCCATGGTCAATAATAATTGTTTTTTGGAATGGCCCTGCAGGCTGGATAGAATTGCCGGGTGGGCTGGATCTGGCCCACAGGCCATATTTTGCCTGCCTCTGCAACAGAAGAATTGCTTTACTATTTTTCTGTAGTAAAAAAATAAGTGAAAACTAAGAGCTCGCATTTTCCAAGGGCTGCCTTTACTCTAACGAGGTTGAGAACCACTGGACTAGAGTAAGGACAGAACCCTTTTGTTTTTCTTTTTGCATAAACACAGCTCTCAACATGCAGTAGACAAGTGGTGCTCAACCTTTTGGGCATGACCCAGCATGTGGGGTTGGTTTGTGGGTATGATTCGGCACAGGGTCGACTCACAGATGTGATCCGACACATTGGCTCAGCCCTACGTGCTGGATCCAGCCACGCGTACTAGCCCAACACCATGTAGGGCCCAATCCCATCCTGGATCCAGCCATGCAGCAGCTCAGCTCCACATGCTGATTCAACCTTGCATGTTGGATTTGTCCACACACTGGCCCCACTGCATACCAGTGTGATCTGGCATATAGGGTCATGTCATCTGGTCCACAGGGCTCTTCACACATCTGAAAATTTGGGAGCAGGAGAGTGGCAATTAATGCTGCCACTGTTTCCCCTGTCACCAATTTTTTGGACCCGTGGAAAGGTCCATGTGCTGGGTGAGACAGCTTCACTGCCCAGATCTGGTCCATGGGCCAGAGTTGGAGCACCATTGCAATAAAGGATCTGTGGCAAAGGATCCGTTGTTGGCTAACTTTAAAGAGATCATGTTGAAGTGAAGTCTAAGCTGGTATAGCTAGAGTTGCCTTGGGAAATGCCTGCATGGAAAGGGTGAAGGGTGGTGGCTAATTTTTGGTTTTGCACTGGTTTAAGTTTGAGCTTTATTGGTACTGTCTGTCTAGGCTCAGCACTAGACTCATAGGGGTTGTGATGACTTGTCAAGGAGCGTACTTAGAGATTTGCAAAATGACTGAGATGTATGCTCGTGGGATCTATCACTCCACCATCCAGCACAGAAGAGAGGAGTGAGACCTCTAAGCCTGCAAGAGGCCTCCCTTTCCTGGGCACTCCAAGTTGAAAATAGTGGCTTATTCTCTTTTAAGGCTGGGTGGGAGGGTGACTCACCATAAACCACTCTGGAGTTTGCAGCATGTTGAGTAGAGAAGCCTAGGTAAAGAGGGGGTGTGTGGGAGCTGGAATGCTTCTCTGAGTCAAGACAAAGCAAACAAGGCCACGGGAGAAGAGAAGTCTTTGCTTTCACTCAGGCTTAGGTAGTATATATTGGCATATCTACTGGATTTGCCTTTATTGATTTCTTCAGGGCTAGTTGCTCCAGTGGTGCCTGTGTCGGAAATCGCTTAAAGAATTTGTGGCTTGGTGTTTATTTTGTTAACTGCAAGTTGTCCGTAGTCCAGCTTTTCCTCATTGCTAGCTCCCCTGTGTCACAACCCAAAGGGTGTGATTTTTGTTTTTGTGTGCTTTGGCACTGCTAAATTGTCCCCGCTAAATTACAGCTTCCTTGCACGGTGGAGTTTTCTGCTGCAAAAGAGAACCCCGGTGCAAGGGAGAATTTCCCGCCAATTTGAAGCTTTCTTTGCAGGGTGCATTTCTTTGTTGCAGCACAGAAATGCTCGTTGCAAAGAGTTCCCGCCATTTGTATGCTAATTTGAGTCCCATTATTGGCCAGTTCTAAATTATTCACATGTGGCGGCTAGCGATTGGCTTGCTAGCCGTATAAGAGGCTTGAGTGGTTTCCGCCCAAGTTGGAGGACTCCACGAACAAGGGAGGAGGAGACTTCACGCTGTGTGAAGATCTCTAAGCGCTGCGGATCCTTACGGACCCAGTGCATTTAAAGCAGGCAACAGAGGCCTGATCACCCTCTAGCCTCTCCCCGTCAC
>NW_005842238.1:1011273-1034780 GCF_000455745.1 Alligator sinensis
TCCAGACGTATCCCTTCCCACGCGCAAGAGAACCGAACCCACGGAGCCTAGCAAACTTCGTGTGAGTGAGTGAACAGAAGAACCCACAGAGCCTAGCAAACTTCGTGTGAGCCCTTACGACCGGCCTCAGAGCTCTTCTACCCGGGTTCGAGTCCTGCAGGTTTATTTTCCCGTCGCCGAAACCCTTTGCGACGTACCCTCGTATTTTTCATCTTCCCGTCGCCAGAACCCTCTGCGACGTACCCTCGTGCCCTGCAGGTTCGAGTTTTGTTTTCTTGTCTGTCTGTAACCGCAACTTAAGCAAGCTTTCCAGCCTGCACCACTGCCATCTCGGTGTAAGTAAACAATCTTTTAAACTACCGATACGCGTTTGTGCCTAATTCCAGCTCGACGGCCTTCCCTCTCCGACCCGGCGTGCCCGGGCTGCTGGCCACAGCCCGCGTGCAGCGCGGAAAAGGGCTCGGGTCACTCCCGGCCCACACACCCTGCAGGTTTGATTTGTGAGGATCCCAGCTCTGTCGTGCTCTGAGGGCCATCTCTGAGGTTGGCCAAACCGAGACACTGCAGATAGGATGACTTTCATGTCCTTCTTTTAGGACCCTCATGTCATGGTTTCAAAGAACCATTACTACTGCTACTCCTGCTCTCTCTGGCTCTTGTCCCCACCTCATTTGAGGGGACAGAGGAGCTACTTTATCTGCCCGTGCTCACGTTGTATCCTTTCCTCCTCACATGTGCACACTTGTCATGCAGTGTCATGTAATGTCTGGTGCTCCTTTCCTTCCTTTCCTGACTCTCCAGTTCTCTCTAAAAATCAGTGTGGTTCATGTCTCCACTAAGTCATGGCTTTGACTTTATACTTTACAACAAAAGCCAGCCAGCTTTAATCCTTGTAAACAGTCGTTAAGAAAATGTGCTTTGACTGCTTGCACTGCACCAGTCATTGCATCTCCTTGATATACTGTGGTAACAACACTGTTGATTTGAAGAAGGAGCCCCTGTACAGTTTGTAAACTCTAGAAGTTGATGCTGTGAAGGCGGCAATATCATACAATGTTTCTATATCTACAAGTGGCTGCAGCCAAAAAAAAATGTTACGAGCAGTCAGGTAACTGTGGCAGGGAAATGTATGCAAGGTTTATTAGCTTTGTAGGGATCTGTATATTTGCTCTGCCACCAAGTAGAGAGCACGGTGTTTTAGAACTGCGTGGAAGTTTGTTTGCTTAGGCTTACTGCATATCCCTCAGAAGTTAAGCTGTAGCCCAAGACGCAGTCTTTATCCATGACATGTATCCTGCAACATGGCCCAAAGGGAGAAACAGTACTGGAACTTGCTGACAGCCAAGGGAACTTAGAGCACACAACCCAGTTGACTGGGATCTAACACAGCAATCCAGAAAAGTGTCCACAAAGAGGGAGGTTAGTTAGCTTGGTGATATTGCAAGATTTGGTGCCTATGTTTTCTTTGCACTCATTCCAAACAGCTCAGGTGCTGGGGCTTCCTTCCCTCTTATTGTGTAGCTCAGAACTTGTGGGGCTTTGTGAGGAAGGTGCTGGATCACCTTAAGCTTGAGGAAACTGGAGTATTTGGTGACAAGTCAATTCAGGAAATATGTTGCCCTTGTCGGGTGCCAGATTTAACTCCCTTGCATTCCTTGATGGTCTATTCATGCCAGGGCACCAATGTGATATTGTTGTGTTGTTGTGAGGACAGTACATCCTCATGAGGTGACAGGGAAAGTCAGTGCTGTGATCCTAGACACCTTGAAACTCTGTAGTGGACCCATTTAACTCATGGAACTGGGAAGATGTCCTTGAAATATGAGCCCCCTTCATGAATTTTAGGGAGACAGCCTTGCAAGCGTCATTCTTTCTGGGTGGTAAGCTACATCACCATGAGGGTAGAGAAGGCATGTGTGCTGGGGGAAGAGGGGAAGGTTAGCTAGATTGCTTCTCCTCCAGCTCACATATATCAAGACTATATCACATACATGCAGGTAGACCAAGCCATATGAATCATTGCAGAAGGCCTCCAAATTCTAAGGCTGTGTTTTCTTCTTGTAAATAAAACATGTGATTGGAATCTACAGTTAATCTGTTTTCATGACAAATGCTCTTACAGTCACGACAAACAATAGGAGAGGATATAACGGTATTTTAATAGACGCATTACTTTAAACTAAGGCAGCCACCATCTGCTTCGCCCCTCTCATTACCAATGCACAAAAAGAATAGTATTCCCAGCAGCATCCTAACGAGGTGAGCTAGTGATTTAAATGTCTACATGTGTGCTTTATTCAAAGCCTCACATGGTTGTTGTAGTTTCTCTTCAATGGAGAAGATAAGTCAAGGGAAAAATGCACTCAAGAACTTCTCCTGTAATAGGGTAATTCCTGCTATGGTTTCATAAGTCTGTTGGTTGGATGGTCAGTGGACCAAGTCCATTCTCAGAGATGACCTGTGATTTGAATGAATCCACTCTATCCACAAATGAAATGGTTTTCAATGTCATGTAAAAAGCCTATGGTAGAGACAGGAATAGAAACCAGGTCTGCTGTCATCTAGTCCAACCCTTGTAACCAAAAGGTCATCCTTCCACTCTACTGTCATATCAAAAAGAGTGGGGTCTCTATCTTGGACAATCCAGGTTGGACCTAGTGACTTGGCCAGGGTTCCTGGATACTACTGTAGTATTAGTATGGTAATTATCCAGCCATGAGCCAAATATATGCTCCTGTTGCTTTTTGTAGCCTACTTCTCCACTCCTGACTGGTTGCCCAAGGGACTGATAGTAGAAGATGCCCTTTCTCTGAAACTCCCCAGAATGTAAGAAGGTGGAGATCCACAAAGCCTCTAGATCCCTGACCAACACTTCCAATAAAAGATCTGTAGTACAGCAGATGCAAAGCTCCTTGGTCCAGGGGTTTGGGTTGTAGCCGTGTTGGTCTAAGAACATAGGCAGACAAAGGGTTTTTGAACCCAAAAGCTTGCTTAATAACTATTCTCCAACCATTTGGGTTGGTCTAATAAAAGATATCAAATTCACCCAAGGAACCTTGTCTGCCTAAGCTCCTTGGTCTACCCTCATGGCTCTAGTATAGTTAGCAGTGGGTTGCCTATGCCCAGTCAGGACCTGGGTTCAGCTTATGCACTAAAACTAGGTAGCCTTTGCAGGCCCAACTGGGAGCTGGAGAGAATGACTGTCTTTTATATTCTTTTATGAACACAAAAGACCAGATCTTATTCCACATCTCAGTTATCTGTGTGTGATCCCATTCCCCTTGCTCAAATCCCTGAAAAAATGTTAACACACTTTACTTGTTTAACAAACAATCATTTGATTTTAGCCTTAAAACTAAGCAACAAAAAGCAGGAAGCAGGAGGAGCCACCCACTTAGGTGCCATATGTTACTAAAGAGTAATACTAGAGGGAACTGGGCAAACTTTTGTCTCCTCCACTGCCATAGGTTCTGCAGTGGGGCCCATCAATGCAGAGCTGGAGTGTCCAACCCAATCTGCACAGCACTGCATGGTTCCCTATTTGGCTCGGAAGTGATGAGGGATGTTGTTCTGGAGAGACCTCCCAAATAGCAGGGGACTCTAGCACAGCAACAGCTTCTGCATCATAAACTCTAGTCAATGAGAACCTGCTGCTGACAAATGCTCCCTCCCCTTCTGATTTACTTCTTTTTTCCTGGGGCTACTGCAGTAATGAGTCAACAGCGCAGTATATTTAAATGCAAAATACCATTATCCTTCATTAAAAGATCTGTCATTGCCCAGACTCCACAGGGAAGAGTTATTATGCCATTATACTTCCAGTGACACATCACTTTCACAACCCCTTGGAGCAGCCATTGTGCCAGGATGATGCATGGCTCCCTCCCTGCCAATGTCTTGCTCTTAGGTAGGCATACAGGCCCAGTGCCTGTGCTGTGATCCCCGCTGAAGCAATTTGAAGCCTGGGGCTTTTAATTTATACTTGCAGGTCAAATACCAGTGGGCTCCAGATGGTCTGAAGGCTGCATCAGGGGAGTGTAAGTTAGTGCATTTCAGGGGCATCTGAGCAGTAGGATGGGGAGGATTTGGAAGGGCTTCTGCATGCTAAATCTCTTTAGCATTGGCCCCTTAGCTTTACCCTGAGAAGGCTCTTGCTAAGAGTCTTTAATGGCTCTGACAAATTTGCTGAGATGGGGAATCCTTGCCCCACTAGATTCCAAGCTGCTGGTTCGCTGCCCTCCCTCATCAGAAAACTGATTGCTGAAAACAGCGTAGCTGATGCTGAACCATATAGTCCTGTGCTCACTGGGCTTTGCAAAAAGCCTTACTAGGATTTCAGTGAATTCTGTATAATACAGATATGAGGGTTTCCCAATGCTTCACACCAGCCCTTTGGCCAGTAAGACTATGGAGCTAAGAGTTTTCTGGATGGTTTTTTATGGTAGCAAAACCCTCTATGATGCCCCAGTGCACAAAGAGGCCAGCCTCACAAATGAAGTGTCTTCCTGACCTTTGCGATCACTGGGTCAGCACGACCGATTACATAGAAATATACCTGAAATGTCAAAGCAAAGGACAGAGAGTCAAACAGTTCAGTCCATTGCTTCCAGATAAAAGCTCCTGACCCTTCTGTGCCACCTGTGGCCTTCTCCTCACCCTTTATCATTCATGGCAAGGCTCCTGAATCATACCCGGGGTCCCTGCTGCTCTGCACTTAGTCTATGGATTAATCAAGACCTTTATTCCTAACCCTGTCAAGACAATACAAAATCCCTTAATGAAAATCTGATTTTTGGGCCTTGCTGTATTGGCTAAATGCCATGGTTCTCAAGCTGGTCCCCTGTGAGGGCTCTCTGCCGGGCCTGCTCTCCTACAAGCTGTCAATACATATTAGCAAGCATGAGTGGCTGGAGTGGCACTCGGACTCTGTGTCGGGGAGTAGGAGTGCTGTACAACCCCCCAAGGTGGGAGGCTACAGCCTGTATCTGCTCTCTTGACTTCTTGGATTCCTGTGATTAGAAACAAAATGAAAAGTCAGACCCACAGGGAGTTCAGCCTGTCCTGAGCCTGAAGCGTGTGAGTTGCATAACGTCAGGAAGTCGGAAGAAAAAACCCCAAGAGGCTGAAGAGAAAGGGGCTCTACATTTTGCAGTCTATGTGCTAGGCATAGGGACTGGGGTTCTGGACCTTAATGTCTGGATCCTGGTTTCCGTTATGGGCTGTTATAAATAGAAAGACCACAGACTTCTAGATTAATGGTGGCCCCAGTGGGAACATGAGTTTCACCCTTGGCTGTCCACTTAATTGCTGAGTAAAGGGAACTTTGAAAGCCAGGCTAAGGTCTCTGCTGTGATTGATAGGCTGTCCCAGGACCTCTTCACATGAGAGGAAAGTGGACACTCCATCCCCTGGGGCAATGGAGCAGCTGAAGCACATCCCTTGGAGGAGTGACCCATCTCTCCAGTGCCATTTTTTTTAAAGTAAGGCAGTGAGAGGGGCTCAAACTAAAGCCCTCCACTGAAAAAATCTAGACCGTTGTGGCTTTACTCAGTAGCAGCAGGTTTCTCTGTAGACCTGCTTTCCACCTGCATCAAGATGCACGTGTGTATGTCAGTAGGTTCCCAGGACTCTGCTTCTTTATTTATTACTGCTCTGTGAGTTAGGATGGGTTAGCAGGTTTAGCTCTCCCAGGAGTAGCCTATGGGTGTGTCCCCACAAGCACGCAAGTGTGTTTCCCTAGGGACGAATAGCAGTGGCATATAGTTGTGCTGCTGCTACTTGTCCCCAGGGAAAGCCCCTACACATGCGCTGTAGTGTGTGGCAAATTGCCCTGGGTAGGCTAGCTGGGGGCTGAGGCCAACATCTGGGCTGGCCCCAGCGTCCTTACCTGGGGGTCTCCCGAGGCTGCAGAGGCAGTGATCTGGGTGCGCAGAGCCTGGCTGGCAGTGGGAGCATGACTCCAGCTGGCCAGGCTCCAGTTTCAGGTGGTGCATGCTGCAGACATGCACTGCCCCGCTTTTTTCTGGTGCAGGTGTTTTAGATACCAGGATCTTTTGGTATCTAATTTTGGCTTTGTGCTGCAAACATGCAGTGTGGAGAACCTTTTCATGTGCACCAAGTGCATCTTGTATTCTTTCCAACTATTTAGTTGATCAAATAAAAGATATCACATTTACCCAAAGAACCTTGTCTGTCTACGTTCATTTTGTGGTGTCTCAAAAGCCTTTAAGGTGCTGCAAAGTGCACGTTCCCGCTCATCTGGAGGTGCCCCATGGGTCTAGCCTCCGAAACAGTCTTTGATCCCTTTCGAATGGGATCAGCCAAGAGGGCTCTGTCCTTTAATAGCCTCTGATGCAGTCCCAACTGCCAGACAATAGCAAGGAGCTGTGCAAAAGAAGCAGGCCTACATTTGCCATTGAGTCTGACTGTGCATTCCTGGCCCAATCCTTTTTTTTTTTTAAAGAGACTTTGCTGTCATGTTTTTACGGCCAGATTGTGAAATGACATTAGTAGTCTCTCAAACCTTTTTATTTCCCTCAATTTAAGCACTTCCTCCAATTTGAAGACCTAATGGCATAAAATGTTTCTTGAAGAAATGAAGGGAAAGGATATGAAAAATGTCAGCTTCAAGGAAAGTGAGTGACTTGTGAAAAGGGCCATTTAACTGTTCCAGTAACCTCACTGGTAGACACCAGATGGTGCTGTAGATGATGGCCTTGATTGTCCCATTCATCGGCATGTGTAGAAGTTGAATCTTGGGGAGACACTGTTAGCTCCAGTGCAGTTCTTTATAGAAGCTGTAAAAATGCGTCGATTGTCTCAGCCTCTCTGTGGGACAAAAGCTGCTTACAGATGTGAAAAAAAAGACAAAACAGCACTTTAAGCTCACTGTGCCCCAGCACAGAGTACAGCACGTACCCAGAAGAGGTATCATGTTAGTTTGACCTGGCTCACCCAATGTCTGTACAGATGGTGCACTTTAGCAGGCTTTTGGACTCTTTTATCTATAGAAGATTGAATCAGCTATTAGATAAAAGCACCAAAAAACCCCGCTAAAGTGCCTGATGTATATAGATGCTGGGGAGCCGAGTTGAACCAATGCACTTCATCTTCTGGTAAAGCACTTTTTCCCCCTCCCCCATGTCTGTCAGCAGCCATAATGCCTAATAATACCCACAAACACTAACAGGGCACATCTACATGTGTGCTTATCTGTGCTGTTGTTACTATGCAGTCATTTATTACTTTGGCAGTACTTCAGTACTGCACAGTCCTGGTGCTGCACGGGTTGTTTCCGACCTTACTGTTCAGTAGCTTGTTGCTATTGTGTAGTAGCGGCGGCATCATGGTTCATGCCTGCCGATGCTACGTTGCTGTAGCGGTGAGCTAGATCACCTTAGCTTGTTGCTACAGTGATGTAGTGTTTTGTATAGATGTGCCCACAGAATAGTGAAGCTTGACATGGCATACATTGGCTGTGTGGGTCTACTACCACCTGTGGCAGGCTTTGCTTATCTCCAAAAGCACAGGAGGTCAGTCTTTGAAGCCCTTATCCTTACAAAACTCCTACTGACTCCAGTAAGAATAAAGGCTTCACTTGGTCGTTCATGAGCCTTGCCTCCTAGGTAAACACCCGTACAAGCATTTAATGCTCCACTGTGTGCTCCATCCAAGCAAATCTTGGCTGGGCAGAATGATGCTTAACTCTGTATGTCACTAGGATACCAAAGTGCCTGACACTATGGAAACACCTGTCAAGACTAAATGACTTAGGCACTGAAAAGACCTGAAGGGCAGTGGCATCTGCCCATCTGCTGGTTCTTCTAAGACTGCAGCTTGGCTGGGAATGCAGCACTGCAATGCAAGCCAGTCAAGCTGCTGACGTGAGTGCTTTTGCCTGGGTGAGGAATTATCTCTGCAAACATCTCGTCACATAGATAGGGAAGATCAGCAGTGGCTTAATTTTAATTAAGTTACACCGTGAACCATCATCCAGCTGACTTCTTTGATTAACTGGGGGCTGGATGGTGACAAAGGGAAAGAAGGCCCAGAGGTGACAGATACAGTACAGGAGCTAGAGTCAGTCTTTGCACCACCCAGAGCTGTGCGCAGGCAGGGAGGGGCAGAAGTTTTCTGGAAGGCTGGGGCGTATTCTCTCACAGCTGGTTGACCCTCTGCATATTGGCAGCAATTTCCTTGCTGTCCAGTGTCTTAGAAAATAGTTAATTTGCATGTGTGACTCCTCCTCCTCAAAGAGAAAGACAGAGCAAAGATCTATATTATAATATTCAACAGCCCTTCTTCCACCATGTCAGTCATGAGCCTGCTGAGGATAGGGCTTCTTCAGTATGTTTCCCATCAAGAAGCTGGAGGCACAGAGGAGAACAACCCATGCCCCCCACTAGCATTCAGAGACACTACTGACATCCACTGCAGCAGCTGGACATGCATCCTGAGATGGAGGGCTTGGGGCTCAATGAAACGGTGCAGAGCCCAAGAAGCATGATGCAGGCCATGCTGTCAGGACTGTTGGTCTCCACGGACCTGTTGCAACTCCTCCCTCCTAAAAAATTAAGAAATTGCTCAAAAACTTTCTAGTGAGTTCAGACATCCAGGATAGAGTCCTGACTATCTACAGCTATCGGACATCAAGGAGAGGGGTTTATTCTTTAGGGACCTCTGTCCTTTCCTCCTCTTCCCTTCTGAACCTCACTGACCTTTCTCAGTGCTTCCATGTCTCTGACCAGTTCTCTCTGCTTAGACTATGCTGTCACCAAAGGGGATTAGGCCCCTGTAGCCCTCTCACCTTTCCTCACCATCACATGGACAAAAAAAGCATCCCTTGCCTCAAACTTCATTTCTTCCCTCATTTCACTCTGGAAACCTGAAGCCCACGTGAGCCTGAGGCAAAACTGGGAGCAGTTCCTGGACTCCAGCTCCTTTGTCCTTGCTCTGAGTCAGAGCAGTCTGGGGACTCATTAATTCTAATGGGCCCTGAAGTAAGTGAGGAGAGACAGCTGTGCCACCCACTCCAGCCTGAGGCCAAACTGCCCACCTTGTCCAGAGGCAGGAGAAGACACAGCACTGTTAAAAACTAGCAGCAGGAAATGGCTCTGACACTACAACTGTGGGAGGGGTCCTTTCACGTTGCTACCATCTTCCAAGCAGAAGGGGGAGAAAAGACCTCTACAGAAATCTGCTGCTCTGAAGGCTTCCTTGGCAGTGGTTAAAATAGACAAACAGGAGTGTGGACTCTTGTGGCACCAGCTGAGTAGGAGGGGGATCTGCGCTTTGTTTTTACAGAGGTTAATTCGACTCCTTGCACCTTCATTTTATCTGCAGTTTCCAGTCCTTTAACCATGATCCCTCTGGAAGAGAACATGGGATCCTTAGTCTTGTGCACAACCTCAGCTCCACTGAACACTCTAGGGTGAGTAATGCGGACAGTGGCCCTCCTATAACTTTTTCATGTAGGGAGAGGGTCTATATCCCTCTCCTTTGAAAGGGACTGGAGTGGGAAGAAATGCCTCACTTTGAACAAGTTTAAAAGCCTTTAATTAAAGGCAGATTTCTTTGTTCACTGCTTACCTGGGTTCCTGTGTGTGGTGCAGTTGGCAAATGATGGTGAGGCTCTGCTGGCCCCTGATCACAGTGATTATTTCAAAGAAAGTGGTCTCCAAAGGAGGAATCTGCAGTATCTTCTGTTCTCTGTGGCCACCCCCAGGTCAGACTGTGATAGAGACTAAGACCCTTACCCAGGTACACTTTCTGTTTTCCAGTTCAGTTCTTGCAGTTTTGATCCTATTACTTCTGAATTTCCCCCAGATACCAAGGTTCAGTCATGGCTGAGATTATGTGGAAGTTGTAGGAAGGTTTGGGGGACTATTGGCACTTAAGGACTAATCTAATCTACAGTACAGAGTGGGGGTGTTACTCTCATCAGGATTCATTTCCGCCCAGGAGCTTTGTGTATGGAAGGATCAACACCAGAATTGAGTCTTTAGTGAAGACAAGCCCTATAGGAGCAGATGGGCAAGAGTCTCAGTTTATCACTGTCCTTCAGGTACCCAAGATGAGAGAGAAGCTCCTAAAATGAGAAGCAGTATCCTTCAGGAAACCTGGAGGTGAGAAATTCCAATACACCCTTGCTGACCATCAGTAGACTGCCAGGTGGCCTTCTCCTTGCTGATACCCGCTCTGCCATCTCCTTAGGGCCATCTCCTCCATTTGTCCTTTCCTTCTGCCCCCTAAAGGGCACTCTTCAGCACCCTGTGACTTCTAACAGAGGCTCCGAAATGCTGGCTCTCTTGAAGCATCTCTGAAACTAGTAGATTTAATGCCAGTGAAAGTGGTTGGAATCAAGGAGTGACATTAGCTTTTCATAAAACGGGATGTGACAGTAGCAGCCTCTCCTGGAAATGCCACCTCTGGGGACAACAAAGGAGCTTGTTTACCACTGAGTTTTCTCAGAGATGGACCATTGGTACTGCTGAGTCTTCAAGTAGTATGGACACCTGCCCACAGCAATGCCGTGGAGAGGAGGGTGTAGTGCTACAGCAGCAAACCTGGTAGCAGAGCATCCTGTCTGCAGAGGAGTCATGGCTCCATCCGCTCTGTCAATCAAAAGGACAAACACAGTGTGGGGAATCCCAGCAGTTAGAACTCAATCAACTCAGCAGGACGAGCTCAGAGGTGCTGTATCTCATATGCTGCAGCTGTGGCGATTTTAGCCCCTCTTTAAAAAGATACTGCTGCTGTCCTGAGGCTACGCATTATGTACAAGTAATATGCAAGGTTTAAACCAATATTACTAGTGCAACCTGTGGCAGCCCTTTCCATCCCTGGGCTAGCTGGAGACTGGTCCAGCTTTTAGTAGAAGTTAAAGCAGCCCAAAGGCAGCTCCTATGGCTTTCCACGGCTTCAAGAGGCCATTGCGTTAGGTGGGAAGGACCAGAACACAGGTTTTTTAGCCGAGAAACCTTCTTGCCTCAGAAGAGTTCTGCAGGCAGCCAGCTACGCCAGTTCCTTGGCTCTTTTGTGCTTTCTCAGTAGGGGCAAAAATCTTGCTATTAATTTAACTATGCCTCAGTTTCCTGCCTTTCAGAGAAGTTGCAAATATGTGGGGGGCTCAGATGTTTTAGTGTTTAGACCTAGACAGTGGGAAAAGGGTACAGGAAATGGCTTTCTATTGATATCTAATGTTCTTTTGAATGAAACTCTGAACTCTATTTTAAAAATATTTTTTTCAGAGGGCCAAAAAAAATAAATAAATAAAAAAAATAAAATCCTTTGAGATCATATCAGATATTGTTGCCTCCGAGGCACTATTTTTGGCAGAGAGTTTTTTTCTTGGTTTCAAAGCAATGGCACGAGGGAAAATTAAACTGAGAGACCTTTTGTGATCTTCCATATAAATGTCATAACAAGTGGTGTCATATCATAAAGTTTTAACACAGAAATCATTGCTCTTTCTGCTTTTTGATTGTAAAAGTCAGAAGTATTGAAAAGTCCCAGTGGTAATTTTGTCTCTGGGAAAGAAACAAGGAGCCCTTTTCACTTCTGTGGTGTTAAGAAATAAATCATCAAAGAATGCAAACCTGAGCTGTGATTCCCCCTCTATCTTGACACAATAATCTATATTTACAGTGCACTCCTTCACTGGCTTGGCTTCCCCAGCCACGGTTCACTGCTTCAGCCACCATTCTCCCTCTCTCTCTTTCACACACACAGTCACAGTGAGCTGGTGGCTGTTTTAAAAAAAATGCAAATGTACCCTTATCTCTTTTCATGACAACTTGCCTTCCCTAGTGTATAAATTCCTCTTCAAATGATAGAGGTGAATCAATATGCTTAATCTTCAGGTGTACATAGTGACATTTCCAGGAAGTGGGAATGTCTGGGGTGGCTATCAGAATGCCAGGACACCAGTAGGTAATTAGTAGTGTTCCACATTTTTGGTTTTTACCGAATGTCACCAGTAAATTACCTGATTTTTTTTTTAATTGAAGTTATTTATTTTTTACTGATTTACACCCATTTTTCACACGCCCCCCTCCCATGCTTCCTGGGACCCATGCAGCGATGGGAGCTGCTACCCTCTCTCTGCACCCCCTGGACGAACCGTGGCTCTGTCCCACGCCCTGCCCTGGCTGGGCAGCGCCGTGTGGGACTCCCAGGGGCTCCATCCCCTCCAGCCTGGCCGCACAGCCAAGGCTGGCCCTGCCCTGCCCGCTCTAGCCCCCCTGGGGTGCGGGGCTGGGGTTGGGGCCAGTGCGGGGAGGCAGCCAGGGCCGGTGCTGGGCTGGGGGGTGGCAGGTTTCTCCCCGCAGACTTTCCTGCCTGGGGAGGGGCAATGTGCCCACATGTACGTGTGTGCTCAGCCCCTCCCCCCTAAAATTTATTATTTTCCCTGATTTCTCTTCTCTTCTCCCAATTTCAACCCGGTTTTTATGTTTGGAAGATAAACCCTGAAAAATTCCTGGAATTTTGTTTTTGAAAATAAAAACCAAGAATGCAGAACACTAGTAATTAGTCTCTCTGCTATACTTAGTTAAACCTGCAATGACTGCTCTTCATTTGTGGTAATTGTAAGAAATAACGGGAGCCTCCGATAAGGTAAGCATATGTCCTCCACCAGAAAGAAAGGCATGGGGAAGGCAGAATCTGATCTCTCTGGATAGGGGGCCCAGCACTGTATTGTTTGAGTAAGAGGGGGAAGAGTTGAGAGATAGAGAGAGATGAGCCCTTTTGGAGAGATGGGAGGCAGATCCAGGCAATCTGGACAAGCATAGTATGTTGCTTTGAGTGTAGTCTAGAGAGGGCTTTGGAGCCAAGACCTGGCTAAATGAAGCTTAGAACTGTAAGGAGCCACACAATTTCCTGTTGTTTGACCATTTTTTGTTCAAGAAGATATGATTTTTTACATTCTTTATAACTGAATTAAATTACATCAAACATAAACCTGGCTCTATCAGTTTTCTTCCTAACTGGGACAAGGTAGCTGACCCTTAATTTTTCCCAGTGGTTTGGGTTAAAGTTCCCACAGCAGGGTTAGGATCCTCGATCTCTGACCAAATGGGACCTCCTGTGCTGGATAGTTCTTAGATTATATATATATATATATATATGTTACTAGCTGGAAAAGAACAAGCATTCCTTCCAGCCCTACATCAACCTACTGAGAGATGGGCAGTAGTTAAAACTTAGGTAGCAGTGGGTGGGCGTTTTTAGCTGAAGGTGCAGATAGATTTGGTCTGTCTTTGTTAGTACAGGCTCAGTAGTGCTGATAATAGTAAAACCTCTTGTGGAGGGTGAAATATTCTCCCACCCAATGTATGTAAGGGTGAAGTTACATGTTACGCTTAGACTGTACTAAATCTATGGCATGTTAAGTGCTGTTATAGTTGGAAGGTGCTGTGAGCAGTTGCATGTTAAGGGTTAATACCATTTATTGCCTGCACAGCTTTGACAGGAGGGAGGTGGCTAGGAGCCAGGATACCTGGGCTCTATTCCTGATTTGGGGGAGGAAGGCACATGGGAGCAGTACATCCTGGGATGCTGGAGGACTGCAAATTGCTCCTTGTAATGGGGCTGGGCCAGAACCTTGGACCCAGCTGGTTGCAATCAAGAGATCACAGCAAGTCACCCCCTCACCAGACACTACCTGCAGTGCCCTGGTCCCAGCTGGGCTGAGTGAGACAATCAGGGCAGCCAAATATCCCCTGAAGCTCTCGTGTGGGCAAAGGTAAACATTCTTGTTCCTGACTTCTGTGCATTTCCTTAATAATCTGGTTTTGACTTTTGGCTCAGACTCTTGGTTTCCAACTCCAGTAAGACCTTTGACATTCCCTGATTCTAGTTCTCTGCTTGTGAGTCTGGTTTGAACTTCAGCTCTGGCTTTTGGCTTCTGATCCCGGTTAACTCCTGGCTTGCCTTGCTTCTGACATCAGCTGCTGATCCTGGCTTCTCTTGACTTCTGCTACAGCTTCTGAATCCAATTCTGACACCTCCCTTCCCTTCTGTAAAATGGGGATATAGCACCTGAAAGTCTAGTATGAAAGATGTATATTGATAAGTGCATTGTAAGCACCCTTGAACTAGGGCTAGGTCATAGATACCTACATCTTAGGAGAGGCAAGATTAATTACAAGTTAAAGTGCCCCTAACTGCCTGAGCAGACAAAAGTGGCATCACCACCGCTCAAATGAGCAATGCTATGAGACATTTAGCATCAACTACTAAAAACTGGCCATTCCCTCCTCTCTTCTTCCTCTTGTGTTGTCTGGGTCTGCTATGTGTTGCACGTGATGAGGCAGCCAGATAGAACATGTCCCAAACTAACTACTCTGCTGTCCCAGGGGTTCCTTGCATCTAGCATCAGGAAGGCCAGAAGCAGACTGGGAAGCAGTGAATCTCGAGTCCAGCCTGGACTACTGAATGGGTTCCTTTCCCTCCTTGCCAGTGCTTAACTATTAGGGACAGGTTTGATTTATTAGAAGAGAAAGTGCTGCTTGGCTGAAATATGGGAGCTCCTCTGTTGGCCCAGTTATGAGTTCCTGGGGCCTTATTAAACTCTGTCAATGAGCATTTGCATTATTGCCTGAGCTCCACAGGACTCGATCCATCCTTTGGAAAAATCTTATGTTTTGACTAAGTGCTTCCCCCTGATGAATAGCACAGAGTTCTGTGCTATGTATTTAAACCCATGTGGGCTACAGCAGGGTTTGCAGTGCTTTCTAGCTGCTAGATTTTAGGAATTGTTAATGTGTCTTGTGTGTGAAGTCTTCTTGGGCCAAAGCGGTGTCAAACCAGACACAAATTTTGCCCCTCAAATTCATTTTTAGCTATCAGCAAAGGAATGCCTTAAGAAACTAGCTCAGATTTTGTAATGTTAAGTCTGTAATGAATTGAGCAGGGGATATTCAATAACATGTAAACTACCTCCTTAAATACCAGCTCTCATCTTAGGAGTGATCTTAAACGCAGCTTCTGTAAAGCTCAATGGCTTCGGGGCTGTTAATAGAGTGGTCTCCTCTTGCTGTGTTGCTTGCAAGATCTGGTGGGATCCTGCTGGGATATAACTGATCCTTCTGCTCCAGGAATACAAGCCCTGTTTGCCCCCCAGGGGGTCAGTTCCTATTCCACCTAGCACAGCGCAGAAGTGTATGTTGTATCTCACCCTTCAGACAGGGGCTTCCCTAAACAATGACACCCCATTCCATCTGCATATTTGTGCCTCAAGTTGCCTACATTAAGGTCAGTCTGAAAACCATGGGCTTAAGAAACACAGGCTTCTGATTCCCTGAGAAAGTCAGAAATGCTTCCTGCCAAGAAGTTAAAATCTTACTTCAGGCCCTGACTTAGGACAGATGTTGCATCCCTCCCTTTCCTTGAGCAGTGAGTGCTGTAGCGCCTTTAACAGTTCAGCTTCTTGTGTGATCAAGCAGAGTGCCTTTAATATCTGATGCTCTTTATCAGGAGCCTATATCTTGCACTTGGAGGAGGCTGTACTTGCTGATCTACAGCAGCTGTCACTCCTATGTTACCCTTCAGCAGTGTATTCGAGCACAGCACAATTAACTTGAAAACATCTCATTACTTAAACCCACTCAAATATAGTCCTGTGTGATGGACTTTGCTCCCATTTCACCAGGAAGGGATGTACTGACCTGGCTGGTGGGCGCACTAACCAGTTCCAACATGCCCTGAAATAAGGTTTTACCAGGGATACACCAACCCGTCCATTGATACAGACCAGAACAGCCTCTGTTTATCAGCTTTTTCTCAGCGCCTTGGAATCCTGAATGAGCAGGACTCCTAATCCATGCAGAAGTTGAGACGGGGCCGATGCAGAGACTCTGAAAGAGGAGTGCTGTGCTCAGTTGGGTGTGTGTCTGTGAGGGTGCACATATCAGGGCAGGAATTCCTGAAAACACATGACTTGTAAAAGAAAAACAAACAAAAAAAATACTGCAGCGAAGGAGCATTGTATCAGTAGTTTTGTAAAGCTAAGGAGTTAGATCAATAGATAGGATGTTTTCTTAGTAGCGATCTAAGATCCATTGTACAGAACAGAGAATGGAGTCTGAGAACCAGTGGAGTTTGAGGGGTCACCTTCAGTTCCTATTTCCTAAAAATACGTTGGTCTCGTAAAACTCTCTTGAAGTCTTTCCCAAAATGGAACCAACTGCCTAGGTGAAGGTTGACCTGTGCCTGGGTGAAATGGACCTACTCTCCCTCAAGCACCTCTTGCTTAGCAAAAAAACTTTCTGGTAAATCTCTAGCTCTTTAAATCTTCCTTTCTGCTGATGGAATCATTACAATTGCATTAAAATTTGCAAAGCTGTCCTTTGAGATTCTTCAGCTGCAAATCTGGGCACCCACAGACTGCCTGAAATGGACTTCAGAATGGCTTTTTCCCTCTGCACATAGGCCAGCAAAGAGCTGCCTAAGTCCAAGGAAGGTGCCTTCTGCACCTGCAGTCCCTCACTGCAACAACGTCAAGGTGGGTGATGCTATTGGACTGGGAGTGGACAGCATATTTGCAGGGGACACTGAACAGAGGCCTCTTCTAAGTAACTTTTTGGGTAAGATTTCTCTGTAGGCCAGGGGCTACTTCTGAAACTTGCCCCTACCCTCAGCATTGAGATGATCCAGTTCTCATATCACTTCAGCCTCTTATGAGTCCTTTTAGACCATTCTTTAAAGACCAAGGTTACAAATTTCAAAGGGACTTGATTTCTCTCCTTAACTGGAACAGGAGAAGCTGTGAGGCCAGGTGAAGAGAGCAGTGAATTGGGAATTGAGAGGTCTGTGTTCTTTTGCCAGGCCTGTGTGCTTCTTCTGTGCTGCCTGGGCCCTGTGCTTCTCTTTCCCATCCCAGGTTTCCGTGTTGCTCAGGTGGTCTCTTATTCTCAGCGTGTGCACTGCACCCAACCCAGTGCAGCCCTGCTTACAGTCAGGTCCTCCTTGCTTTATTGTAGTCTCTCTTTCATATGGCATCAGATATCAACTTCCAAATCTGACCATGGTCTGGTGTTATCGCTCCATGTGTGGATTCCATCTATCCTGTCTGGGCATTTGTAAAGACTGCAGCTTTCAATTACTCTGTGTGTTGGACACATTCACACAGGGGACTATCCAAGATGTTCAGCTTGTGAAGTGTTGTTTTGAAGCATCTGTATCCAGATCTCAGTCTATTCAGCTTGATTGGGTGCATGGCAAATAGCTGTGTCAAACTTGCTGTCAGAGATGGGGGCATTTAAATTAAGGTTGGCATAGAATGATTTAAGTTGCTCGTGAGTCAGGTGTCTAATAATTTCTGTGTGTTGCTTGCTTGGGTACTTGCTGTTGTTGCACACAGTATTTTCACAGTGGAGTTTGCTGACACAGGGCAGTGTTGTTTTTTGGTGCCTTTGCCTGTAAGGTGGTTAATGGTGCGCCATGTTTTGTCTGCTCGAGTGGGTCATATCCAATCCTTCTATGGTAGTAATCCATCTCTCCTTTTTTATATTGTTCAGTGTGGTAGCCAGCTGTTCTGTAGGTCTTCTTATGGTTGTAGGGTCATTGCATTGCTTGATGATGTTAAAGAGCTTTTGACATGGCACATAATGGTTTCTATAGCCTCTAGGTATACAGAGTTTGGCTATTTCAATTAGGCAGTTTGTAAATGTATTTTAGTCTTGATCAGGGTTGGTTTCTGATGGATCTTCTAATTCAGTGTTTCGCAACCTTTTAAGTAGCAAGTACCCCCTAACTTCTGAAAATTTTAATAAGTACCCCAACACTCAATTTTCCAGGGGCTTTTATATTTACAGACTAATGTGTGCCATATGTTGGAAGAAGGGCTGCGTATATAAGGCCGTGATATGACATGTCTGATCTGGTGTGGGTAGGGATGCTACTTTTTACACCGGGGTGAACAACTCAAGTATGTACCTGGGCTAGAGGTGATGTTGGCCAAAGCTAGGAGGGCTGAACCCAGTGTTACACAAATTGTGGCACGCCAAATTATTGTTGGGGAATTTAAAGCGCTGTGCAATACGCAGCGCACCAAATTTTTTGCCATAGTTTTGAGAAGAGGAAGGGGTGAGAGAGAGAGGAAAAGAGAGAGAGAGAGAGTGTGAGACAGGGAAGGGGGGAGAGGGGACAGGTAGCAACCGTGATTGTGGAGCAGGCAGGTGGTGTTGGCTGCTTCCGGGGCCACTGCAGCAGGGGTTGGGGTGATGGGGAGAAGCAGAGGCCCACGGTGCGGTAAGTCTGTAGGGCAGGGGTTGGCAACACCCCAGGGCATACATGCCCCTGCTGCAGCTGCCCCAGCAGCAGCCCATACCACCTGCCTACATCACAATTACAGTTGCTACCTGTCTCATCTCTCTCCCCACTTCCCTCTCTCTCTTTACCCTCCCTCCCTCCTCCCCTGTCTTGCTCTCCCTCTCTTGCCCTATATCTCACCCTCTTTTCCTCTCTCTCTCTCACCCCTTCCTCCTCTCCAAACTATGGCAAAAAATGTGAACGTCCATTTGCAGCAGAGCAAACCTGAGCAGAGTGCAGTGACCATATAGGCCTAAGAGGTCCCAGTGAAAGCCATCCCTGGGGGCCTGGCACAGAACTACTCCCCACAGTCTGTTCCCAGGGCTTTGTCCTGTTGCAAATAACTTGTGTGTGAGGGCACTGAGCACTTCACAGGGGAGACTGGCCCACAGTCTACTTGAGATGTAGAGTGTGGCCTCATTTTAGCTCCAAGAGCTCTGGGGGGTTGTGGGGGATGCTGTTCCCAAGCCCACAGCAAAGCCCTAACTGACCCAGCACACTCCATGCCCAGATCAAGGCTTGAAAGTAACCAGACAATTGGATTGTCCATCATGCTCATTGTGCCCAGCCCAGCACGAGCCCGGGAAGGGCTTCCAATGCATTGATTAGCCTTTGCTGCAAAGCTTCCAAGTATTTTGGGCCTTAATAACACAATAAGGAGCAGAAATGCTAATAAGCAAATTAGGAGAATGTTCACACTATGCTAATGAGCATGGCACGCGAGCCCATTTTGCTTGGCACTCCACTGCCAGCCATGGAGCCTGCCTGGGCTGTTCCCAGCAGGCGGCTGGGAGGCTGCAAGCAGCCTGGGC
Source organism: Alligator sinensis (assembly GCF_000455745.1). Taxonomy (NCBI): domain Eukaryota; kingdom Metazoa; phylum Chordata; order Crocodylia; family Alligatoridae; genus Alligator; species Alligator sinensis. The sequence continues at coordinate 1,030,398 of NW_005842238.1, forward strand.
TCTCTGGGTGACAGCAGCTAGCCAGAGCCTGGGCTGGCTGCAGCCAGGAGGCTGCAAAGAAACTGTTCCAGAATCCAGCATCCTGTGGCTCCAAGCAGACAGCAGGGTGGGGGACCCTGAGGCAACATAGCCCAGAAAAGCCCTGTGCCACTGCTGGCACTGCCTGCATCCAGCCTGGGCTCTGGGCAGCTGCAGCAAGCAGCAGTCAGGCTGCAAACAGCTGCACCGAGCTCCGCAGCCCTGGCATCAGCTCTGTGCTGGCGGCAACTTCATGCATGCCTCAGAGCAGAGAGTGGGGATAAACCCACTCTGCTCTGAGGTGCACATGCAATCACTGGCATGGAGCTGATGCTGGGGCTGTGGAGCCTGGTGCAGCTGTTTGCAGCCTGACTGCTGCTTGCTGCAGCTGCCCCAGAGCCCAGGCTTTCTACAGGGGGGGCTGGCAGCAGCGCAGGGCTTTTCCCTGTGTTTGGCAGCAACAGCGCTGGGGAGGCAGGAAGCAGCCCCCCATCCATCACCGCCGCCTGCCCCGAGTGCTGGGAAGAGGCTGGTGCCACTGCCAGCCTTCCTGCCTACAGTGAACTAGGCCCTGGGTGGGCTGGGTCGTGGGGCCAATCCCCACAGTGCAGAAGGAAGCAGGGCAGCGCCCTGCCCCTCCTGCACTCTGGGGGGCTCAGTCTGCCCCAAAGCCCAGGCAGGATAAAAAAGAAAGAAAACTTACCTGCCTGTCGGTGGGGAGTGCGTGGGTATCTGCGTGCCCACCCTCCACCTCCTGCAGCAGCCTTTGGCCAGCCTGGTGGTGGCAGTGAGCAGCCCAACATGAACCCGGTGGCGGCAGGCAGAGCAGCAGTGCAGGGGTTTGCTGCAGGGGTTTTCCGCGCCTGCGTCCTGCCTGCCTGTGTCTCGCGTACCCCCAGGGGTACGCGTACCACAGGTTGAAAAACTATGCTCTAATTGATTTGCTCTCTCGTTGGTCAACCTTTAATATTTCTGCCAGCCCACCTTCCAGAAGTTTCATCTTGGAGTTGGTCTGGTGGTGTGGGCTGAAAAGTCATATTGTCAGTGCTAAGGAGTGAGGGCCTGTGCTGAGCTGGTGGAAACTTGCCAAGTACTTGGTGTTTTACTCGAATCACCTTTTCACCAGGCAAGATCTAGGTTTGGTTGAATGTTCCATCATGCAGAGTGGAAGGTACGTGGCTCCTTTGGGTCATATATGATGGTTATATAATTCAGGCTTGCCCAGAGACAAAGATTATTGCCTCTGTTTCTACTGTTAACGGAGTTTCCCCAATCTTGATGTTGAGAGCTGACGTCACCTGCAAGTAAGGTTGTCTGGTCAGAAATAGGCAGGGATGTGATTGACAACAAGGCAGATGGCGGCTTGTATATGTTGACAATAATTCTGTCATTAACCTGGACACTGCTCCATTCTGTTGCACTCTGGGAAGTGTTATGTCCCTTGGTAGTGTATGGTAGGTCATTTCTGATGATGGTAACAGGGCCATGAATCCTGCTGGCTACAGAGTCTGCAAGGCTGTAGCCTGAGAACTTCATTTTCTGTAGCTGCTCTATATGTGTTTCTTGTAGGAGGACTGCATGTGGTTTCATTTCCCTGGTGATGTGTTCCAGCACTGATTAAGCAAGGTGTAACCTTCAACATTAAGTTGAAGAACAGTCTAGCTTTCCCCCCCCTTGTAGACAGGAAAGATTGCTCTGGCTTATCCTGTAGTTACATATCCAAACCGAAAGTATAGTGTATCAAAACAGGAAAAATTGTAGTACAAATATACTGTAGTACACACTGACTGATTTAAGATGTTTACTTTTACCTTATGAAAGCTGAAGTGCTGTGAATGCTGGCTGAAGTGACAAGTGAGAGTCCTTTCTTGTTGGAGCAAATGAATGCATCTAAAATCCTTGGGCCCAGGTCTTGCAAAATCAAAGTTGATTTAAATCCTGATGCTTCAAAAATGTGGGGGTTTTTGTTGTTTTCCATTTTGTGAGCCTGGGGTTGTACTTGGGACACATCTTCTGGCCCTTTCCGGCAGCATGAGCGCTACGATATTTTTTTTCTAAAGGTGAGATTCTCATAACTTCAGCTTTAAGGGAAATGCCAACTTTCATGAGGTTTACAGTGAGCTGGTAAGAGCTGGCTTCAAGATTTGAAGTAGCCTGGAGTGGGATTTGTTTCTGAATTTTGTAGCTAACCCGTATCACTGTTATGGATTCAGGGATATTGGCTTGGGTAAGTTCTCAGTCAGGTGGTCCTCAGACAGACAGACTGTCTCAAGGCCCTACTAGGAACCCAGCATAAAGTCCAAAGTCTCTTCAGGTCTTCTTGAGGGAGCAGGGGGAAGCATGGAGAGAAGTACAACAGATACCCATTGAAAAGACTGAAGAAGGCCATCCACCCCTGTATCCAGAGCAATGGAGTAATCTGGGTGGGGAAGTGCTGAGAATCTCAGAAAGAGAATGCAAATGTCTTCCACTGCCTACATGGAAAGAGGAAATAGTGCTCTCCTAGCCGCCTACTCTGCAAATGCAAACTTTCAGTGTTTAAACCAGCTGTGAGCCTGGTCTCCAGGTCACTGAATGAGAGCTCCTCAGTCCCACCACCTGCTCTTGTTCAATTAACAGACTGAAACAAGTGAGAATTCATGCTGTGACACTGGCAAGTTTGTTGTGAGCTGTTCATAGCTCCCAATTTCCATCCAGGTGACACTCTGCAGAACTGCTGCAGTGGGAGCGTTCTGGGTCCTGGCTCCACCCAGAGGAGTGAGGAATGAGCAGGTAACTCCAGCTCTTCCAATTATACAGCGATCCACTCCTGGCAGGGACACTTGCACAAAGACAAAGCTCCAGTGTGAAGGAGAGAGCCCTTGGCAATCTTCCTGCGTGCTGACATGCCAGACCCAGCAGGGACAGTGTTCCTTATCTGAGGCTGAAAGTTGAAAAAGGAGAGGAATTATTTACATGTCACACTGAAGCTTTAGCTGCTGTTCTAAAGCTTTTCTAGCAGGAAAAAGGCAGGAAGCTAAGCTTACTTTGCAGTTACACTGATTCTAGTTGAATTAGCTCAGGGCTGAATTTGGTCCAGTATGGCTCACTCCTCACTGAAAGATCCTGGTTCCAAAACACTATCCCCGATCCTTTCTTTCTAGGACACCAGTTTCCAGACCCCACTTTCCTTTGTGGGATGGAGCTTTGCTTGGTTCCAGAAGCTGCTCTTATATAAAAATGGAGAGGGTGTAAGCTCTGATGCATAGCCCAAATAGAGGGCATGGAAGAAAACTGCAGGATGTAGGCTAGATACAACCCCTCCCTTCCCCCCCCCCAATCTAAAACATTAGTAGACGGAGGGACTAGAGCAAAACAACAGGGGAACCTTTACTACTCTGCATTGTTCCCCGTGAAATAAAATTACTTGCTTCTCTGTATAGAGGGGTTGTTCCTAACCAGAGGTTAGATATGAATTGATGTGTTTCAAAAGGCCAGTGGCCCATCTAAAGTGGGATATGTTCCTAGAAATGGCCGATGTTAGATATTTCCAAGGGAACAATAGAGGTTACCTGGCCAGTTTGCACAGTGCACTGCCATGGTGTGGGGTGGCGGGAGGAGGGGAACATTTCCTGACACTTGCTAGTGATCCAGAAATGTAAAGTTTACTAATCTCCATCCCATGCCATAGGTAGTCAAGTTGCTCTCCTCTACTCCTGGTTCAGGTTTCAGATCCTTCCACCTGATATAACCCCTGTTACACTGCTCGTGTCTGTTCTCTGCTAGCAAGTTATACAGATCTGCAGTGCCCAGGAATGTAACTTAGCTCCCTATTTAAAATTGTTGTCTCTGAAGTGTCCATTGCTGGATTATGGTGATGCCTAGAAGTTCTAACTGAAATCATGCTGGATTCATTAGGAAGATCTTACCTCTTTGAAGGTCTTGTTGTCTAAATAGGTCAGGTAGGCAGAGACTGAGAGAAGAAATATTGGCAGGAGTCAGGGTAGATATGATATGCACCTAGTTAAACAAGATGCACAGAGAGCATAAACTTGTGTGAACTCAAGCTCACTTCATCAGATGCCATCCTTACAGGTCATGGCAATGCCCAGCTTCATGGCTCCCTCTTTCAAACTTGCCAGTTCTAGCACAGAAATTTTGATATTGCCTCACCCATGTTTTTATTCTGCACTAAAAAGCCAAGATCTGAACTTGATGTTCTTAGGCCTGAGCAGCCCCCGTTGTTCAGCATCTTGAATTTCTCAGCAATTGATTGTAACCCTGGAATGAATGCTGCTTGTGCCCCTCCCCGGTTGCTGTCTGTGTAGTGAGTGCCCTAAAATGAAGGTCATGTCACGCACGCTGGGGATGACTTTGCAGAGCGTC
>NW_005842238.1:1034811-1047432 GCF_000455745.1 Alligator sinensis
TTGGAACTGGGTCGTGTGCAATTATCGCTTGTTCTGTATTCTGTAGCCTTGCCCGGATTGCTGCCAAAAGGGAGTGCATGTTACACTGGCTGCCAAAGTGAAGGGAAAATAAAAGAGTTTAATAGCTTGTTCCATTAAAGATCTTCTTAGAGCGTGGCTAGTTTAACCTCTGCAGATCAAACGACCTTGTTTGGAGCTGTGCGTGGTTTCAAAATGGAAACCCCAGCCACTTGCCAGTCTAAACAGCCCTAATGTCAACCTGCAGCTCTAGCAAAGGTTGCTGCTCTCCAGTCACCTTGCCAGGACATCACTGCACTCTCACCTGGCATTGCCATGCTCAGGGAGTTGGGTGAGGGGTTTGATGAAGCTCAGATGGGCTTTGGGAGGATTCGGAGAACAGGAACACATCAAAGCGCCTTGCATAGTTTTTCTCTGCTTGAGAGGCAAGAAACGCACTGCAAAAAGGCTGGCGATGAAGTACATTTTAAAAAAGCAAAATTATCAATAATAGAGTCCACATGCAGAGCATGTTTGAACAGAAGCAAACAAAATAAAGTTCAGACAAAAGGGGAATGAATCGTGTAGCTATTTCACGACTAGTTTTCTATGGCTTCTGGTTGCATCTCAGCAGGGGCAGTAACCAGGCAACCATAAGAGCCTGACAGAGGAAAAGCAAGGGCTGAGCATAGCAAATGTGTTGGGGAAGCGATACGAGCTGGTCCCTCTGGAGTCTGCTGCACCAGCTGAGGGGACCGGAGCCTCACTTGTGAGATGTGTGGCCTGTCAGGCTACACGCAAATGCAGTGCTGCTTGATGCAGATGCCCGTGTCTTTCCCTGCTCCATTTTTGAAGGCATTCTCCCCCCCCACTTCTCCAGCCACAGCGAAAGCCCCTGCTGAAGGCATTCTCCACCCCCACTTCTCCAGCCACAGCGAAAGCCCCTCGCACGGAACAGGAACAGGAACTAAAAAATTGCATGTCAAAAATAAAACAAATCGACTCTGTTTCCTGGGCTTGAGCGATAACCCAGAGACTCCCAGCTTCTCTGATTTTAATTGAGACTTGTTTGCTTTGAGGCTCTGTTCACTTTCACTGCTTTCCCCTCCTCTGCCCCCCCAAAAGGACTTAAAACTTTGAAAAGTTAGTTACAAGCACTCGAGCAACTCTTCAGTCCCTCTCTGCCGTAGCCCAGTGGTTGTTAACCCTAGGGGTACTTAAAAAGGTCCTAAGGGGTACACAGACATACTGTGGCCAATAAATGCCGTGTGCGTGCGCACAGTTGCACTGCAGCACACAGGCGGCCAGGAGGGCAGTCAGGTCTGGCTGGTAAGTATGTTGTGAGGAAGGGGCCTGCGGAGGGGGCAGATCAAGGCCCCAGCGGTGGGGGAGGGGCTGGGGCTGCAGCTGCGGCTGCCCAGCTGGGGCAGGGCTCTAGACTGAGCCATGCGGGGTGGGAGGGTGGCTCCACTGCTGTGTGCCCCCTGAGATGGCATGGGGGGCATGTGCCCCCAGATCTGTGCAGGGCAGGGTGGGCTGCCGCTGCGGGCTGGAGCTGGGGCTGTGCTGGGCTCTTCCCAGTGGGGGCTGGACCAGGCTGTGCTCAGGGCAGGTGATGGCAGTGCTGGGAGGCGGGGGGCGGGGGGGGGCTGCAGCAACTCCCAAATTTGCCTATGCTCAGTCCTGCGTCCCTCCCTGGTTGGGCAGCCCTTGCTCCTGCCCTTGCCCCAGCCTCACCCGCCACCGCTGGGCCAGCCAGCCCTCACCCTGCGTGCAGATCAGGGGGCACACACCGCCATGCCCTCCCGGGGAGCTGCCACCCCCTCCCCGTGCCCCCTGGACAAGCTGCTTGCAGCTCTGTTCCATGCTCTGCCCGGGCTGTGCAGCCCCAGCCCCACTCCTTCCCTCACTGCGGGGGCCTTGATTTGCCCTCCCCGTTAAAAACAAGAAAAAAATAAAAAGGGGTACCTGAGCTGGAACTTCGAGCGAGAAGGGGTACATTTGTTAAACAAGGTTGAAAACCCTGCTGTAGCCACCTCAGTACCCTGTGTGCTGTAGTTTCACCTCTGCATGAGTTGGTGTATGAGGATTTCTTGACATACCAATATCCCGGCTAAGGACGCCTCTCTGCATGCAGACAAGATTGCTGCTCTTTGCTGTGCTGCACCACAAGTGCTTGTCATTTGTTTTGGAAGTTGTAGTCAATCATTGCAAAGCCTGTGGACACCAATGGGAGCTCTTCCATTTCACTTCAGCGGGCTTTGGATTGGAACTGTAATCCGGAGGTAGAAATACATCAGTAACAGCGTTATTCCTCAAACCGTTTAAGACAGCGGTAAAGTAAGATGAAGGAATTTCATGATCTAACACTTTTTTCTGTGAATACCTTATAGATAGACTGGTGAAGATCTTCAGTTGTTTGTGAGCACTATGGGGAGAGCAGCTTTGCATCCACTGCACTGCGGGGGCCGGATATTAAAATAGTCTTCATAGTGCATGAATCACAAGGTGAGGTTCTCATCCCTGACCATGGTGTCATAATGTTACACGTTGCACCAGTAAATGTGCCTGCTAGGGAACTTACAGACTTGCATATCTGGGAGAAGTGGGTAGTGAAAGCAAAGTCAACTTTAAAAAAAAATCATATTTGCCGTGTAACTCATCCCCAGTGGAACTGCTCCCCAGTGCTCCCCAATGCTTAACTTCCGTGGGAGGAGAATCGGAGTAACCCGACATTCTCTGAAAATCCCACCCATCCATGCTGTGCGCAGCCGTCATTCTGCATGTCATTCCACCGGTTGACGCACATCAGAAGAGTTGACAGATATAAAGACCTTCCCCTCGGGTTTTGGAGCAAGGGTTGAACTCGGGGCCCGTAGCTCAGCTGCCGCAGGGATGCTCTGTGCTACTGCAGGTTTCAACAGGACATTTTTGGTAACATATTCTGTAGTGCTGGGCTGGCTTTGAACTGTTACTTCATCACTTTCCCCTCAATCTGTCTAGTTCTCTGCTCGCAATCACTTTTTAACTTGCTCTTATAAAGAATGTGGTTGTGTGATTCAGTGTGGGGAGGAAATAGTAAAATGGCTGACACTGTAATTCAGTGGGAATTTTAAGATATCTCCCTCCCGTCCAAAGAAAGTGTCTCCTAGCGCAAGTTAGAAAATAAACTTGGAGCATCTGGTTTAAAGGATATCACTTCTCTTCCTGATAAGGTAAAGCCCAATAAAACTGATCAAATGCCAACAAATGGCAACATGAGATTGAAGCTCCTCTCATATCAGAAGATCTCTCTGCTGGTGGATAGCAAAGGCATCACGGCAAGCAGAATGCTTCTTCCATATCTGCAGCTCCATCAGTTCCAGCTGGGAAAGGGATGGGACTCTGAATTGACAAACCAACTGCTCTGCTCTCTCACAGGTTTCTGTCTGAACATGTGGTTTTCCCGGAAGCACTAACAGAAAAGTGGAAGGGTTTAACGAATGGGCAAGGAGATGATGAGCAGAACAGTTCCAAAGTCCTCTCTAGTCTTTGTCCCCTCTTGGGGATGTTAGGCTGCTTTTCCTGAACTACTCTTAAAGTCAGACCCAAGCAGGTGAACGCAAGGCTCACTGACCATCCTAGCCTGTCACGTTCCCATGTGTCTTGACTGATGCTGGTGGACAGGAAATGCGACTGTACCAGCTTCTCCTTCTTCCACCTTGCCCTTGTACAAGGGGTTACCTGTGCTAAGAAAAACAGAGAAATACTTAGGCAGCCAGGGGGCAGGGAGATGGGAAGAGGATTCAAGGAGCTGCAGTGCAGGGCTAATCATCACCCTCTTCCCAAGCACTAAAAATGTTAGCACGGGGTGCTGGTTTGTGCACTGACTAATGCCGCATACACTGCTTGGCCTTTCTCACTGTAGGGGTTTTGAGGCTTGCAGAAAACTGGCTGTGTTGCTCCAGAAGCTGGCTGTGCTGCCTTAGTGGGATGGAGTCTCAGATAGGCATGAAGAAAACTGCTCTTTGGCCAAGAACCAGTGGGATCGGGGCAGAGGCCAGAGAGCATGAAAAAACCTTTATGGCTTTGCTGAAGGGAAACAGCATACATCAAAGACCTCTGAGCTGCTGAGAGATGGGCAGAAGGGAAGGTGCAAGGTCACAGACCCAGAACCTCATCCTTACTTCCCTCCAACCGCAGAAGCAGTGGGAACTACCTGTCTTCCCCTCACACCCATCCTTTCCATATGGACTGTGCGCTTCTCCATTAATACCAGTGGCATTGTGGAGCCTGGCCTACTTTCTCCAGGCTGCTGGAGAGAAACCTGCTACTTCCTTGCCAAGAATGCAAACACTCCAAACTAACAACCCCGTTAGGTATGGAGACCTTCCATCAGGACGTCACACACATTGGGAGCTGCAGTGCTGAGATGCTGTCTGCCCTCTGCCACATGTGGAGGTGATGGTGACCTTTCCAGTACAGTTTTCCAGGGCTACCTTTCTAGTAAGATCTCCTTATTCTATAAGGGAGATGACTCCTAAGCCTCGTGTGTGCTACAGCATGTATCAGAGGAGCAGTACAAGTGGGGACAGTAGATCTTCAGGGAGCTGCCTCCTCAGCGCCACACTTAAGTTTCTCATTCTCAAAAGAGCAGAGCTATGTGTAAACTTCTTCTAGGTCAGGGCAGAGAGCCAGAAGCCTGCTGCCAGCACAGCCTTTACAATCTGGAATATATTGAATCTGTTAACCACTGGGTGTCTTTCAGGGTGATAAACATTGAGTGACAAATAAAAGCAAGGGCTGTGTTTTATTGCCCAGGTTATCCTTGTTCCTGGGAACTGTCTCCAGGAGTGGAAAGCTGCAGCTCCACCAGGACTTGTCAAATCAGAACATTAGCTGAGTCCTGTGCAGGGTCAAAAGTTTGTCTGTTGGGAGACTGAAGTTATCGAGCCATCAAGTTACAGCAGAAGAGCTTGAACCTGTTGCTTGGTATGTGTGAGCAGCTCTCCAGCGAGCCAGCCCCTTTCACACTGGGCTAGGTCTGATAAAAGGCTTACTAGAAGTGGGGCTACAGTAGGGTTGCAGCTTTTCCAGTGCCCAGCACTGCAGTTTGCTGAGAAAGGGCACACTGTTCTAGGTCGCACTACACCCTTACAGTCTGGCACCTTCAGAAAAGGAGTGGAGGTTTCTAAAAGGTGATCCCTTCAGAGGGGCTGGATGGGATAGCAATGAAGCACAGATCCTTTCCCTTGGTCTATTTTTCCAATCTAGCAAGGCTGGCAGTGATCAGACATTATCTGGCACCAAAAGGCAGCCTCTGGAGCTTGTTTGGTCTCTGTGTAGTCAATGGGAGCTAGTTACATCAGATCTGTAGCCCTGATCTACTCAGCCTGAGCTCCTTTTTCTGAGAGATACAGGTGGGTTTCAGAAGCAGGTATAAACCCCTTTTCCCCCAAGCTGTAATCAGCAATAATGCAGTAATCCGCCCAGAGGCGCAAAGCATCTTCATACCCTACCAGGACCTGGCTTTTCTCCCATCCTGAAGCAAGAGGTTTAATCTTTCTGTATAGATCTCAGTTCAAGTGACTGTGTCTACCACATGGACACTTCCACCATGATGTATGGAGCAATTTGGCTGTCTGCCTAACTCTCTCCCCAACCTAGCAGGTGGCTTTAAGTTGGGCCCCTTCCCCTGTCCTTCTCTTATCCTGGGGTGATACTGTCATGTGAAAATTTAAGTTTTGTTTTCATTCTGAGCTCAGGAAGCCTGAGGTCCTTGAGCCGTACTTCTACAGTACCTATTCTGTGCAAACAGCACTTCAGGGCTCTTATTCCAGCAACTTGCACCAGCAAAAGATGGCAAAGAAAGTGCATTCTTGCTCAGTGAGGGGCTGAGCTTGTTTGTTCTCTTCTCTCTCTGTTGGGCAGCGGTGCTGTTGCCTCTTGCACTGTAAATGTTTGTCATGCTTCACGCTGCTGTCTGGATCATTTCCCATCAATAGTCAAGTGACTCACCCTGCTTTTCTGCTGTAGGCAGGCTCACACTGCTGCTTAGCATGGCAAATAAATCCTGAAAGGGGGGAGGGGGAAAATGTTCTCTCCATCCCAGGAATAAAACGACTCCAAGTATTATTCGTGCCATTGGATGGATATGTGAAATGCGTCTAACTTCAGTCTAATTCACAGCAAGCAGGATCTTCATCCCAAAGATTCCCACCACCTACAAATGGCACTTGATTGCATCCTTCTGGGCTAGAGCAGAGAAGCCAAGTATTGCTGTGCCTGCCATGTATAAAGGGCCCTAATTCTGCAAAACTGGCAAACAGCACCTTCCAGCAGCTTCAGATTTGTTAAAAGAGGCTCTGAATGGGGAGTGGCACTGAGGGCACCAGCTAGGAGTCCATATAGCTATTTCTTAATATTCTGCCAAGAGGTCAGTGCCTCGGGTGTGTGCCTCACTCTGCTATTAGATATGTCTCTATTGCTCTCCAAGTCAGCTGAGTGTTTGGAAGCCAAGATTTTGTCAAATTCTCTACTTACAGAGCACATAGCTAGATTTTATCTCTTGAGCATTGCTGGGTAAATCTTGTCAGCTTAGTTACTAAAATATGGCAGAGGTCGTGTTTTCTTCTTCTGCTTTAATGAAAAATAGAACAATAGCTACCCACCCAGCCCTTTAAATTAGAATCAAGCACTAGATTATATTGCCTGTGAGCACTTTGCTATAGAAGAACCTAGTGGACCGATTTTAATGTCCTACAGCTCCCGTCTGTCAGCCAGGCTGGTGCCACCTCTTCCTACTGCTGGAGAGTGTCTATAGCTTGACTTCTCAGGATCTTGACTGCAGTGGGTATTCCAGGCCTGGGCACCACTGACGTGTTTTTGGCAATTCAGCTGCTTTGTAGTAGCCCACTGGGGTCGTTATCCACAGGGGAAGCACAGGCCTCCCCAGCCCTGAATAAGGGAGACTCAAATTTAATCTAAAGAGGAAATGGAAGCGCCCTGTTACGCCTGCTGTATCTGCATTCTCTTTCCTCTCTTCTGAGTGTTGAATGTTTGCCCTAATTCATGATTGCCCTGGAGCATGGCTTTACCGGCCAGTTGCTTATTATGGGATGTTGCTGGTTCAGAGGTGAATCAGAACTATCTAGAGGCTGTGAATGTCTCTCACTTCCTCGGCTGTCACTTTCTCTCTTTCTTTCTGTCTATCCATGAGTCCCCTGCTTCTCTCTGCCTCTATTTTAATATGCATGTGACCCCTCTCATTTTTTTCCAGGCTTCCAATGAGATGACATGTTCTCCAGGCGATATAGCAGTGTGCCACCCCGGTTGCAGTGTGTGGGGATCAGTGATGACTCAAGGGTGTCTATACGGCAAAAGTCAGTGCTGTGCAGAGATACTCCAAGGTAGCAGAGCTGTAACCAGAATAGTTGCATTAACACAGTCCTATAGCTGGGCTAATTAGGGGTGCTGAGAGCTTCCAGTGCCAGAGCTATCATGAGTAGAGCTGGGTCAGGGTATCTGCACATCTGCAGAATACTTGTTCTGTGCTTGGAGCTCAAGGAGCTGAGAAGAGATCTGTTTTGTTGGGTCTTTCCCCAACTGTTTGCACCAGCTGGAGTGTAAAAGTGCGCTGAGCAGATTTTCTTCAAGGCACAAGCCCTAGTGCCACAGAGGGTATTGAAATAATTGAGCAAATATGGAAATTGCTCAGGGTTCTCAGATGAAGGACAGTTATAAGAGTGGGAGGCATTTCCAGCTTGAGTCCTGCTTGCTCTCTCCTGAAGGAAAGATGGAAACCTGAGTCACTTTGACTGCAAAGACTCCGCCTGTACACTGTAGCATGAATATCTTGTCTTGCATTCCTTGATTAGCAGCTGGATGCTTTTCCTGCTACAGGTAGAAGTCTGTAGCCCCTGCTTGCCCATCTTGGCTGCACATGTTCCACATGCCAGCGGCCCCAGCCTGCATTCTGCCCCTCGCTCTCTGCAGGCACATTGCAGATTCGCGTTCCTCTGAGACATCTTCACTGACAGGAGGACTGAGTGCAGAGCCAGAGAGCAACTGAGGCCTGGATCCCCAGAAGGGCACTGGAACAGGCTGTGTAGTTGATCAAGGCAATGTGGGCAGAGGCGGTTCTGTTATGATTATGACACACTGCTAGTGATTAAAGAGGTAAATCCAAAGAGTCTGATATAGACCACAGAGCTGGTTCTGGGCAGCAGCACTGGGAATGTTTGCAGTTTTTTTTTTTCATATTTGCTATACACGTTCCTCAAGTCAATGCACAGTTATTTGCTGTAGGCTGTTTGATAAAGTCCTGAAAAATACCATATCAACCAAGGCTGCAGAAGATTCAAGCTGAGACTGTGATGGAGGGGCTACAGCAGGAGCCCACAGGATGGAATTTGCTCTCTTTTCTCTCTTACCCCCAGCTAGGAAGTAACCTTGAGCTATTGAGGGGAACATTTTTTTTCAAGTGTCCACTAATTTTGGTCATGCAACTGAATGCCTCAGGCCTAACCTTCAGGGTGCCTTGCACACTTAACTCCTATAGCAATCAATGGGTGCTATGACTGTCTGGTGCAGCTAGAAAAAGTAAACCTATTAAGTGTCTTATCAAGTACCTGCTCAAAACCAGTGTCCTTCCTCACCCCTATGATGGAGATCACCCAACTTCTAAGGGGTTGGCAACCCACCCAGCAGCAAGTGGCAGATCTGCAGAGCTCTGTCCACAGCTGCCTACAGCGGATGTGTCTGTTTTTAAGGCTTGGAATCCTTGAGATGGTGCCAGGTTTGAGCTGAAATCCTGCTGCATTTGGGAGGAGGAAGGTTACAGAGCCATTGGTGTCAAAAATAGGTGTCAATGAATCAATACAAGAAATTTGAGTTGCAAATGGGAAAAGGGTGCTAAAAGCCTCAATTAAATGATTTTATTTTTAAAAGGCCTTTCAGAAAAGGTTATATTTTGCTGAAAAGAATTAACTTCAAATTCTGAGCTAACATGTCATTAGGATGTCTGTCTTCTTGTCTCAAGGCGGTGTATTCAGTTGGAACGGGCTGGGGTCTAGATGTTTTTCACTGAGTTGCTTTTTTTCATATTCTGTGATGAATCTTCTCCTAGATCTTCCTAATGAGAAGAAGAGCCAAGATCTGTGGTGACTAAAAGATGTGGGTTTTTTGCCCTTATTCAGAAAGAGAAATGGTAGCGTTGTAGATAGATATGGAGAGGAGGAAGTGCCACAAATTTTTCCCCCTAAACCAGTGGTTCTCAGCCTTTCTAGACTCAAGGCTCCGCTGGCACCCCTCAGAAAATGCCAGCTCTTAGCTTTAATAAGGTTCTTTGGGTAAATGTGAGATCTTTTTAGTTGGTGTAATAATAGTTGGGAAAATTATTCTTTGCAAGCTTTAAGGCACAAACACCCTTAGTTTTTAGTTTTTACTTTTTTCCCCGATAGAAAAACAATAGAGCAGGGTTGGGGTTTTTTTGTTGCAAAGAACTCAGAACGAGCACAGATGTGGATTTCAATTTGAAAGCTCTGCATTTATCTTGTGAATCATGTTTGTAAATCTAACAGTGCTAACATTGCATGGCACAATGCAGTACCCTTGAAAGACTCTCAAAGCACCTCAGGGTGCTGTGACACCCTGGCTGACAATCACTGCCCTAAATCTTGAAAAACGCAGTAGAGAGCAGTGCCTGGATTCAGGGATGTTTTCTGTAGCCTTTGGATTGAGCCCTTATTTGGCCTGTTACAGAGGAGCAGCTGGAAGATCCAGGTCTGAAAGGGAGTTTTTGAACCCAATGGATGTTTGCAGTGTTGTGTCAGGGATCTAGTCTGAGCATTTAACTCAGCATTAGAGCTAAACTCTAAACCTTGCAAGCTGGGATTAGCATCCATATATGCTGACAAGGGAGAGCCTAGCCTGCTCTGTCAACTAAAAAGACTGGTGAGCTTGTGTGATTGGAGCCCCCCAGTTCTGGAAGAGGCAGCCAAGAGGCCAAAACGGGTGCCTGGAAAGGTTTAGTTTGTTCATGCCTGCCAGGCTCAAGAGCTGTAATGACATTTAACTGAGGGTGAAGACATAAAGTGGTACTGGGGGCCAGACCTGGCTCCTGTGGCTTCTGCTCAGTTCAGCAACTAGCAGCACCCTGGATATCCTTGACATTCTTTGTTCAGGTCTTTTCTGTCTGATGTTTAAAGCACAGGATTGCAGGACAGGAGAGCTGGGTCTGTTCCATGCTCTGCACCTGACTCACTGCGTGAACTTGGCCAAGTCACTTAACTGTACCCCTCTGTGCCACAACGTCCCCATCTATGCACCTAGATAATACAGTTGAGCCCTAACACACTTGATCTTGGGGAAAGTTGTAAAGTCCAAGCCTGGCCCGGGCACAAATATTGGCTGGCCCACCAGGACTGGCTTTACATCGGAGCTGGAGCCACATTCTGGATCTATTATGGATAGGGGTCTACCAATCCAAGGAGGCAGCTGGGCCGCTATCACGGGGCTGGCTGCTTTTTTCATGAGTTGATTGTGGCAGAGGCCCCCACATGCCTCTGATTGGCTGAGGGGCCCCAGTGGCCCTGCCCCTCACCAGTGATTAGCGGCAAGGTCAGTCCATCACATGGCCCTACCCTTTGCACTGATTGGTTGCAAGGGCTGTCTGTCATGTGGCTCCACCCCTTGCTGCTGATTGGTGGAGGGGAGGGGCCATACAACAGGCTGCCCTCTCAGCCAGTCTGTGGGGAGGGGAGGGGTGATGGCTATCCGGGGCTCCCCAGTCTGCCGGTGGCTCCCGCCTCCCCATGGGTTGCCAGGCTGCAGTGCTGTGAGGACTATTGGCTCCCTCTGGGAAGCCAGTATTTTTTTTTTTTTGGTCGATTTTACAGATATTGCCCATTCTTGCAGGCAATGCTGGATTTTGTGTTTTCTACAAAATCTACAAAACTGCGATTTCAGTAGGTCCCTAATTATGGATCTGAGGCTGCGGTTCTGGCCTACCTGATTGTTATATTTGCTGCGCCCCTGGCACTCGAGCTGCTTGCAGACAGAGGAGGGTCTGAGGGTCCTGGCTCTCCTTTGGGAAAAGGGATGTCACCTGAAATGCATAAAACTTTCTACATGTCCATCATCTTAGGCCCCCTCCCGGCTCTCCCAATGTCTGCATAGTTCTGGTGCTTCAGTGAGGCTTTTTTGGCACGTATATCTAATAGCTGATTGAATCAGCTACTAGATAAAAGTGCCAAAAAGCCCTGCAGAAGTGCCTGATTTATATAGATGCTGTAGATACTGGTCAAATGAATGTGCCGCTGCTTCTGGTAAAGTGCGGGTTTGTTTGTTTTTTCTCCATGTCTGTCAGCAGCTTTGGAGGCTAAATGCTCAGTAGTCCCCCTGAGATCCATGGCAGACAGTGCTCAGCACTATGCTGGAAGGGTGCAGACCCTTCTGTAATGGGTATCGCAAGTTGCTTGTATAGTTGCTCCTTGAGCAGGTGTCTGTGTCAGAGGCATTTTTAGCACTTTACAGATGTAGTTAATTAGGCAGAACTTTAATGTGACAGATAAGGAACACAGAGGAGGCACAGGGACATCAAACATCCTATGCCAAGTGCGTGGAGGGTCACCAAGGGCCAAGCTGTTTATTGAAAGCATAGAGTGAAATAGTGGCTTTGCAAGGAAAATTCTTGGTGCCTGTTATCTGAGGTTGCTTAGACCTACCTCTTTCTCCCAGGAACTCTATGCAGTTAATTGGATTTACAGTTACCATGATAGCTCTGTGGGATCTGTTCCTTTTCCATCTGCTAAGGTTCAGTCCATTAGCTCTTTCCATCTCTGATGGCCTTAAATATCTTCCACATTAGGGAGTCTGTCTGCACAGGATGTTCTTGCTTTTAGCCCAGGGGCATGTAGGTCTGGCTTTCAGGAGCTGGGTGATCATTATACTTCTCCCAAATGGCTCCTTCTAGAGCTCCAGGATCTGAGCTTGCATCTGAAAAAATAAAATCTCTTTAACTCACATGGTTGTAAAGAGATGCATTGAAATATGGGCTGCTGGTATAGACCGACTCAGGGACCCTGTTTGTTTGCAGACAGCTTGAGCCAATAGCTCAGACAGAGCTACTATTCCTTTCTTGACAGCATTAACTCTCAAGTCTAATGAAACTCACTGACATGTCCTCACCGTTTAGTAATTATACAGCTGATCAGAGTGGACAATCGTTTTGGGGAAGATCTGCACAGTCTGATTTATATATCTTTTCAAGTGGTGACAGATTGGTCCCTTCCAGTTCCAGGATCACATTAGACTCCCTTAAATTACTTTAAGCTGCCTTACAGTTAAACTCCCTTAGACCTATCCCCCACTCACCTACAAGTGAGCAAGCCTCAACTGGTGTATTTACTGACTAACAAGCACACAAAGAAATCAAAGTAGGGGAGTCTACCCCACCATGGGCATGCATGCACCTAGCTGGGCAGCCCATTGTCTCATCAGCCGAGCGTGGATAGCACCCGGTGAAATCAAGAGAATTGTTGCTGTTGGTTGAGACCTCTCTCTTTTGCCTACTCCCCAGGCATGTGGATTAAGCCAACTCCGACTCCTGGAAACCAAAGTCACTGGCAGCATCTAAAGGATTAG
>NW_005842238.1:1047463-1056229 GCF_000455745.1 Alligator sinensis
GGCTATGGATAAATAAAAGAGTTTAGGAACAGCTTAGTGAGCAGGGCTGGCTCCCAGATAAGCCACAGGCTCAGAATTTGTCCCAAACCAAAGTAAATTTTCCAAGTCTTTTCCCTAAGTGCACAGCAAAGTTGGGCTGTTGAGATGTGTCAGAGGAGCTTCTGTTATGGGACACTTGCCTTAGCACTGAAGGGGCATTCAAAGTGTTGGAGTCCCTTGAAGCTGGTTTTCTCCCATCGTGCTGTATCTGTTGCAAGCTCCCTGTTTGAGCCAAAAAACCCAGGTGACTAGTGCCTCTGTGGCTATGCACCAACACTGGCTGTAGCATAGAGGCTCTATATTGAATAAGACTGGCTCTTCTGTTTGTCCTCAGGGTTTGCTCCTCCTCAGTGATTTGGAAGAGCAGCTCAGTTAATGGAGAACAAGGGGAGCATTGACTAAACAAAACAGATAACGAGCACTAATCATAATGGAAACAAACACTGGTGGCTCCTGGCTTGTTCAAAGTAAATGTCTCAATTAACATGAAGGACCTTTTTTTCCCTTCCTCTTTTTTTCTTCTTTTTTTCTGTTGTAGCTGCAGGCAAGTTCATCTCCTGGATCAATTAAACTGTTGACAGTCAGCACAGAATGTACATACAAATTAAGAACCAAGGTGCCTTTTGGTGTCTCTGTAACTTATGCTTCAGTCAGATCGGTGGTAGAGCTGCATTTGGAATAACTCAAACCAGATGAAGCCAAAGGCTCATCTACACACAGTTATTCCTGATTAACTCCACATGCAGCTTCTTATTTCTGAATAAGAGTGCCTTGTTCCTGGTTAGCTTAACCTAATGAGTCAAGAAGAACTCCACAGGTAGATAAATCTGGTTATATCTTCTTTCCAGAGTTAACTCAGGCATGGGTGTTGCCCTTCCCACATACAGCCCCTGTTCAGGTTTGTGTGCTGGCCCAGCTGGGTGCTTTGCAGTTAGGATACATGCTAAAGCAGTTGATTGCTGATGGGTCTCCAAGGCCTTCCTGTATTTCTCCCTGTGTGGTTAGAAGGACAGACAAGTTTTCTCCTAATGCACTGGGAAAGAAGCATAGAGCTTGTCTTAATGCACTACAAAGAGCCATGGGAAACCAGAAGTTTTAGCAACACAGTCATCAATGCAGTATTAGGGAAGACACAGTAACTTGGGGATGGTTTTGCATCAAGGCTACAAACTACAGTTAACTGGGGCATTGGTCTCTTGAGATACAGTTTAGAGCATCTTCATCACAGAAGTATGCTGGCCAAATGCTCTGTTATCCTTATCCTCCTTCCTCTCCCCCCTCTTCCCTTCACAGTCTCCTAACAGCAGAAAAGCCATCTAGGAACAAGCTAATAAATCAATCCTGTTGCTTTTGCCCTTCTTTTGTGTGCTGAGTCACCTGGCTTGGAGGTGCGTTGTTGGAAACCCTTCAGACCATGAAAGAGTGACTGACCAGCATGTCTGATTTGAATAGTAAGAGTGGGTACCTAACTAGTTGAACCTCTGCAGGAATTGGTAGTGCTCTTCCCCCCGTCAGCTGGAGGGTCTTCTATGTAGGAACTAGGGTATGAGTTTTGCTCCAAATGTCACTATGTAGCACAATAAGAGAGCTCCATTCTCAGAGTCACATAACTCATGTTGCCCTTGGAGAAGAAGTCCTTAGTGGCCAGTCAGTCAAATGAAGCTGCCCTAGAGCCACCAGGCAGCCCAAGAATAGTAAGCCTTGATTGCTGAACCTGATGAATCTTGGCAGCCAGTGAGGAATATTGGAGAATAAAGGAGGCTGCCAGAGCTGTGAATATGTCTATAGCATAGTCTTGGGAATTGTATCAGCTGCTGCAATGTTTCTTTTTTGCACTGGCCAAGGGTGGCTGTAAAGGGGTTTCTCCCCTTATCTTTTTCAGCACCACATACAAAGGACCCAATACCACTAATCAAATGGGCTTCTGCCAGTTTGGATTTCTTTAGCCCAGGTAAGACATACCAGTTTATAGTCAGCATGTGGGGCTAGATCTTCAACAGAACATACTACTGCTTGTATTACTATATCTGATACACCTAGAGGGTATCATCTTAGATAGTAAAACCCCACTGTGCTGGGTCCTGGGTCCAGTTAGTCACTTCCCTAAAGAGCCCACCATTTAAACAAGCAAGAGAAAACAAGGGGAGAAATATTATCCCCATTATATTGGTGAGAGGTGGTGGCAGAAAGGCAGAGAGTCTAAGTCACAGCTCGGAGTTAATCATGATATAGTCCTGGACCCAGATCTCCTTTGCTTTCAGTCCAAGAATGGGCTACATGACCAGTTGTCCTGTCAGGACCTGCCCTTGGGTTTATGCCACGTGAACTCACTTTTGACAGACAATCTTTCCTAATACCATTTTACTAGTGTAATGTAGAAATCCAGTTTTTCATTAAAAAATGCAGTATTGGAAAAACACATCTAATTACATACAACAGACTGAATTCTAAAACAAATTTGTCATTTTTGCCATTGAAATAACAAAATCTAAGCAAGAGCAACTTTTGCCAGCAGATTAACTCTCAGCAAATGTCAGTCCCGGTGTTTTTGAGACTCTTTCTCCCCAGTGCTTGAAAACCAATTGAGGCAAAGCAGCCAATGTAGTGTAGTTGATTCACACTTGTAATTTAATTAAGAGAGGGTCTAGAATCAAAGGAGAACTGTATTAAAAAATAAATCAGGTACAGGGTGTGGAGTTCCTTTCTTTAATTACTGCTTGGATTTGTAATGGCAAAAGGCTCTATCAATCAAATACAAAAGAAAGGGTGTCAAGTACAAAGAAACCCTCCCTCAGTTAATTACTGCTAACTGAAGAGGAGATTATTGGGCAACATGTCAGAAAACCAATCTCTCTCTTGAGACCTTTCCTAGAAGGTAATAACAGGACCATGTTCAGTTCCATCACATGAGCAGGCCTTGGTGATTTGATTAAGCTCTTTTAGAGAGCAAGCAGGTAGGGTTTATAGCTAGTACAGCTCTAAAGTTTGACTTGCATAGTGACCATTGGCCCAGAGCTCCTCCCTACAAAGTGGCCTTATAAATCTTGCATTTTTAGCTGCCAGTGGCTCAGCTGCATCAGAAAGGGTAGTTTCCCCGTATAGGTCTTGTAGTTCTACTTTCCTGAAAGGTGGGAGATGTGGCATCCCCTAGACTGAGGAGTGCTTAGAATCAAGTCTCCCACTTCCTAGGGGAGAGCTGTAACCACTAGGCTATGATATAAGAGGTAGGAACCTCCTCTCCCTGTACCTCTGATTGCAGGTGGTCACAGTCACTGTATTTTGTACTGAGATCAGTGCTATCTGTGATGGGGGCATACTCTGGATTGGGGCCCTCAGGGACTTGGGTACTGTTCCACTTACCTTATTTATTGACACTCGCCTCTTTTCCTGAAAATTAGCAATTGAAAATGGGGTGCTATTTTAAATGAGGAAATCAATTCTGAACAGTGCAGTTAAAAGGAAAAACTGCTATTGTTTTCCCCTTCATTTTGCCTTCCTAAAACAAGGTGCATGTCTTATTTGGAGGTGTGTGGTATATGAGAAAATATGGCGATTTCTGGATCTACATGGGGCTATGACAGGAGATAGGCTTTCACTTAGTCTGTTTGCATGACAGAAGAGACTGTAGACATGCAGAAGAGACTTGCAGACACTGAGGAAATTTCAGGTCTCAAAGGGAGGCAACTGCTGAGCATGGGATTTTTGGATTGTAATTTTTGATTTGGGCATTAAAGGTTTTGTATTTGGCCCTGAATGTCTCAGTCTTTCATCGTTTTCTCCTCACTTTGCATCTGTGAGGCAGGCATGTTACAGGAGGGGAACTGAGGCACAGGGAGTTCAAGTGACTTGACCCAGGGGACATAGGAAGTCTGTGACCACGCAGGGACTTTAAGCTAGGTCTCCTACATTCCAGGCTATATAACCACTGAACCATCCTTTGTTCTTCAAGTGTGTTGGTGGGTGGTGGTGGGGAAGTAAGTATTTTAATGATTATGATTTTATTCTAAAGTATTGCAAAATCTGGAGTCTGGCTTAAATTTGTGAGCCCTTTTAAAATCATGGGATTTCTACTCTTGCCTTTGACATTGTGAGCTTTCACCAAGGCCTTGCTTTATGTTTTCAAGCTTTTATTCACAGGAATGGGGGCTAGATACTTTTTCTTCTTTTTCTTTTCTTTTTTTTTTTTAAATGGAAATCATGCTCGGATATAATCGCTTGATTGTAAGAGTTGTGACTTTAAGAGAGCACTAAATATCTTGTGACTTGTGCTAAGATCATGAGTTCGCATTGCTCTCATGTAGGGGGATGGGATTCCACCTTGGAAGTAGTCTTGAAAGGGGACAGACACTCCAAACCAGGCTAACTTGTGAGTTATAGCCTTTCATTTCAGAGTCTAGTATTGATCTCTATCAAAACAGCATGTGTATAATGAATTTAATAATTACAATGGGTATCCTGTTGCTGCAGCCATACCAAACATAGTGATCAAGGAAGGAGGCAGTTTTCTGTGTACTATATTAAGCCTTCCATTGAGCCCCAGTAAGACATCTCCCTCTTCTGTACAAATGTGAAATGCTGGTCCTGCTTCCAGAGTGTTCAGCTGGAATCATCCCGTAACAACCTCCAAAAAGACTTCTGGGCTTGGTTTAGTGCCTTAAGAAACCTGACCTGTTTCCCTTTCCTTTGGTCTTATTCCCTATCGCCCTAATTAGGGAGGCTAATTCTGATTTTTTCAGATCTGGAAATAGCTGCTGGTTTGCTCTCAAACTAATTAAATTGAAGGCTATTGGAGTCAACGTCAGGAATGTTGTGCGCACTCTAGTACAATCTATACAAGCATCAAAGTGCATCTGCAATCTGCTTCGAGGCAGGGACATAGAAAAGGGAGGAAGAGAAAGTAAATGGGAAGTCTCTTAAAGATCCCTGGGAATAACCATGATAGCTTGGGGGACCTGTCCACATACAGCTTGTGTACTCTATATTTCACTCTGACTCTCAGG
The DNA here is from genome assembly GCF_000455745.1 of Alligator sinensis. Taxonomy (NCBI): domain Eukaryota; kingdom Metazoa; phylum Chordata; order Crocodylia; family Alligatoridae; genus Alligator; species Alligator sinensis. The sequence goes on from NW_005842238.1 coordinate 1,052,503, forward strand.
GAGTAGTCAGCCATGGGCTGCTAGGGACCCAGTGAGATACTGGCTAGCCTCTCGGGGGAAGCTACAGAACACACATGGCCATTAATGCTTGTGACTACAACCTGGCAGGCCACTGGATGTAGTGAGGAGGTTGCCTCAGCTGAGAGATCCCAGGAATTGAGGTGGGCAGCGGGCAGGAAGGGAAGGGGGTCCTAGTGGAACGTTTCTGACGGGTTGGTGCGGGCCTGTTGAAATGCAGAGCCGAGCAGTGCTGGGTGGTGAACAAAGGAGTAGAGAGAGCCTCTTGACTGACGTGCCAGCTGGAGAGAAGGAAGTTGGCAGTAGAGCAGGAAGTGAGAAGCCCGAGCCAGAGGTGCGAGGCTCATGGGAGGAGACCTGGTCCCAGCCAGACAGCGTTCAGGGGAAAGATGGGGGGTATAGACAGTCATCCACAGGTGGGTCTTACTTTTCCAGCGTATGACCCTGGCGTGCAAAGTGGCTGAGAAATCTCTCAGCAAAACCTGGGTCCTGCTGGCTCTTTCAGATGCCTGTACCCAGAGGTTTAAACTGCTGTCTGGTGGGTTGTTTGGGGAGAGGGCACTGGAGCCGCTGGGGAATCTTATGGGTTCAGCATTGGCCTTGGGGCTGGGAGCGGCTCAGCCATGTAGTCCCACTTTTGTGGAGATAGAGCGCACAAGTTTTGGGGTGGAGGAGTGAGCCTTTCAGCCACACTGGGTATACAGAACCTGTTGAAACCAAAGGGAAATGTGGAAGCATATGGGTTGGTGCTCAAGGGTGCAAACAGCCCTCTAGTGAGAGCCTGGCAGGGGAGCCCCAGCTGAGCCCAGCTGTAACAGGCTCAAGAGGAGGTGTACAGCAGATGGAGGTGGGGTGGAGGGAGGGGGCAGAGGATGCCATTTGATACCTGGCACAGTGAATCCCAGAGCTTGGTACAGACCTCTGTGTGCTGCTGCGGCACCACGTCCTCGTCATCACCCCGCAGCTTCTACACCTTCAGCTAGGGACTCTGATTTATATGAGAAGGAAGCTCTCGCTCTCCTTGTTACTGAAAACTCTTTGGCGTTCTCCTTCACACTGTTGCTGTTACTAAGAGGCCAGGTTGTTAGCAACCACAAGCCATGTTGCTTTTGAATGGAGATGGGCTGATGAGAGGCTGTTAATACAGATCTGAGCCAAGGGATGTGTGGCCACAGCAGCTGCACCTGGCATCCTATTAGTGACCAGTGTGCTGGCAGCAGTGGCAATAAAACCGGTACAGAGAGGTCAGGTTGCTGGGGCCAGTGGGCAAGCAAGGGGGGAACACCTGTGGGAGGGGTGTTGAGAAGAACCAGATGAGGGAAGCAAGGAAGAGAACTGAAGAATCAGGTGGGGAAGTTTGTAAACCTGTTACTGTCTGGATCCAGATCAGATTTAGTTTGGGCACTTGGTTTGCCTTCCAGGGATAGAGTATGGATGTCACTTGTAGGATTGAATGATGCTGACATTGCATGAGGTCTCTTCTGGCTTGGGCTGAAGTATGACAAGAGCGACTGAGCTTTTGACTGCTTCCAGCAAACAACTGGGAGTAAAAGGTCATTTTCTGGTTTGGGGGAGTGCAGTGCGGGAGCAGTACTGGGGATTCTGTTTGGACCTCCTCTCCTTTCCCCACGCTCTGACTGTCGAAGGATTTGGATTTGAAATGGTGGGAGGAGCAGGTATTGTGAATTCCACACTCGCCTGCCCGGGGTGAGGAGGGAAGTGTTTATGCTGTAGAATTGCAGGCTGTGCAGGGCAGAAGTGAAAGCTGTCCTGGGTTAGATGGCCAGCATGAGGTCTAGGCAGTGCTTGCTTGCCACCTTGGCCCTTTGCAAGGGGGGATGCAAACATCTTTTGGCACTGGCTTGAATTCTGCCTCATGTGCAAACAAGCAGCACATTAGTGGGTGCAGGAATAGCGATGGGGATTCTGTTTGGATCCACTCCCTCCCCATCATATTGCTTATCCTTGTCTACAGACTATGGTGTTTATCTTGCCTTCTCTTTTACTGAAAAGCAGGAACAGACTTATGGGGCGGTGAATGTCTGCTCTGTTTCTTCAGGAGAAAGCAAATATAGGTTGTTGTGTTGAAATGTCCTGCTGGTGCCGCTGAGTGTCTTTTACTTCCTTGCTAATCACAGCCCTTGTCCATTTAACAAACCTGTTCACTTGGAATGAATGATGCCATTGGCAGCTTGTCCAGGTGGAGGAAAATAGATAATGGAAGAGAAATGCAACCTTGCTTTCCCTTAAGAGAGCCATCTGTTATGTTTTCCTGGCTATGCATGGTGACAAGACACTGCAGACGGTTAGCATTCCAGGGAAGGGTTACCTGCAGTTGTGCACAGGCATCTGGCAGTGAGATGCAGATGTCTGAGGTGCCTGTAGCAAACAAGTTCCTGAGGCCTGTGGTGTGAGGTGGGGAGGCATACAAGAAGCATGTCTATTTAATCTGGTATGGGGGGAACAGGAATGGGGCTTGGTCTCAAAAACTGTCAGATGTCTCTGAAAAACCTGCTGCATCATGTGGAAATCTATAAAACCCGGTAGCATGACTAGAAAACCTGATTAAGGCCTGCCAGGGACCCTAAATATTCTGTGTTCCTCCTTTAGCTAAGGAGGATCCTGCTGTGCTATGAAATCAATAAAGACTTTTTTTCAGATCCAAATACTATCTGCCAAGGCAGCAGACAGTATTCACAACTGGCATGTCTCTGGAGGGTTTTGTCTGGAAACATTCGGGCAGGGATGCAATGAGCAGAGTGTGAAACATAGAAAGAAAGGCCCTTCCTCTGCATACAGCACTAAATGCTGTTCAACTTGGAGCTGGAGCTTGCAGACCTGAAATCTTAATTCTTTCCCCGGCTTTAGGCACTGGGGGAGCATGGTCTGTAACATGGCTCTTGAAAAGCCTCCAAAGCATTATAAAGTGGTGGCTCCTGGAATACAGAAAATGCCACTCAAATGACACAACATAGAGAGAGCAGTGGATTAGTAGTGAATTTCAAAATGACCTTTTGCCTTTTTAAAATGAATCCACTGTATTTAAAACTTCCAGAACTTTAAATGGGAAACTTTGATCCTTTAGAAACAAAAGAGGCATTTGCAAAGGATGGAGCCAGAAGCGCTGGATCTGAATGATAAGCACCCCTTGTTTCAGGGGCACCTGGCTAAACCCCTAGGGACAGAAGTAAGGCTGGAAGCCATGTCTAGCAGAGATCCCCTGAACTTTTACTATGCATTTTCTACTTCAGGAACAGCTTTGTGTTCTGAAAAAGTATTTTATCTAACCAAGGGCATAGAGTAGGTTGTTTAGGCTGGGGGAGATCGCTTGTTGCTTAGTTGTTTAATTGCTGGCCTCACTAGAGGAAAAGCTGTATCAACAAAGTTCTGGAGCTGGAAGGGGGGTTACTTGCTGGGCTTGCTACACATTTCATCACATCAGCAAGTTTAACCTGTTACGTAGCTATATAAGGCAGACGCCCACTGGGGTGGGGGTGGTTGCTTTGCGAACGATTGCCAAGCGCCACTTTCTGCGTAGAAATAAAGATTAAGTTGGATCCTTCACCCCTGTGTGTTTATTGGCACAAGCGCACCGGGCACGAACTCACTGTCCTTTGGGGACAACAATTTCTGGCGACCACGAAGGGACGCTAGCTGACTGCCTTGCCCGGTCCACCTCTTCGGCTCCGGCAACAACTGTGGACGGCGC
>NW_005842238.1:1060689-1073683 GCF_000455745.1 Alligator sinensis
CATAGAGTAGGTTGTTTAGGCTGGGGGAGATCGCTTGTTGCTTAGTTGTTTAATTGCTGGCCTCACTAGAGGAAAAGCTGTATCAACAAAGTTCTGGAGCTGGAAGGGGGGTTACTTGGGAGGGAGCTGGAAGGGGGGTTACTTGCTGGGCTTGCTACACATTTCATCACATCAGCAAGTTTAACCTGTTACGTAGCTATATAAGGCAGCCCACTGGGGTGGGGGTGCTTGCTTTGCGAACGATTGCCAAGCGCCACTTTCTGCACAGAAATAAAGATTAAGTTGGCTCCTTCACCCCTGTGTGTTTATTGGCACAAGCGCACCGGGCACGAACTCACTGTCCTTTGGGGACAACGTGAAGGTTCAAAATCCAGATCCAACTCCTGTGATTTTTTACTTATATCCACTGATAACCTCCAAGTTTAGGGACAGACATTACACAAACTGGTTTAAGTGATCAGAAACTGGTTTAAACCTGTAACAGAACAGACATTCAATGCACATAAACCAGTTTGAAAATGGCTGAGACTGGTTTAAGATAAACCTGGTTGAAGGTAGTATCAGACTTAACTGATTTGGATCAAACCGGTTTATGCAATGTCTGTCCCAGACCCCTTTCTGGTTTAACTTAAACCAGAGTCTCCCAGCATCCCAAATGCTTTGCAGCACTGGGTGGGGCTCTCTGCTCCCTAGCAGGGCTGGCCCCTCCCCTCTGTTCCCTGGCTGGAGCTCCAACAGAGATGGCAGGCACAGCAATGTCTACCTGGCTTCTCTGTGCCCCATTCCCTCCTCACAACTCCCTGCTCAAGCAGGGATCTTCCCTCCTCTCTCCCGTAGCATGGGCCATAGCCAGTATGTGGTATGCTAGCTAATGCTGAGACATGTCTGTGTAAGGCAGACAGAACAGTGTCTGCTTAGGGCTTTTTGGAGCTAATCAACAGGTAGCTGGTAATGTCCCTCCATTCCTTCCTTGGAAAAAGTTGTTTAAGAAGAGCTTGAACTAATTAGAGAGGCTTTTGTTTTCTGATGGGCTGATAAATGCTTTGTTATCAAGGGGGGCGGGGAACCCCTCCCTAATCAGAGCCTAGCCATGTCCCCCTCAGCTCAGCACTTTAGAAGGGAAGGGAGGGCTGTTTTAGCCCCCTGCTTCTAGCCTGAGCTACTGCAGTCATGTGCCTGCATTTCCTCCATCCAGAGGGAATATCTTGACAGTTGCAAAATGGTTCAACCTAGGCAGGTTAGACTAACCTGCAAAGATTGAATCAATTCAGGCTCAGGGTTTTTGAATGTCTGCTCTTAGCCCAAGAGATGTAGTCACCACATCACATGGATTGTAACTATTACCTGTTCTTGCAGGAGCATTGTCCACATTGCCAGCCCAAAACATTCCAAAATTGTGGAATTTCTTTTTAAAAAAACAAACAAAAACAAAACCTTTGAGATTTTCTTTATTTGCCTTCTGCTTTCTGAGGCTTGAAAATTTACTTCCTACATGGGCCCTTATACCCATGAGGAATATCGCTGTAGTTTTTAATGGTGCAAACTAAAATACATGTGTTGTGTTTTAGTTTGCTACATAAAAAAGTCGTTTAAGTTGAAATATGCTGCCAACTGTGTACACTGATGAAATTTAATTGTAACATGCCACTGAATGTGTACACTGTTATGTAATTAAATTGTTAAAAAGGGCAATTAAACCATTAAAAGGGGCAATGTCCTTATGTGTACAAGGGCCCTTAGTCACATGTACAAGGGCTCCACATGTATAATTTTTTTTCTTTACAAATCTTGTTGGGGTTTTGCTTGTTTGTTTCCAGTGAAAGATGAGATATTTGCATGAGTCCAAAACTTGGGAGCTCTAAAACTTCAAGTCTCATGAGTTTTTAGGTTTTTTACCACGAATATCCAAAAGCTGAGAAATGCAGTGGAGCCAGTTCTCAAGATTTTATCCTACCTAGCATAAATCTTGCTAAAAAACAAGATAGCTCAGGAAGTTGACACAGCATTGGTGTATACAATTCCTCAAAACTCAAAATATCAGAACTGCATCTTCCCTAGGAAATTAATAAGTTGCAGTATAGAATCCTACCACTGTCCTCTGCAAACTAAAGCGTGTATTTTATTGCACCCATGAAGAGCAGAGAACTGCACACACTACTATCTCTGTGTGCAAATTTTTAGTTACTAGTAACAGGACTAGGATTTCATTTTCTTCTAGTTTACAGTTATTCAAAAGATGCTATGCATATATTTTTATTGAAAGTATTTTCTTCTCTGAGTATTTTAAGGTTATATACTTTAAGACAATATTCTACCAAAGATGTTGGTTACTTCTATTTAACTCATGCTTCCTTAAATGCTTGAGATGAGAAGGCTCTTTTAAGATGCATACTTACAAATATTGTGACTTAGTATGATTTATATGAAGATTTGAATATTAAGTATACTGGGAAGATTTTATGTGCCGTACAGGCAGCTTCTCCAGGACTTCAATGTGTGCTGGTGAGATGAAGTTGTAAAGCACTGCTGAGGGATTAGATTTTTATTTTTCTTGTAATGGTTTTAATGGGATATTGAAATGCTATTATAATATCAGACATTAAGTGCTTTTCTTGTTGAGCACAACATTGTTTAGACTCTGTATTCCTGAAGTGAACGGTTGAGCTAACCTTTCGTAAATAGAAAGAACTAGTGTGATTTGATTCGGATTTAAAATTATTGATTTTTATTGATGTGCCTGCTGCAAGACACCTTGAATGGCTTCTATAAAGTAACAGACTTAATGCCTGCTTTGGTTTCATAGAACTTAGTTCTGTTTCCTCAAATTTGTCCATTTGTAAGCTGTTTACATTATCTAAGATATTCCAAACAGGTTTTGGCAACCTTTAAAGAAAATCCCTTGCCCCTCTATATAAGCTGGTTTAGTTATTTCTAATGCACTAAAAAAGGTCTTATTGCTAATTTTGGTCCCCTCCAAAGGTAGACTCTCACAGATGTCATCTCTGAAGGCTCTCTGCGGAGAGGCATAGAAAGAGATGGTAACTGACTAACCTTTGCTTATTGTTTGTGCCCTGTTTTTTTCCCTTTTTTTTTTAATAATCACATTTGCTCTGACTATTTTATTATTTTGCTTCTCTTTTAATCACGGTGCTTCCTACTGCCTGGAAAAGAACTATCAGAACTCTGAAGTCACAGAATGGCCTCTTAGTAGAGGACCGGGAGCAAAATATCTGACTAGCTTTTGAGTGGAGCTTCATCAGTTTATGAGCAAAATTATATGATGTTGCTCTATTCATCATAGCAGGAAGTTCTTTCCCACCCTATGTTTCTGACCTTGTGTGACAGGTTAGCTGGTAGTGATTTAGCTCAGGGGTTTTGAAAGGGTAAAAGATGATTGGAGGGCTTGGGATTCCCTTTCCTCACCAATCAGGCCCCAGAGATTCACCCTCTGTGTCCCCTGATTGGCCCCTTGGGTCACCTGGAGGGGGATAAAAGGGGCAGCGCAGCTGACTCAGGGGAGGGACCACAAGGAAGGAGTTTCAAAGAGTAGGCAAAGAGCTGGGCCAGCGAGGTGGGAACAGTTGCCCCAGAAGAACCTGAAGGAGTGGGACCTGCAGGCAGCAGTTGGACCCTCAGCAGCGCGGCATGCGGCCGGCAGGAGAGGCTCCCGCTGGGCTCCAGGATCCCCTACAAGAGGGTGCAGCCAGCAGGAAAGGCTCCCCAGCTCCAGCAAGGATCTGAGCAGTGACCTGAGAGGTTCCCAGCTCTGCTTCCAGCTCCTCCGATAAGAGGCCAGGCAGCTCAAGGTGAGGCCGGGGCTCCTGGAAAGGCAAGACCCTAGCCTGGCACAGCACCAGCACTGGTGACTGTGGGGTAGCATTTCTGCTTACCATGTGGGAGATCTGAGTTCAAGTCCCAGTTGGGGTGAGTGAGGTGACAGGGAGAAATCCTTGTTGCAGTGGAAAGGGGTCATTGTGTTTTTCCTCCAACCCCCCCACCCCCAGTTACCTAGGCTCTATATTCCTTGTTATTTGATGTTTTGTATTTTGTGCCTTTTATATTTCGCCAACCACTGTTGTTTGTTCTGCTGGATGAATATGTCTATGATTGTAAGTATCTAACCTTTATTGAATCCTGCCCCCTCAGGGCGTTGTAGTGTCCCCTGGCTTATGCCTGTTATGTTCCCAGTACTGTTCTCTTATTAAAAGGTATATGGTTAAGTCCCCATTGGTGGTCTGGCTCTGCTCTATAGGGGGAGGAGGGTCTCTACACCTCCCACAGCACTTGTGCACCTGCTCTGATCTCTTCAATTGGAGAGGGGGTACATCTTGGAGTACTGCCCAGATTACACTTGCATATTGAAATAATGGAGCCACATCCTTCAGTTTGTTTCAAGAGAGACTACAATAAAACTATGACTGACCTTTTCTTGTTTCTCTAAATTGTTGATTCTTAGTAAATTTTGGATAAAATTACTTGGCTACCAGTTCCTAGAAACATCATTTTTATATCCCACAGCATCCTTCATGGATGCTGTCCTGTGTACTAAGCCATCAAAGCAAAGAACTGAAAGATGGAATAATTGAGCTCAGAGTTGGACCTAGTACTGGGCAGCTCAGAGCAAATTTGACTTCTTTGAGTAAAATGGAGGGACCCTCCCCTCCCCTCCCTCAAGAACACAGGATGTTGGATCTATGCTGGTCTTCCCCAGGTGAAGAAATCTGGTTGCCTAATGACAGCTTACTGTCTACAGCCAAATTAAAACTAAAGCAAAAACCAAAGGACAGGCATGGAAGGATAGAGAAAATAATTTCCCCAACTTTTGGCAGAGGGTCAGACAGTTCTTAGACTCAAAGGGTTAAAATGAAGTTTTTTGTTTTTGTCTTGTTTTGTCAAAGACGTCTGCCAAGTACATGGGACAGGCAACCATGATTGTTGCTCTGGGCAAAGGACTGGGATAATGTATGTGTGGCAGCCATGGCTGGGGTTGGGAGACTCAGTGCATAGGTAGTGAGCTAGGCTAGATCTGTCCTTTCCTTCCCAAGAAGTTGTCTCCTTGTCACTCCAGTGCAGAGTTCCAGTTAGAAGTTTGGCTGTGGGAGCCATCCAGACAGTTGGAAGCATGGACTCACTGTGCTGGAAATGTCAGAAGGACACTGGCGTGTGCTTAGTTTCATGCTTGGCAAGCTTGAAGGGAAACAAACTGCTGGCATCTCCTCTACAGGCAAGAGGGGCCTGACTGTTGTCAGAGTCTAGTCCCATGTGGGATCAAAAGCTTATCTTTTTGTATCTGTATCTGCATAAGAATCTTATAGTTTCTAGGGTTGGAAGGGACCTGAACAGATCATCAAGTCTAACCCCTTGCCCTGGGCAGGAACGAGTGCTGGGATCATAATACCCCAACCAGATATCTATCCAACCTCCTCTTGAAGACCCCTAAGGTAGGAGAGAGCACCACCTCCCTTGGGAGCCCATTCCAGAGCTTGGAAGCCCTAACTGTAAAGTAACGTCTCCTGATATCAAGCCTGAACCTACTCTCACTCAATTTGTGGCTGTTATTCCTTGTTATCCCAGGTGGTGCCCGGGGGAACAGAGCCTCACCTATTTTCTGCTGGCCTCCCCTGGTGAGTTTATGGACAGCCACCAGATCCCCTCTCGGTCTTCTCTTGTGGAGGCTGAATAGATTCAGGCCCCTTAGTCTATCTTCATAGGGCTTGGCCTGCTCCCCCCTGACGACGAGAGTGTCCCTCCTCTGGACCCTCTCAAGGTTAGCCACATCTCTCTTGAAGTGCAGTACCCAAAACTGGACACAGTACTCCAACTGTGGCATGACCAGCGCCTCATAGAGGGGAAGGATCACCTCCCTGGACCTGCTTGTGATGCATGACAAGGTGTGGTTAGCCTTACTGACCGCTTCCTCGTGTTGGCGGCTCATGTCCATCCTGGAGTCAACAATGACTCCAAGATCCCTTTCAGCCACTGTTGCTGAGAAGGGTGTTCCCCAGCCTATAGGTGTGTTGCTGGTTCCTTCTCCCTAGATGCATCACCTTGTACATGTCTGCATTGAATTCCATCCTATTCTCATCCGCCCACCTCTGTAACCTGTCTAGATCTAGTTGGATTCTGTCCCTCCCCTCCAGTGTGCCCACCTCGCCCCACATCTTTGTGTCATCAGCAAATTTGGACAGTGTGCTTTCCACACCCACCTCCAAGTCGTTGATGAAGATGTTGAATAGCACAGGCCTGAGGACCGAGCCCTGGGGGACCCCACATCCCTCCAGGTCAAAATTGACCTGTCCACCACCACTCTCTGGATGTGACCATCAAGCCAATTTGCCACCCATCTGACTGTGTAGGCATCAATGCTGCAGTTGCCTAGTTTTTTTTTATGAGCATGGGGTGAGAAACAGTATCAAAGGCCTTCTTGAAGTCCAGGTAGATGACATCCACCTCAGTGCCCACATCCAAGGACTTTGTGACCTGGTCATAAAAGGAAACAAGGTTAGTCAGGCAGGATCTGCCTGCAGTGAACCTGTGTTAGTTGCCCCTGAGCATTACCTCCCATGCTGGGCCCCCGCAGATGTGCTCCTTGATAAATTTCTCAAAGGTCTTTCCAAGGACCGAAGTGAGACTAACTGGCTTGTAGTTACCCGGGTCCTCCTTTCTCTCCTTCTTGTAAGTGAGGACCACATTGGCCCTTTTCCAGTCCTCTGGGACCTGGCCAGAGCCCCATGAGTGCTCATACAGCCATGCCAGGGGCCCTGCTGTGACCCCTGCCAATTCCCTCAGTACCCTTGGATGTAAAGCATCTGGACCTGCTGATTTATATTGACTCCAAGGATGGTGCTTTCCACTGCAACTACCTCCCACATACATGAATGAAGCAGCACTGTCTTGACTTGGGGCAACAAGCCATAGTAGCGGCTTTGTCTCTAAATGTTACAACTCCTACACTGAACAGAGGCAGCAGTTGAATTCAGTGTTCTTATGCTGAGGTAAACGCAATGCCTGCAATGGTAGAGGGATGAGCCAGGCTCTTGGAAAAACAAAAGAAACTACTATTGATTTCTGCATTTTTTTTAGTTGCATCTTCCCATGTTTATAGTGTTCTGGCAGCCCCACTCTCTCTAGCTTGCCAACTTCCATATCAGTTTCTTTACCATCACAGGGGAAGTAGGGGCTGCCACTGGTACTCTTGCCTCCACATTACAGCTGTGTACATGTAGGCCTGTTTTCTGTGCTATAAGTCTATATCTGGTACATCTCTCCTGCACAGGCAGTGAACCAGCATCAGAAAGGATACATCTCTTATAAAACACTTCTTCTCTGTTTTCATAGATTTCATAGACATTAGGGCTGGAAGGGACCTCGGAAGATCATTGAGTCCAGCCCCCTGCCTGAAGGGCAGGAAGAGAGCTGGGGTCATAGCATCCCAGCAAGATAAGCATCCAATTTTCTCTTGAAGGTGTTCAACATAGGTGCCTGAACCACCACCGATGGCAGGCTATTCCAGACCTTGGGGGCTCGGACAGTAAAGAAATTATTCCTTATGTCCAGCCTGAAACAGTCTTGCAGTAGGTTATAACTGTTCGACCTCATCATCCCTTGGGGCGCTCTGGTGAACAAATGTTCCCTCAGATACTGGTGGTCAACCCTGATAAACTTATAGGTGGCCACCAGATCACCCCTGAGCCTGCGCTTTTCCAGGTTAAAGAGCCTCATAGCTCTCAGCCTGTCATCGTAAGGTCTGTTTTCCTGACCTCTGATCATGCGCGTGGCTCTTCTCTGGACTCTTTCAAGCTTCTCCACATCCTTTTTGAATTGTGGAGCCCAAAACTGGACGCAGTACTCCAGCTGCGGCTCACCAAGGTTGAGTACAACAGGAGAATGACGTCCTGGGATTTGCTCGAGAAGCATCTATGGATGCAAGCCAGCGTTTTGCTCACTTTACTAGCAGCAGCATCACATTGAAGGCTCATGTTCATCTTGTGGTCAATGATGACCCCCAAGTCTCTTACTTCCGTAGTGCTAGCCAGTATAGCACTGCTGAGCCTATAAGGATGCCGCAGGTTTTTCCTCCCAAGGTGGAGAACCTTGCATTTTTCAGTGTTGAACACCATCAGGTTCTCATCCGCCCATTTGCTAAGCCTGTCCAGGTCAGCCTGGATTGCCCTACTGTCTTCAGGTGTGGATGCTTTGCCCCAAAGTTTGGTGTCATCAGTGAACTTGGCCAGTCCACTTCTGACTCCAGTGTCCACATCATTAATGAAGATGTTGAACAATATGGGTCCAAGGACAGAGCCTTGTGGGACCCCACTGGTCACAGGGCACCATGACGATTGACTTCCATCAATTACCACCCTCTGGGTCCGACCACGGAACCAATTCCCCAGCCAGTGGATCGTGGTGGACCCAAGGCCACAATTGGCCCGTTTCACCAAGAGGTGATTATGGGATACCAGATTGAAGGCTTTTTTGTAGTCAAGATATATGACATCAGTCTCTTCTCCCTTGTCCAGGTGATGGGTCACTTGGTCATAAAAGGAAATGAGATGAGTCAAGCAAGACCTGCCCATAACAAACCCGTGCTGGCTGTCCCTCAGGATGTTGGCGTCAGCCAGTCTGTTAAGGATGGCCTCTTTTTAATAAACTTTTTCTAAGACCTTCCCCAGGCTAGAAGTCAGGCTGATGGACCTGTAGTTTGCTGGATCCACTTTCCTCCCTTTCTTGAAGATCAGCACCACATTGGCCTTCTTCCAGTCTTTGGGCACTACACCAGAGTGCCAGGAGCTCTCGAAGATCTGTGCCACGGGCTGGGCTGTGATGCTTGCCAGCTCCTTGATTACCCTGGGGTGTAGATTGTCAGGGCCGGCTGACTTGAAGGTGTCAAGGTGTTCCTTCATGAGGAACTTGTCACTTGTCAAGGTGTTCCTTCATGAGGTCAGCATTGATGGAGTGCAGGGGATCTCCCTCACCCGGACCTCCCTGTCCCATTGTGGGCAGGGGCATCCCGTGGGACTGAAGAAAGAGTGACACAAAGTACCCATTTAATAGGTTGCCTTTTTCCTGGGCATCAGTTGTCCCATCTGGTTTAGCAGGGGTCCAATGTTGCCCTTGCTTTTCCTCTGGCTCCCCACATATCTGAAAAAGGACTTTTTATTGTCCTTGATACTCGAAGCTAGTTGGAGTTCAGTTGCAGCCTTGGCTTTTCTGGTTTGCTCCCTGCAGGACTGGACCAGTGAAGAATATTCCTTCTTGGAGGTAAATCCCATCCTCCATCCTTTGTAGGCCTTTCTTTTTAGCCTCTGGAGGTTTGCTAGGTCCCTGGAGAGCCAGAGGGGCTTCTGTGCCCTCTTGCTGCCTTTCCTCCAAGATGGAATAGAATTAGCTTGTGTATCTAAGATCGCTCCCTTGAGGAGCAACCACTCTTCCTGAACTCCCCTCCCCCTGGGGTCGTGGTCCCTTAGGACCTCACTGACAAGCCTCCTGAGCTTGTCAAAGTCAGCTTTCCTGAAGTCAAGGACTTCAGTGTTGCTGACTGACTTGCCAGCTTTACAGCGGTTAGTGAAGGTGATCAGCTCGTGGTCGCTGTCACCCCAGCTTCCCATTGATCACTAGGTCGCTGATTAGGTCATCCCCAGTTGCCAGTACCAGGTCGAGCAGTGCTTTACTTCTCGTTGGCCCGTAGACTTCTTGAGTCAGGTAGAGGTCATCCATGCACAATAGGAAGTTTTGCGACCGCTCGGATTTTGCTGAGTGATCCTCCCACGAGATGTCTGGGTAGTTGAAGTCACCCATGACAACCATGGTCCTGGAGCATATGGCCTCAGCCAGTTCCAGGGTGAACTCCTGGTCAAGCTCTTGACTTTGGGTGGGAGGTCTATAGTAGAATCCCACCATTATGTCCCCTGTGCCGTGTTCCCCACGGATTTTTAACCCAGAGGGTCTCCAGTCATCCACCCTGGTCGCCAACATCAGCTTGCAGGGCCGTGTAGCTCTCCTTAACATTTTGCCTCAGCAGAGGATTCTTCTCCACTTCCTCTTGGAAATTTTATACTCCTATACTTGTGCAGCTGTTTTAAATGACTATGTTGTACACCCTGCTACTATATGGTGATCTGTGAAGTCATCTGGTATAAATGCTATGAGTTTCTTCTAAGGACATGATCATTAAGAAAGATAACAACTGAGAATATATCATAACTAATATAAATGAGATATGATGCACATGTTGGCTGGTCTTGATGGGGTATGCTGATACATACATACAATATGCACGTGCATTCACAACAGGGTGCTGCACAGCTTGAGTTTCAGTTTGATCTCATGTTTACCAGGGACCCAGTCTACAGTGGAGACCTAAACAAATCCTGGTGACATTTAGTGCTTACACTGGACAGTTAAATCTCACCCATTACACTCCTGAATTCACTGATGATCTCTCAAGTGGACTTTCTCTAACTCACCTGTGCATTATGCCACTGAACTTGTTTTATATTTGTGAACACAGTAATACTTTTCAGGAGGAAAAATGATATCTCTGAACCTAAATTTGCCTTAAAGAGACTTGATGACACTGACCTTTAAAGTGGCAGAGTTTAAACTTCCCTGCTGTTTAAAATCAGAATGTAGCCTGAACTTGTAAAGAAAACAAACTTGTGAGTTAAATCCAAGTTTCTAGCAGATCTTGGTCCATGTTACAGCATTCCTATGTATTCTGACCCAACTGCTCAGGAAAGGAATAGGATGGGGATCCCCTAGCTTAAAGCTATGTCTACATCAGGAGCATGTTACCAGCGGAGCACTCCGAGTGTGAACAAGGTTACACCAATCACACCATGCTTTTTGTTACTATAGTATATTGATTCCACCATCTTTTTCCTTAAGTGAAGTGATTTATACCGATCTCAACATCATTCTGCTAGTATTGCAGGGTTGACACTGGATGCATCTGCCAGCACCTCTGGGCCAGTCAGGGATTCCCACTTTCCATCCTCTGTCACTGCAGCTATGTTGACCAGAAGTCTAGAGAGTAGATATGGCCTACGTTGACAAGAGAGTATGTAAAGGTGGTCTCTTGTGGCTTTCGTTGTGGAAGACTCCTCTTGTAGCCTAGCTTTTAAGCCACTTACCTCACAGGGTCTGTAAAAGCCCTTTGATGTTTGCCACTTAGTTTGCTTGAGTAGCTTTGGGATGAAGGCAGCTGTACAGAAGGCTAAAAGATTAAATGGAGCTTGCACTTGACTTACCAGGCTTTGTCAGACTGCAGCCAGCAGTGTGTCTGTTTCTTGGGTCTCTCAACTCATTCTCCCTGCAAAAGTTTTAGTCTAGGTGTTGAGAATGATGGGAACCCTGGCAGAACTCCGGATCTCTTCACCTCTTCCACTGGCTTCCTGCTGGCCTCTTTCCTCTGTGCTTCTCAATGCCTTGCAGCCCCTCAGTCGAATGCAGTCAGCCTCATTTTTTGACTTTATGAGCTATGCCATTGCTAAATAGGTCAATCCAGTGTCAGGGGTGCTTGGGGCTATTTATTATGAGTATCAACATGGGCTCCCGGGAATGTGATTTGCATGGACACGCAGTGATTTTTTTGCAAAGATGCAGGAATGGCAGGGACAATGCTACAGGGCCTGGAAGCCCAAGAGCTCTCTCTGAAGCAGGGAAAGGGAGAGGAATACAAAAGTTTTGATGTTTTTTGTCCTTTAATAAAGCAAATTAAGTCTGAGAAGGGACCAAGAGTTTGAGAAGGATTTTTGGTGCTAATACAGTTCACTTGCCAGCTGCAGGTGGCTTCTGCCCCACTAGAGCAGCAGATACATCCCTAACTTCAGTATATAGAGATGTATTGGCTCCCAGATTATGGCATGGAAGGTCAGTGGGCAGACCTGCCCACCAGCATGTGAAAAATGGGTGCAATTAGATAAGCTATTTTCTTCTGTCCCACCAATGCAGCCACAGAGTGAGAGCTGCACTCAGTGGTGGATTAAGATTTACTGGGGCCCTGGGCAAACAGAAAATTGGAGGCCCCTACCTGGCGAGGGCAGGTTCCCTCTGCACTTGCCAGGGGGCTGCGGCTGGGCCCGCCCATCCTCCTTGGCATGTCTGGGGTGAACCAGGGGGTGCGAGCACCACTGTAGTGAAGGTGGCTCTGGCCCCAACTGGGTGTGGATGTGGCCCTGACCTGGCCCAGCTCCTTTGCTCAGGGGGTGTTGCGCAGCTGGGGCTGTGGTCCCGCAGTGCTGCAGGCTGGTTCCAGGGCCAGAGCTGGGGCCAGCCTGGGGGAGGGGGGCATGGGCTCTATGCTGCCCCCAGATGCCTACCTGCTCCTCTGCCAGCCCCGGCGGGGAGGGACTGTCCTGCCCCAGCCGTGCCGATGCCAGTGGCTGCCCACAGACAGTGGAGAATGGGAACAGGGCTGCCCGTGGGGCCTCCTGGCAACAGACGTCCCTGGGAAGCTGCCCCACACACACCCCCTAGCTCCTGGCCCTGGCCTGACCGGAGGGGAGGAGGTGCATGCTGCCTGCCCTGGATGCCTGCAGCCAGGATGCCTGACTGGGTTGTGCTGCCTCTGGCACCCCAGGGGGCCCCTGATAGGCAGGGGCCCCTGGCCTGGGCCTCGCAGGCCCATGCATTACTCCGCCCATGGTTGCAGTTAGTCAGACAGTAGGGCTGTGAGAAGGTTCGGGTGCTGATTTCTATTTGGAGGAGATATGGCCTGATTCGGTGGCCGATTCTCCAAATGTGAATCGAATCGGGGACCAATTAAAAGGTTCGAATCGATTTGAAGCTCTCTGAATGGATTTGGAAAAGATTCGGAGTGCTTTGATGATTCGGGCAGTCTCCAGTGGCTACACCAGGGAGCTGGACCAGGACTTGGAGCTGGTAAGTAGGGGGGAGGGAAGGAGGGGAGAGGGGACCATGGGAAGACCCCTGCCAGGCCGCATCCCTTGCCTGTTTTCCTTAGGCCCCCCCCCCCCAAACCCAACCACCCCAC
>NW_005842238.1:1073761-1083407 GCF_000455745.1 Alligator sinensis
GGCGGGGGAGGGGGCTGGTGTGATTCGGAGATCGGGCTGTATCGGCAGCAGCCGAATCTCTGAATCAAATTCGGCCGAATCAATTCGGGACAGTGATTCAAATCACTGGATCGAATCACTGTCCCCCAAATCAGCCAAATCTGAAGTGAATACTAATTACTTTGCATAGGCCTACCGCATAGTTACTAGGCACAGTAGGTACACAACTAGAAGAGGAAGCCTGTCTGTGATGGTTTTTGTGTAAACATTCACCATAGCATCTTGAAGTCTAGTTCAGATGATTTTAGCATGCTGTTGCTGAACCAAGAACACCATTAAAATAACACTTAAAAGCAACAACCCCCCCGCCCCCCCCGACAGGGCTGAGGGCCTGCTGTTAGTGACTCTGGGAGCAAGCATGCATACTCTGCCACTCAGGGAGTGGGCTTGAGTTAAACTCCTCAGGTAGTTATTTGGCGTTGGAGGAGGACAGTAAAATATGAACCCCTACCAGGCTCAGAAATTTTGCAGCTGCCCTTCTCTGGTCTGAAGTACTACTGTGGCTCTTAGTTAATCTGGGCTAGTATTTGACAGCCTGTTTGACACAAGGCTGCATGCACTGTGCTGGTTTTTGTAGGGGAGGTTTCTGTCTGGCAGCTGTAGAAATGCGTAGGTTTATCTGGCTCCAGGAGCTTTGAGGAAAAAAAGAAATTCTTTTAGGCTTACAACAGTCAAGTCTCTTTTCTATTGACCCCAAAGATCTTGCTTCTCCCAGTTGTGTGGGGGTGGGTTTGCGGATAGGGGCTTCAAGATCCAGATCCAGGCTTCACAGCTAATCTCTGTGGTGTGCTGGTCTACTCCCCAGGTATGATCACACCTGGGCTTAGGGATGGGAAAGGTCAAAGTTTCAAAATCCAGATCTGAATTCTGTGGCTGGGGTCCAGCTCTAGCAGCAGCCCTTTGTTATCACATGTCACACAGGCTAGTTCCCTAAGATCTTGGGTAGTGGTTTATTACCAACAGGTCTGAGTGTGAATGCTGCTGCCTTCTCCTGATTTAATATGGAGATAAACAGCACAGTCCAGTCAGGACACAGATCAGCAATAAAACATCTCTAATACATCACTGTTATTTCTGTCCTTGACCTTACACGGATGGATTGGAGAGCTTGCAGCGAACTAGGAAAAGATGAGTGATGGCTTTGTCTAACTTGTGAAGGAACCTATGATGCTGCCTGTCTTCTGACTTCCTTGCCCTCCTCAATATACTCAAATGACCTGTACCATGCTGCATAGTCCAAGCTGAAAGGAGATGGCTCCATCCAGGAAACTTGCAGCTGGGAATTCGCAGTGAAGGAAGCGGCAACTATCCAGCCCCTCAGAAGAAGGGGAGTGTGACTGTTCAAGGACATGATGAATAGGTTCTCTTCTGCTGATCTAGCACGTACAATGCAAATGGGCAGTATATTGCAAAAGGTGCAGATGACACTGTAGAGATGGAGGCAGATTAAACTGACTCACTACCGTTCACTGGAAGGTGACCAGCATTTTGTAGTGATCTAGGCCTGGGGTTCTGAAAGTTTTTATGCTGTAGCCCAGCAAATCATGGTCTGGAGTGGCTGCAGCCTGGCAAACCGTGGCCCAGCAGTCACAGCCAACCACAGCCAGAATTTCAGGCCAGCAGATAGGTGAAGCTACCCCCACCTCCCAGGTGGGAGGGTGGGCCAAACCCTGTGCTGCTGCTGGCCCTGCAAAAGGAGCTGCAACCTCTCCACCTGGCTCTGGGGGGGCCACCGTTTGCTGATCCGCTGGTCTGCAGCCTCTTCCGGTCCAGCAGCTGACCCACTGTGGCCTGGCACTTGTCCACAGCCCAGAGATTGAGACCCCCTGATCTAGGCTATGTTGTCTGGCAATAGCCTACTAAAGGGTTGATATGCAGGCAAGACTGGAGGCCAGGGCTCCTGCCTTTGTTTCAGATGCTCCTTTAAATGACCCCACTGCTAGATGATCTGCATAGTAATATAATAAACAATGTAACATCTAGCTCTTGCCTTGTAATACCTAGCCTGGCCCCAACCCAGGTTATTTCTTGGCAATTTGGGCCTAGAAAGCCCATGCTTCTGGGCTCGCTGGGAAGTACTTGGTCAGCAGTGGTGCATGCTGTGAACTGGAATATGCTGAGGCAGCAAAGGGCTCCATTGGGAAGCTAGTAAAAATGAGCTGATAACAGCAGCCTTGTTTTTCCTCTGTTCCTGCTTTTCTCCCCTGTCCTGTGCTGCCCCAATTTCCCTCCTCTTCACTAATCTCATTAATCATTGTAAAGTGCCTGTTCTGTGATGCATGGCTGGAGAACTGTTAGACCACAGGGACTGTCTGTCCTGGGAGGGACCAGGACTTTGGGGTGAGACAGGGAAGGGAGTCTCCATTCTCTTCCTGATTGTCTGTGGCAACAGCAAACCAAATCTCCAGATATTTTGCACAGTACAGAGGTAACACAGAGCCTGCAGCTGAGAACAGCAGTACACAGTTAACTGCCTAGAAGTTCTTTCTAGGTTCACAGGGTTGGCCAATTTATTTCTGGCAGGCTTGCTTGCTCTGGTCTGGTACCCGTGGTTATTGCTTGCTTAGTTCACAAGTCATTTCCTATTGTAGGCGTATAATGTAGTGTGAACCTATTCCAGCTCTTGTAATACAGCAGAAGCCCTGGAATAGGTGCATTGTACTGTAGATAAGCATTTTCCATGGCTTGAGATACTGTGTAATAGAAGGATATTCCAACACTTGTCTTGCAGAGAAACAAATGCCAAAGGGAAAATGAGTCACTGTGTGTTTTGGATCAGAAAAGTGGCTCGCAATCAAGGTCACTGTGGCTTGTTACCAGGAAGAGGGGGGGAGCTGGGGGCAGGGAGAAAGCTGTCAGTAACCTCTCTTCTCTGTTTTTTCTCCCCAGTTTTAATGGCTACATAAATCCTAATTCACTGTA
This sequence comes from Alligator sinensis, assembly GCF_000455745.1. Taxonomy (NCBI): domain Eukaryota; kingdom Metazoa; phylum Chordata; order Crocodylia; family Alligatoridae; genus Alligator; species Alligator sinensis. The sequence goes on from NW_005842238.1 coordinate 1,076,723, forward strand.
GAGCTCTCCAAGGGAGTGAAATAATAGGCTGGTGATTTGCAAAGCCCATTATTGATTGCTGCAAAATTATTTGCGGTGACTGCCATGGATGAGGTGGGGTGTGAAGGGCCAGCTGGTGAGCACTGACTTGAGGACCTCCCCTGCTGTTGTTGGAAGGAGGCAAGGGGAAAAAAAGTCTGATTTTTTTTTTTTGGTGTTTTTTTTTTTGGGGGGGGGGGGGGGGCCACACCCAGCAAATCATGGTCTGGAGTGGCTGCAGCCTGGCAAACCGTGGCCCAGCAGTCACAGCCAACCACAGCCAGAATTTCAGGCCAGCAGATAGGTGAAGCTACCCCCACCTCCCAGGTGGGAGGGTGGGCCAAACCCTGTGCTGCTGCTGGCCCTGCAAAAGGAGCTGCAACCTCTCCACCTGGCTCTGGGGGGGCCACCGTTTGCTGATCCGCTGGTCTGCAGCCTCTTCCGGTCCAGCAGCTGACCCACTGTGGCCTGGCACTTGTCCACAGCCCAGAGATTGAGACCCCCTGATCTAGGCTATGTTGTCTGGCAATAGCCTACTAAAGGGTTGATATGCAGGCAAGACTGGAGGCCAGGGCTCCTGCCTTTGTTTCAGATGCTCCTTTAAATGACCCCACTGCTAGATGATCTGCATAGTAATATAATAAACAATGTAACATCTAGCTCTTGCCTTGTAATACCTAGCCTGGCCCCAACCCAGGTTATTTCTTGGCAATTTGGGCCTAGAAAGCCCATGCTTCTGGGCTCGCTGGGAAGTACTTGGTCAGCAGTGGTGCATGCTGTGAACTGGAATATGCTGAGGCAGCAAAGGGCTCCATTGGGAAGCTAGTAAAAATGAGCTGATAACAGCAGCCTTGTTTTTCCTCTGTTCCTGCTTTTCTCCCCTGTCCTGTGCTGCCCCAATTTCCCTCCTCTTCACTAATCTCATTAATCATTGTAAAGTGCCTGTTCTGTGATGCATGGCTGGAGAACTGTTAGACCACAGGGACTGTCTGTCCTGGGAGGGACCAGGACTTTGGGGTGAGACAGGGAAGGGAGTCTCCATTCTCTTCCTGATTGTCTGTGGCAACAGCAAACCAAATCTCCAGATATTTTGCACAGTACAGAGGTAACACAGAGCCTGCAGCTGAGAACAGCAGTACACAGTTAACTGCCTAGAAGTTCTTTCTAGGTTCACAGGGTTGGCCAATTTATTTCTGGCAGGCTTGCTTGCTCTGGTCTGGTACCCGTGGTTATTGCTTGCTTAGTTCACAAGTCATTTCCTATTGTAGGCGTATAATGTAGTGTGAACCTATTCCAGCTCTTGTAATACAGCAGAAGCCCTGGAATAGGTGCATTGTACTGTAGATAAGCATTTTCCATGGCTTGAGATACTGTGTAATAGAAGGATATTCCAACACTTGTCTTGCAGAGAAACAAATGCCAAAGGGAAAATGAGTCACTGTGTGTTTTGGATCAGAAAAGTGGCTCGCAATCAAGGTCACTGTGGCTTGTTACCAGGAAGAGGGGGGGAGCTGGGGGCAGGGAGAAAGCTGTCAGTAACCTCTCTTCTCTGTTTTTTCTCCCCAGTTTTAATGGCTACATAAATCCTAATTCACTGTAGAGCTCTCCAAGGGAGTGAAATAATAGGCTGGTGATTTGCAAAGCCCATTATTGATTGCTGCAAAATTATTTGCGGTGACTGCCATGGATGAGGTGGGGTGTGAAGGGCCAGCTGGTGAGCACTGACTTGAGGACCTCCCCTGCTGTTGTTGGAAGGAGGCAAGGGGAAAAAAAGTCTGATTTTTTTTTTTTGGTGTTTTTTTTTTTTGGGGGGGGGGGGGGGGTTCCCACAAGGACATTATGGAGCCAGGGGGACTCCAGCTCTACTCAAGAGTCTCATTCATGAGAGAGCTGTTGCAGAGCTGGCCCTGTTGGTGTCCATCACAACTCACTGGGAGCAACGAGTCTGGCTTCCTTATCCCATCTGGGCCCGATTCACCGGAGCACTAACATTTCCAGCAGCACAGGATTTGCTATGGTGCATTTTAGACTACTTTGCAGTTCACCAGGTGCGAGCTGTAAAGGAGTATAATGGTCAGTGTGGTCTCTGGCCTACATCTTCTTGGAGGTCATGGCTTTTTTTCCCTCCCAGAGTCAGTGTGGGGCTTCAGCAGTAGTGAAGCAAACAGGACTAAAGTGGGTAAATTTTCTATTTGAGTTCAAATATCTGAGTTTGGCTGTCAGGAGGTTGGGTGCTGGCATTGCTTTGCAACCTCAGGGTGTCCAACAGAGGTTGCTGTTGGGCAGTTCATAGCTGTTCCTTACCCACTGGGCTGGGAAACAAGGGAGTCAGACTGGGCTTGAACCCAGGTCTCTTGAATGAGCCTGTGTGAAGCTCCGTGGCCAATCCTCTGCTATCCTTTATGCAGACCTATCTTTCTGATCCAGACATACCCCTGCACTCTTTCAGCTGCTTGTCCCTGTGGAACCTGCACTAAGAGGGTTTGTATAAAAGCAAGAAGCACAGAGGATCCCAGAACTTGCAGTTGAGCACAGCTTTACATAAGCTGCCATTCTTGAGGATGGAAAGAGAGCGAGGGGAATTTCTGATTTCATGTAATTCCCATCCGGGGAGCTTAAGGCACTAAATGAGGAGCACTGAGCTTCTCTTTAAACACAGGCAAAGTGAGATGAGAGAGTCCCCTAGGCTCCAGACTCAACACACATGTTCCTCCTGAATTCTTTCTGAAGTGCTGAGAGCTGTCCCAGGTCTGTATCACCTGGGAGAGCTCCACTAACTCCTAATCAATAGCAAAAACAACCTTCCTGTCAGGAAACTAACTGATACTGAAGTGACTGCTGAGTTTAATCTTGGGCATTAATACCTTCCTTCTGCTCCCTTTCCTCCAGCCTGGCAAACAAATATAGATCAGTTGCTTTGATATTGTCCCTAAACTCAGACTACAAAGGCAAAATCTGCCTGGCAAATGCTGAGTGGACATTGGGTTTAGCTTTTTCAGCAGCTTCTTCCCCCATATGTGGGAAATCAAGATTTCACACTTTGGCTCCTAATGTCACAGTGAGAGGATTTGCATATCCTATTAGGGAAGTGGCTATCATGGCTTTAAAAGCTGGGTTCTTGTAACTTAGATTAAGCCCATTTATATTGCTGGCATTGTTGGTAAATTCACATGATACATTCATATGCTGAAGGAGGGTGCACCAGGCAGGATCTTGAAAGCAAAAGCCCCTTAAAAAAAAGAGCTTCTGAGCATGGCTTTATGCAAAGGATTGTTCCAGGTATGGTGCAGCCCTCAGGCATGTAGCATTCCTTTTCTAAATGTGGTTCAATAGCCCTCCGTTCCAAGTGATTTAGTAGGTGTGTGGCTCCAGGGAGGCTGGTATTTGTTACACGGCTCATTTTTTGTCAATGACCAACTCCCTGCCGATGAAACAAATGGGCTTTAAAAAAAATCCTGTTAACCTGCCTTCTCCATTCCGGCAGTCTCTGGGCTGTGTCCCAGCTACCCGCTCAGAAAGAGATTAGATTCTCCAGTTGTTAAGGCAGCTCCACCAACAACAGAAGCATATTATATATTTGTTGTGTACAGGGACCAGATCCTCGCTGGGTGTAAATGGATGTAGCTGCATGATGTTCAGTACAGCTCTTCTGACTTGCACAAGAGCACTGTCATTGGATGCATAAGGGTTCCCAAGCAGCTGAAAGAAAAGCTCTTGTGTAACAAACAGTTTAGTCACTCCCAAAGAAGAGTAACTCGCAGCAAAGACTCTAAATACAGCTTTAAAAAGGATAATTAGTCAGAGAGGAGTGATGTCGTGACACTCTGGTTATGTAGAGTGGGATGGTGAGAGACAAGCGCCCGTGCAAATAAAAGGAAGAAGCAGAGATGCTCAGAGTTGTTGCAAGCTGTTATATGCATGCTCTCTCTTTCTCAAGAACTCAGTAATGGTTTCACCAGCTCTCAAGATAACAGATCTGTGTGAACGCTGCAAATGAAAAAACTTCTGAGAGTGTTTGCTTAACTGGCAAAATTAGCTTGCTTCCACTCCTTTGGTGTACAAAGAATTGCAGTGGGCCTTGGGATGTCAGAGTTTCATTCCTATCTCTGCTTCCTAGTTTAAGTTAAATCAGAGTCCCCCAGCATCCCAGCATGCTTTTCAACCCTGGGATAGGCAGTGCTGTCTGCTCCAGAGAGCAGGGCTGGCCCTGCCCCTATGCTCTAGCTGGAGCAGTGAGGACTGGCTGACAAGGGGGTGAGAGTGGGAAACCTGGTTGGGGACTGCAGCTGGGTGTGCCTGGGCAGGGGGCACAGCCCCTGCCAGACCTTCCCCCCTGGGTCAGAAGGGGCATGGGCAGGCAACAACCTGAGAAGGACTGTACTTCCTTCTAGGCAAACCCTGGCTGGCATAGGCGACGCATTGGAGGGGGCATGTGCCCCCCTGAGATTGGCTGCCGCCGGCTTTTGTGGGTGGTCGCTGCTGCCCCCCGCCCCTTACCACTGACATGGCCAGCAGCGGCTCCGGGTAGTTCCCACTCACTGCCCGCCACCCCTCCCTTCCCTGCCACCGACATCACTGCAGCCACCTGTGGGCAGTCCCTGCTCAGCCTTACCTTGCCACCAACATCACCATGGCCGCCTGCAGGTGGTCCCCACTTGCCCCGATGCTGCTGCTGCCTGTGGGTGGTTGCTGTGCCCCCCCAGCCTCTGGGGTCACACATCGTTCATGCTGACTGGGGTCTGGGAGGGGCTTTAATCCCCTCTTCTCCAGTTCAGTGTGATGGCACCAAGCCCTGCAGGACCAGACCGAGAGGTGGGAGGTGTTGGCAAAGACCTGACACAATCATCACGTGTGCTGGAGATGGAGCTAAGGGAACAGGAGAGGGACTGTTTGGACTGGTGTGACCAAAGAAAGCAGAGAATTAGAAACAGTTAATAAGGGGAGAGGGAGGGACCATAATTCCCCTCAGCTCCCCCAGTCCATGGGGGAGAGAGAAGAGGCTGGGGAACTGGGTTGGTCCTCTGCCACCTGTGAGCACAGAGCCAAGCTCTGCAGGACCAGACTGAGAAGTGGGAGGTTTTGGCAAAGACCTCACACAATCATCACGTGTTTGTGCTGGAGTGGTAGGAACAGGAAAGGGTCACAGAAAGCTTGAGCTAGTGTGACCAAAGAAAGTGGAGGACTACATTTACAGTACATTATAAAGCAGAACCTGTAGAAGGTGGGAGACAGGAATACCTAAGCAAGGACTTTCTGAATACCTGGCTGTAAGGAGACATTCTACCCTCAGGATTACATAAGACTCATGCAAGGCTTTCTCTTGTTTTTTCGGTTTATTACATTCCATTTTAAGTTAGACTACACTGTGTGTACTCTCACTATGTTTTACTGGGTTGTATCTTAGCTTAGACAAAGGTTTTTGGTTGTTCTGTTGTGTGCTTGAGGTTGCAAAATGCTGTGTTCAATACATGCTTGCTTCAGAGAAAGGACTATTCTTGTTCAAGCTTTTATGAATTCAGTGTCACTACTGCCCCCCCTCCCTCAAGTGGGGACAGGGGTGGGGGATGAAGCCCCCCCCCCCAGCGTCCTGTGTGGCCCAGGGAGGGGATTTAAACCCTCACTCCCCAGTGTGCTAGCCTCAGGCTGGTGCCAGGCCATGTCACCTTCTTTGGAGCAGGGAGGGGGTGAAAGCCTTGTGGAGCTTTTGTCTTCCCTTCCCTTTGGCAGTGGCTGGCAGTCATGCTTTAGTGACCCCCAGCTTCTGGCTTGAGCCACTACAGGCATATGGCTGCATTTCCTGAATCAAAAGTGAATGTGTGTTCATTTGCCAATCAGTTCAATCCGTGCATCTTAAACTAACCTGCAAACACTGAATTTATTCAGCCTTGGGCTTTTTGACTGTCTGTACTTAGCCCTAGAGTCTTTCTGTGTGACTGTGGGTATGAAAGTATTTTTTTCTGAGCCTTGGTTCCTGTCTGTCAAAGGGAAAACGGTGACTTCTTGACTTCATGGGTGTAAACTCTAATATGTGTGAATCCAATCCGGTGGGGCTGTGAAAGGGGCATGTGAACATTGAGACAGAATGCCAACCCCTACAGTGGGGTGAGGGTTATCCAGTGATCCTGTGCTGCACAGTTGGAACAACACAAAGTCCAGGGGCTTTGAGAAATTTATTCCATTAGAGAGAGCAAAGGTTAAAAACTCTAACTAAAAGCATCTCTTTCAATGTTGACATTGAACACCTCAATCCTTCCAATAATTTTTTTTTTCTTTACTCAAGAGAAGGGGAAATATACTCCACTGGTAATTATCTGCATCTTGAAATCTCTGAATAATGAGCTTCTGGAGCTGGCCTGACCAGTACCCAGTGCTCAGCTGGTGAAACTTGCCTAGGCAGGGCTATGGAGATTTGGGCTCCTACACTGGACTTCAGCTAACTCCTGAAGATTGACCTGTCTTTCCTATGCATATATCTACACTGCAGTCTTGCTAACAGCATGGAGCTCAGGGTAGGCTGTGATACTTAATGTGTGCTGTGCTGTGCTTCCACGCTGTTGCTGCTACACTGCCCTTAGTACCCAAAGTCACCTTGGGTAAGTCTATGTTGCACTGCAGTCATGGCTCTAAAAGCAATGCTGTACCTTGGCCATGAGTTCCTGGGTTCAGC
>NW_005842238.1:1083438-1112177 GCF_000455745.1 Alligator sinensis
TCTTCACTGCAGGAATTGCTGGGTAAAAATCTCTGGCCTGTGTTATACCTATGGCCAGACTGGGTGATTGCATTGCTCCCTCTTGCCAGAAAGGATGTGAAGCTGTGCACAGCAGGAGCTTCATGGACTGTAGTCACCCACCGGGCACTTGTTCTTAGCACTTCTTGAGCGTCGGGCAATACTGAAGTATAAACCAGCCTCAAATAGGATCAGAACCCCATTTTGCCAGTGCTGCCCAGCCAGAGTAAGAGACAGTCCCTCCCCTGGGAGCTTACAGTCTAGAAATAAAAGACATGAAGGACAAAGAACAAGAGAATGGAAGGATCATCACCCTCATTCCCCTTGTATTACAATGGGAAAAAAGGCCCAAAGAAGATTAAGAAAGCAATCGGTGGCAGGGCTAATTAGTGACGGAAGAGCTACTGAATCCCAGTTCAGTCCTTTTACCTTAATGCCAACTAGCCTCTCCTGTTTTTAGCCACTGTATTCTCTTCTGAGTAGTAAGCGCCAGGGGCATCCCTCTTCTGAGGGAGCCAAGGCAAGGTGGAGATTAATGTATGATCTCTGCTGCACACATTTGTCACAAGCCATAGGAAAACCTGTTGGTACCTTTGATTGATGGTTTCCTTCTGAAATCATATCATACACTAATGCCTTTTTGGAAACGAGTGAAAGCCCCTTGCAAAAAAAACAAACAAAACCAATCTGCAAGGCAGTGTTTGTGAGGAAGCACCTTTTCAGCGTGCCAAGTGCCATGATAACAGCAGCACTATTTGCGGAATAATTAATTCTCTTTTGATCATCTGCTATGTAAATCATCAGTGGCCAGAAGTTAATCATGCATATGAAATGAATCCTTTCTCTGTCTTAATGAGCACTGAATCGTGACCAGCATCTGTTTACTCCTTATACTTTCATCTCCTTGACAGTTTGAACAATTAATTGTACCTAATAATCTCCTTTTTATTATAAAAAAGGGCCTGAAAGCAAACAGCTTTCCACTCTGCGCTCGCGCCCTCATTTCTTCTAATCTATATTTTCTCAGTCTCAGGCGCACGTTCCTTATAAAGCGATCTAAGTGGTATGTAAGCATTTAATGAGGCCAGAGGGAGGAGCAGGCCTTGCAATGGCTTTCCTGCTTGTCTGTGCAGTGACACAGCCTGCATTACGTGAAGAATGTGCGTTCCTTGAAGAGGGAGCTGCTTGATCCGGGGTTAGATTTGAGGGCTGGCTACAAAGTGTTTTATTTCAAGGTGAATCTATGAGTTTGGAGTCGGGCTCAACCACTGAAGGGTCCTAGTTGCATTCTTTAGTCTGTACCATGCAAGCCTCCATGGGGAAAGCCGCCCCCTGCTCTCATTGTGGTTATGTACCTCAAATCTGATTGGTTCTCCAACCACATGAGTTCTTGCTCCAAAGCACCTCAGCTCCAAAGCACCTCAGCTCCAAAGCACCTGAGCACTTCATCCTTGGTGGATTGTTTCCTCTAACACTGTTGTAAGGAGAAAGTATCATCTGTTTGCATTTAGTAGATGGGGAACCGAGGCACAGGGTGACTTGTTCAGTGCCACTGTGGAAGCTTATGGCAGACCTGAGAATTGAACCCAGGTCTCCCAAATACCAGTCTAGTGTTCTGTCCATTAGCAGATCCTCCCCCCTGACATGTCTAGTACAGGCATGGCCCTGTTATGAGGCCCAGAGTATTGCACTGTTGGTGCCAGGTTGTTAAAGCACAGTTTCATTCTGAAGTGTAGCTGGCACTTGAGCCAAGTGAAGAGCCACTGTTAAAACCTTGGGGAATTTCACTTAGTTTTCACCCACCCTTCCCACAAAGCTGACACTTGCTTATGCCATATTCATTTCTGGCAGGGACTTCCATTCACTACGAATGGACTGAGACCCTTTACTTGTCCTTAAGGTGCAAAACATGCCAAATCCATCACTAGAATAATTAAAGGAGTACTGTATCAATCTCCCATGACCTCTAGTTTCATCTGAGGGACTAAAGATGGATAACAAATATGAGCAGAGATGCCTTTATTGAGTTAGTACACTGTGATCGGTGTTCTTTTTATCACAAGTCATAAGCAACTGTTAAAACTGCTTAGTCAGGAATCAATGTGTAGCAAACAATATTGTTGAACCCACTGACTTCTGAGTGATGCTGTATTTTTTTCCATTCCACTAGATCAGTGGTTCTCAGCCTCACTCATTTCTTGCCTCTGGGGGCGGGGGGTGGAGACCAATTATTCTGTTGCAAAGAATTCAGAAAGCCCACAACAGGCCAGAATGTTTTTGATGCAATAGATTCCTGTTTGAAATCTCTGAGTCTGTGTAGGTGTTTGCATACCTAGCAGTGCTAATATTGTATGGCACCCTGCCGCACCCTTAAAAGGATCTCACGGCACCCTGACTGAGAATTACTGCACTAGACAGTGTTCTTTTAGTAACTGCCTATTTAGATCTACACATAACATTCCTGTAACACCAACTGCGTCTGAAAGAGTTAGTAACTCAGTGCTATGATACAATTGCCAGAAATATCTCTGAAAGGTTGGAGGCAAAGGATGTGGTAGTCCTGCAATGGCTGGGGGGGGGAATAGAGAGATATAAATATCAAATGTCAATTTAAATTATGTTGTGAAGTGGATTATGATGTTAGCCTGTCAAATTCTGGAGTGCTGAGATTCAATTTATCCTCAGCTAAAGCCAAGTAAATAATTTAATCAGTGGAATCTTTTTTTTTTTCTTTTTCTCATTTAAAATTCTCTGAGTTTCTTTAGCAAATAATCCTCGGTCTGCAGCTTTGCAGACAATGCTCTGTAAATAATAACCGTTTGTGCCATATTGGTTGGTGCGTGGTGTGTTTCTGTTCTACAGTTGTCTGATTTATGTAACTTACCAACACCGAATAAATTGTGCATTTATCAACTGGATTGCATTTTCAGCTCAAAAACCTGCTTGTGGTGAATGCTGGACTGCTTCAAGTTTAATATGCTCTTTCACAAGATGGTGCTAGTTTTCCAACACTTCAGTGAATTTCTGTGTGCCAGGAGTTGAGAACCTAACTTTGTTCATGTGAATTGGTTTGTGGACTTGAGCTGTGTCAGTGACTAACTCCTGCACCCATGTTTTCATTGACTAGCCCCATAATGGGTCAGTGCTACCTCTTCCCAGCTGAACCTGCTGGGGGAACATATAAGGCTAGATCCCCGAAAAGGGCTTAGATGCCTAAAAGTTATATGCCTACCTGCATTTTTCTGTCAGCTGGTTAATGTAAAATGCAGAAGCAGCCCTTAGAGTAGGGACTGGAACCTAGGGCTGCTCTGTCCCATTAGAAGGCCCAAGCAAGTAAAGAACACAATCAGGATCTTTCTGGCTCACTAAATCATGACCTTTTTCTTCCTTTGTGGCCCAGCTTCAACAGGAGGATTGAAAAGTGCCCCTGGACCTTTCACATCCTCCGTGTGCACATTAGGCTGTTGTATAGAAGGGGACCACAATGTTGTACCACATCGTGAGGCAGAACACAGCATGGAGTGAAAGGTGAGCTCGGCACATGCCTACAGGATCAAACCCTTTGGGGGACATAGGTGGAGACACTGTAGCGTGAGCCATGAGAGAGATGCTAAGCTGCTCAGTCCAGTCAAGACAAGGTGCTTCTAGGCTTGTCCAGAAGCAGAACTGTAGGTGCCTGGGGGACCTCCAGGTTACAAACTGTTGCATCTAGGAAGAGGAAGTTAGCAGCAGTAGAGCAAGGATAGCAGCAGTTGAGCAAGGCTTTCAGAACCACAGTTTTGGGCAGAATTTTGGAGTTTACATCCATGTTTGTTTGTCTGTTGTTTTTTCATCTGGGCTGTGCTCATGTTCCAGTCCATACCACAGCTGGAACCTGAAGTGTGATGTTCAGCTGCTCTAAAGCCTGCGTGGAAGCCTGCTGGAACTTGTAGGTGATGTTCTCTTTACCTTAGCAAAGTTTTCCGTTTGATCCAGCATACCAACTCTGTCCTGGAAACTGCTGCTCCCTGGCAGTCTTGTGTTCAGTGCCCATTCCTGCCCCATTTATTTGAATAGATGCTCCATTTAAAAGGGGATGCTGGGACCCTGGCTCAGTTGGCAGCCACGAATTTCAGGCCTTCCCAAAAGAATCTCTGCCCTACCACTGCATGAATGCTCCCGTCTGATGCAGACGACTCTTCTAACAGTTACTTCAGATGAAGGATGTTGGGAATCTGATCTTCCTCAAAAACAATACTTGATGTGAGCCAAGGGAGAGTGAGGTGAATGGCAGACACAGCAGAGTCCATGAGCCCCTCCATGTCCATGAGGCAGTGGGAATGATGAGAGAGATCTTGTAGGGGGGGGAGAAAAACAATGTTACTTGCCAAAAAAGTAACTAATAATGAAGGTTCAAAGGGAAAACTACCATTAAACTGAAGAAGTATCGGAAGATGGGAATTAACTAATAGACCCGGAGCAAAGCTTGCAGAGTGTTGCAGAAGGCTCTTATGCTTAGGCACTAAGGCACGCCTTCTCCACAGGACTGAATTTCATTGGGAAATCCAAGAGAAAACTCTGTTTTAGGAACTTGGCCCCATTATCAAAATTCCTAAGTGTGTCAGGAGCTGTATTGTTACTGTTCTTACAACATTTCCTGTGAAGGGAAAATTTTTCCCCTTTCCAAAGCTCCAGAATGGCTACTTCGCAGTGCAGACGTAGCTGAGTTCATTCAGGTTCTGTTAAGGTAAATAGTTGGGTGGTTCACCAGGGCTGAGCACCATGCTGCTGTGACTAGACTGCTACCAGTACTCATGCTAGCTAGCTTAAAGCAAGCCCTGTTATGTCTACACCATATTGCAGTTTCACTGCACTGTAGGCATAACCTTAAGGTCTGGACAGAGAATGAGACTCAGCACTCATGTTTGAATTCAGAGACCTCATTTACCTTGGTGGATTCAACCCCACATTTCCCACAGCCTAAAACTATGTCCCAACCATCAGGTTATAGACTTTTCTGGGGCTGGATCATGCCCTGTCCCTGTAGAAGCCATATCACTGCATGGATAGTCGCGTATTCATCAGCAAGAGATTGAGCCCGAATGTTGCATAGTGGTTAGGGAATTTACCTGGAAGTGAGGGGATCTGGGCTGTAATCCCTGCTCTAAGGACTGTTCACAGCGTTGGCCCACCATTTTTTGGAGCCCCCTGCAAAATATAGTTTTGGGGCTCCCTGACATGAAGAAGCCAAGGGGGAGGTGGCAAGTGGTGGAAGAAGCAGGTGACAGTGGCAGGGACATGGCGAGCAGCTGGATGTGAAGCCAGTGGCAGCTGTGGGGGGAGGGCAAGCAGCTGGATGTAGCGGGCCCCTTGGCTGTGGGTCCCCCTGCGGCCACAGGTTTCTCAGGATAGGACGGGCCGGCCCTCATTGTTCATGTAGATTTACATGGAACAGTCATTGGATAAAATCTCTGTAGTAGAATGACACTTAGACTTTGAGAAGAAGAGGATGCTTTTTCCTCCTACCTCTGATACCTATAAAGGAGCTTCTTCTGTCTCTTCTAGAATTTAATAATCCAGCCTCTGCCTTCAGCCTCACTTACTGTCACATCTTTGCCACTCTCCACTGAGAAATTGACAGGTTTGCCTGAGGAAAAGGAGATTAGAAGCAGTATGAAAAGTCTGGAGGATTCTAGTTTAAACCGATATTTACTGGTGTGGCCAATTGTTCAACTAAAACCCCAGACTAGAAGCTGCAGTATACGTAAACTTGACTGGATGACTGTTCCTCAGCACTACTAAAGTTGTTTAATGACCTTCATGTGCCTCCTTAGGGTGAAATGCTCTATGGCACTCTTTGTAAGACTAGCATCTAGGGGAATACCCAATATTCAGGGTTGGTATCAGCATTTGTACATGTGCAACACAGAAACTAGAGTCAGTTGAAGGCTGTAGAGCAGGGGTGGGCAATTATTTTGGGCAGAGGGCTGCTTACTGAGTTTTGGCAAGCCATCGAGGGCCGCATGACAGGCAGCCAGGGGTAGATAAATATTAATTTCCTAAATTTTTTAGAGGCCCTATGGGCTGGATAGAATGGCCTGGTGAGCTGCATCCGGCCCACAGGCCGCATTTTGCCCACCCCTACTGTAGAGGAAACTAATGGACAAAGATTCAGCACTGATCACATGAATAAAGGAATGAAGAACTCCTAACAATCACAGGACAACAGTTTGGATTCAACTTTGTGTCTTGGACTATGCAAACCATATCGCCAAGTCGTATACATTGGCATAGCTCCAACTTCAAGGATGCTGCATGGATATACCCCAGTTATGGACTGGCCTCTGCTGGCTAAAAACTCACAGCTTTTGATTAGTAACAACACTGTGTTAGGGAGGCATATAGTAAAGCCAGTGGAACATGCATCTCCACATGCTATTTGCCTGGAGCAAACTGCAATTAATCTCTAGGGTACACAGGCAGCACTCTGTTGTAATTGAATTAGTAAAACAGAAGATAATTGCTACCAACAAGTGTCCTCTCCCCCCCACCCCACCTTTTTGAGGAATGACTAAGGAAAAGAGCAGCAAAATCCCGCCCCCTCCAGACAGACCTATTTGCATCCTCCAGTGTCCAGCAGCTAGTTTTACTGCAGCAGGTAGAACTAAAGAACGGGGCTGAGGAGAAAAATGAAAGCACTTAAGTGGAAATTTGCAGAGAATTAGTAGTCAGGTAAGTTTTCTGCAGGCAAGTCAACTTGGACAGCAGTGTCTGCCAGAATCTGGTTTTGCATATGTGCTGGGTAATTACTGCAGGACGGGTGTCTGAAAACACCTGTGTTCTAGGTGGGCCTCTTCGGTTAGATCAGGGAGTCTCAAACTGTGGGTCATGACCCCCCAGGGGGTCATGAGCAACTTAAAAGGGGGTCACAAATTTATCTTCCCTCCCCTCAAGTTTAATCAATAGCTTTAATCATGGGGTGTTGTGTAAATGTATATATTTAATCATGGGGGGTCATGGTATCGCAAAGTTTGAGAAACCCTGAGTTCGATGCATTCTCTAACATTAGAATGGGATCATGTTCTCAACCTACTGAGCTTGACACGTTAGGATGGGTGTAGCTGCATAGTTCTACACTAGGGGCAGCTGCATGGCACCCAGGACAGTGCCAGCTCCAGCTGTGCCAACTGCCAGCACAGCAACAGCTGCTTTGGCACCCCCCTTCCCCCAGAAAGAGGGCATCTAGGGCTGCCATCCTGGTCACCCCCACCCCTCACCCTCCCACCCTCGAGTTATGCTACTGCGTTAGGAGATAAGCCACGTTTAATAAGTGCTCTAGGGTCAGGTTTGATTTCAGGTTCTCTGGTTCCAGCCAGGACTGTTGCATCATATAACCCTGCTACCGGCCTTTGGAGAAACGTTATTGAATAGATTTGCCTAGGTGGACATATTCTGTATCAGGTTTGCAGGTTTTTCAAAAGAAATTTGTGACTCTCCCATCCATGGGTTTGTTTAACTTTCCTTTGTAACTATATTTATCAGATCTTGAAGCAAGGTTCCTCTTTAATATACTACAAGTGGCCCATCAGAGATCTAGGGAAATATACAGAAGCAATTGGACCCAGATCTATCACAAGGTTTTTCCCTTTACCAGCACAAATGTAATAACATAAGTCTCAAGTTTTGAAGCTGGCTGGTAAATGCACCATCTCTCTAATTGGGCTTTACAATGTGTGTCTTGTTTAATGTGCATGTATAAAAGGTAATGACATGTCAGGGTCAGTGTACTGCAGGAGATGATGCTCCTTAGGGAAACAACGAGACCATCATATCACCTCCTCCCATCAGTCATGGGTGGCTTCCCTTTCTGAACAGGAGCACAGACACAACCTTTCTTCAAGTGCAGTAAGCTCTGGGATTTGTTAGCCTGAAGAAAAGGTAATGAGGCTGACTTGCTTCCAGCAAACAATGTAAGCATATTAGCAGCTTGCATTTGTAAACACTTGCCTGTCTTCTTCAAACCAAGCTTGAAATGGATTAGTGGATCTCAGCTGGGTCCCCATATTTTTCACTATAAATTAGGTTCTGGAACTAAGTTTGGCAACCCCCCCTCAAAACAGACGGGGTTTGAATCCAGATCAGGAATATGGTGATTATTGCTCCTACACCCAAGGTTGTAGTTGGCATCCAGCAGCTTTTAGTACTGGTACAGACAATTGATCCTGCTTTCTCAGAGGCCCCCACTGCCTGCATCTGTCTTTGTGGAAATGGAAGATGCTGAGCACCTGTGAAAGAAGGCGATTTTTTTTTTTTTTTTTTGTACAAGCACTTGCCCACTCTTGGTTGTGATGCATTTTGGGGACAGAAAATCATAGGTCTGTCACTTAAATTCTGAACTGGTACATGGTTCTATCAAACGAGGGATGGATTCTCTCTAAGAAGTACCCCGTATATCACATGAGGGCCTGGTGCAACTCCCATCAAAAGATTTCTCTTTTTTAAGGGTACGATTTAATGTCCTCAAACTGGAGGAAGGATCCTGATGTGTTTCACTGGGGGCTAGTTCAGGCTCTCAGTGCTGCTATGTACAAGATGTTAGTCTGAAGTCAAGTAGAAGGCAGGGCAGGATGGTGCCTTAGGGCACTTTTACATGTGAATTAAAGCGCATTGAATAAGCTTTAGTTCAAGCATCCCCAATGCCATTTTTAAGTGCAGGGACACTGATATATGAGACATAAGAAGCTGCTGGAGCGTGGTAATTACCACACGCCAGCAGACTCGATTAATCGAGTCTGCTCCAACTCTCTGTAATTACAGCAAGTCAAAGCAGCCTCTGCACTTGTATGCAGGCACCCTTAGAGATTAACTGGCTCAGTAATGTATACATTGAGATGCTGCTAATGGATGTCTGACAAAGTAGGCTGTTGTTTATGAATGCTTATATTTTTCTGAACCAGTTACTCTGCCTCATATCAGCTATCAGGAAGTAAAAAGACATAGTGAAGACAAGGTTCCTTAGTTTAATTGAGAAGTAAACTTGCCAAGGTCAACCCCTGCATCCCCTTTATAAGAGAGCCCGTGTCATGGAACCTGTCCGCATCCTTCTTACGCTGGCACCTGTATCCCATTAGCATACCGTCCTCCTGGAGCCATAAAGATTCTAATTTTGTCTCAACCCTGTCAGCTGTTCCCATAACCCTTCACCTTCTATTTAGAAATCTGCAAACTATATAGTTGTTTAATCTGATGTTACACTTGTATATGATTTATTTTTTTAAATTTCCCTTGCTGGACAATAGCACCATAGAAAAGCTCTATTGATTTTAGATCGCAGCTTTATTGGGGCTGAGTCAGCTCCTTCTACCATAGTTCAGATTTCTATCTTGCTTTTGGCTTAACCGTCTCAGCTTTAACTACTGTTGGTAGGAGTCTGATTGTTACTCCTTAGGGAGGTTTTCTTGATTGTCTTTTAAATGGAACATTGTCTAGAAGTTCAGTCTTATTTAAAAACTCCAGCAGCCAAGACTACCATTATGCCAGTGGCCTCATTCAGCAAAGGAGTGCTGTTCAGGAAGAACATTTAAAGCATGTGCCCAACAGGCTTCCTGAACTGAGGCCCAGGGATACTGACACTGCTAATGTTATTGGAACTACACCACTGGGAGATTATTACAAACAATTCCTCCCACCCTCCTGCGTCCTGCTCAATTCCTCCCTCCCGCCTGCGTCCTGCTTAAATGTCACTTAAACCCTATTCTAAAGATTCAGACAGGCTTTAATTAGCATGTTGACCTCCTGCTCAGCCTTTGTGAAGGGCAAAATTTTTATCTTTCTGTATCATCAGCAGTTGATCCTGACAAACATGGCCCTGTGTTGAATGTTTGAATACTGAAGACGAAAAGCTAATGCAAAATCTTTATATAAATCAGATGCATATACTAAAAATCTCAGAGCCTGGATTTATGGGACTTTTATGAAGAACTAACTGAAACACTTAAATTATAACCAGTGAGTGACTGAAAACTGTGTGTCCCACTCTAGTTTCTTACATCATTTGCATCATTATGGTACACAAGGGCCCATTGCTGTCTTCGAGGCTTGAAGGTTCACCATGGATTCATGGCCACTTTACCTGTGCTGAGCCAACAACCAGCTAAGCTGGCTTGGTAGAACTAAGTCTGGCTTGTCTCTTTGTATATGTGTGCTTTAAGGGGCAGAGGTTCAGTCTTGGGGAAGAGGATGTCCTATACTGACCTGAAAAGTGGTATTTGTGACAGAGGAGATGCAGTCTCTTCTGCCAGCCAGTCACAGTGATTTCTGACCACACAGTCCCTCCTATCACTGAGTTCAGGGATCTGAGCTAACATGGGCCTTCTCTGCAGAAGTGGTGTGCATTTGTGGGAGAAGAAAGCACTTAGAAAACCTGGATACAACTGAGCACAAATAAAAACTGTAAACAATAGATTCCTCCCCCCTCCCCCCTGAGATGGAGAAATTCCAAGTGTGGATTTCTTTGGAAAGATCCATTGAGAAGCACTAGAAAAAGTGGGGCACTGGGTAACTCAGTGTGCTGGGAATGTTTAAAAGAAGTCTGTAGCTTTTTTTTGTTGGCTTGAATCGGGTCCAGGTGTGTAAAGCAAAGGTTTTACCATCCCATAGCTGCTTGGAGGCTTAGAACATTCTTGCCTGGTTCCTGAAGCCCACACCTCTACTGCTCCTGTGCTTTGTATGGTGTACATAACACCAAGCCACAAGATGGGGATTGAAACCCAGATTTTTGGAGCGAAACACGTGAGCCTCCATTGCCTGAATTAAAAGTTTTGGTTCTGTTGGCTCAAAAGATTTTTTTCAAAGCTCCTAAATCTTTCTTCCAGGAGGGGCTTAACTCCTGGGTTAGGGACAGAAGTTGCACATAAACCAGTTTAAGTGATCAGAAACTGGTTTAAACCTGTGACAGAATAGACTAGAAGTTCAGTGTACATAAACCAGTTTCAAAATGGCTGAAACTGGTTTAAGATAAATCTGGTTGAATGTAGTATCAGATTTACCAATCTGAGTCAAATAGGTTTATGAAACTTCTGTCCCAGACCCCTTCCTGGTTTAAATTAAATCACAGTCCCCTAGCATCCCAGCATGCTTTGCAGCCATAGGCTGGGCTATGCTGTATGCTCCAGAGAGCAGGGCTGGCCCTTCTCCTCTGGTCCCTAGCTGGAGCAGTGAGGGCTGGCTGACAAGGGGGTGGGGGGCAAGACTAGCTGGGGATGCAGCCCAGTCTGCAGGGGGTGGGGACTGGCCCCCTAGGCAAACATTGGCTTGGGCCAGGGATGGGGGTTAAATACCTTTCCCCCACTCAAACTTACTGCTGGCTGCGACTGTGGACTACAAATCCCAGAGGCACCTGGAAGCAGGAAGAAGTGATGAGCAACCTTGCAGAGTCCTGCTGCTGTGACTTTGGACTGCAAATCCCAGAGGCCTTGGGGCAGCATGAAGAGAAAGCAAACACACAGCCCATGCCAGAGCTGTGTTCTAGCACACCCTGGTTTCTGGCCTTACCCACTGTAGGCAAGTGACTGCATTTCTTGAATCAAATGTCTGTTGACTTCTGTTTTACTTTAATCTCTGCAGCTTAGACTAACCTGCAAAGACTGAATCAATTTAGCCTTGGGCTTTTTTACTGTCAGTACTTAGCCCCACTCACTTCTTTTCAAAGAAATTGAGGTGGTACATAACTTAAGAGACCTTTTGAAAATTGGACTTGTAGGAATGTAGGTGTTCTTGAAAACTTCACCTGCAGGCTGTAGTCGACATGCATGTCTATGTGGCCTGGCCACTATATGGGGACAGAGCAGAGCAGCATAAGCACAGATTATGTGTGTAAATGGCTACTCGTCTGATCTGGTCCCATGTCATATTTAGGCGACTCTGCATTGCATGATGTAGGGGAGACCTTGTAAGGATTGGAGCCATTTAACCTGAGGTTGCAAGTTCCCCTAAGTGGCTGAATGTTGGAAAGTTAGTCATTACAACATTAAGTTCAAGTCTTCCTTGTGTTTCTAGCCCTTCTTGTTCCTTCTAGCTCTCCTTGACATACCAGGTGTTAGCATGTGTGCACATGGAAACACGTTTATTCATCCACTCAAAGTAACAAGAATGTAGGCCATTTACTTCTGTTAATTTGAACCACCAGTTTTTTACTCCATTTGCAGCCTATTTTGTGATAGAGTCCTGGAATTCTCCAAGCCAGATGTCATGGCTAGCAGCAGGCTGGGGTTAAAGTGGAGGAGGATGAGGGATGAGAGTAATAGGAAGACATAAGAAAGGGAGAGGGGAAGGTGTGCTAATGAGAAGGGAAGAGAGATGAAAAGAAGCAAAGCACAGAGCCTGTGCCCGCCTGCCTGCAGATGGGTTTCTTTTGTAAGTATTAAATGCAACGTTTGATCTTTATCAAAAGAAGACATGAAAAATGTGTGTTTATTGGAAGGGTTCAGGCAATGTGCTTTTCCATTCTTCACCTACAGTTTAAAACTAACTCCTTCCAGCGTATTGCCTCGTATATAACCATAATGAAAGGAGAATTCATTTTAAATGCCTGGTTGGTCTTGCAAGGTAAACGGCAACCAGAGCCAAGGCTCCTTCTTGCTCCCCTTCCCTTAAATCTTTCCTTTTCTGGCAGAGGCAGGGAGCAGTGGTGCTAATGTCTCTTTAGACAAGAAAGAAGGAGCTGACTGCTGTTTCTGCAGCTGCCCAAGTCACAGCCCCTGATTCAAGGTTGCCAGCTCAGCATCATGGGCAAGTGGTGTTTAGGGGGTCCCAGGAGTAGAGCTGGGCAAGAAGTACTTTCCCTATCCCATGAAAATGTTTAAGGGTTCAAAAACTTTTCCTGTCGCAAACTGGGACCAAAAAATCCATCACAAACTGCAGTGAAGAGACAGACTGAGAAGAATTTCGGAGTTCAGAGCAATTGGAAAGTTTTTAATTGGATTTTGATTTTTTTTAAACCTTTTTATATCAAATTTAGATCATGAAACCAAAAGATGTTTCAGATCATGAAATGTAAGCCTTTGGTGGGTTGTGTGTGTGTGTTTTATTTTGTTTTGTTTTTAAACAGCAATAGAGCACACAACATGAGCAATTTAGACATTTTTTCTGGCTTTCTTTTTTCTAGTTATGATATTCATTGAGACTTCCATTTTTCATGAACAATTTCCATTTTAACAAATAAGCTGTTTAAAAAAACCACACAAACAATAAAACAATTCCTTCCCAGTTGCATCCAGAATCTGTTCCAAGCATGTTCAAGAATTGTTTTCTCCCAATGTAAAAAGAATTTTTCCTGAATAAAATGTTGGGGTGAATCTAAAAGGATCTTTAACCAGAGTCTCTGCAATGTTTCCAGATATTCTTTTTGCCTTTCCACAGACAAACATGTTGTAGGTGCTGGACTGTTCACAGAAGAGATCCAAAGGCTGTATCTTATGCCCATTGTTTACGTACTACAAAACCCATAAAAACATACTTGTGCCTATAAAAACAATCTGAAGGGAAGTGGCATACTGGCTACAGCACTGGGAAGGGAATTGGGAGGCTTGGTTCTAGTCTTGCCTCTGCTGGCACCTGCTGTGAAAGCCATTTAACTCCTCTGTGGCTTGGCTTTCTCTTCCAGGCTTTGTCCATCTAGATTTATTTAGACTGGAAACTGTTCAAGACAGAGACCATTTCATTGTATGTGTATGATACCTAATCAAATGCAGCCACAGCTTGGGGTGCTTTGCCAGTACAAATAACAAATAATTTTGATCCATGGCCAGAGGACAGTATAGCATTAGGCAGTGCTATGCTAGTGCTGAGGATGCACCTGGGTTCTGATCAAAGAATAGAGGGAAGCCTTCTGCTTGCCTGGGGAGCTGGCTGTCCATGAACACTTGGGGCTGTTTTGTGACCACGGTCACAGGAAGGGTAAGCACATAGAGGCATACAAACAGAGGCAGAATGCGAGAAGGAAAGTGCCCCAGGGCAGTCCTCTCTTGCCCTTCCCTAACAAGGCAGCATGCAGGAGCAGCAGTAAGCAGTGGCATGGAAAGTGTGTGCCATGGGGGGCATCTATACACGTGCTTTACTGTGAAGTTGACTAATTAGCTCCACAGTAGAGTCACCGTCTACACATGTGGCGCTATTAGGCCAGAGTAAACTAATTAACTCTGCCATAGAGTAGTACTGCCAGACACAAGTACTATCCTATGGTGGAATTATTTACTCTGTTGCAATGCATGTGTAGATGCTGACAGGGCTGGCTGAGGCACAAGGGTGCTACAGTGCAGGGGCTGCCTGCTGGGTAGCCCCACAATGTGTTACATCTCAGCTGTGTGTGCTTGGGGAACTCTGGCACAGGACACAGCCTGTCTGACTTGCAAAGAATTCCCCCTCCCTCCCCTCCTCTACCTAAATGAAACTGATTAAGATGCAGTGGGAGACGCACCTGAAACCCTCCAGATAAGGGTGACAAGTGTGAAACAACTGCCCTAGGTCTCATTTGCATCCGAGATGGAACCAGATGACAACTCATTTACATGGGAGATGGAGAACAGAACACCCGAGGCAGAGCCTACAGTGAATTCTGGGTTCAGAGAAGCGGGGGAGCACTGCATGATGGGGAATCTGTGCTCCAAATGCTAATCAACCCACATTTACACACACCCAGCTCAGCATTTATCAGACCAGTTCTAATCTGGATTTACAAAGGACTCCCCCCCCGCCCCCCACCTCAGACACACACCTCTAAGTTTAATAGGCATCTCAGGCCATACATTCCCCGGTCCCAGTATGGGAGGCCTATTTAAACCTGATTGACTAAAACTCAGTTGCTGGGTTAGGGAATGCTGAGGCAAAGAGACCAAGTCAGAGCAGGTATGGGCAACATTTGAACAATGGTAAAGGGTTCATCACAGCATCCAGCCTGTTGGAGCCCTGACCACAAGTGTTGTCATACTTTTCCCAGGATGACTGGTGGAAGGCCTCTCCACAAAAGGTTATGAACACTTCAATAATTGCCTTAAGTCTGTTAGAAGACTATAGTAAGATCTGGAAAAGTCAGGCTAAGCTGAGGTTTGTTCACAAGTAAAAATCCAAAACCCCGATGCTGCAAGCTACCTATTGTTTCTGAAGAAACCATGAGATATCCCATCAGTATATCTGCTATCCATAGGAATTTCAAGCTGGCTTCCAAGTATCTGGTTACTCTGTAACCTTATGTGTTTCCTGATTATCAATCAGTTTCTTGAGATGTTCCAAACCAGATAACCCCTTGTCAATAGAAAAGACAATGATTTACACTATTGAGAATGCTTTCCCTTCAAGGACTGTGCTACAGACTGTGCCTGTCAGCTTTGCAGCCTGAGTACCGTGGACTAGGTGAGATCCCAGCGTTCTCTGTCTTCTTTCTAGGCATAAACTTCTGAACCTGAACTGTATCCGTTAAGCTTGAGCTAAGTTTCCCCAAATACTTAGTGAAACCAGGGTAGTATTGTCATTGTTGGTGTTTGTTTTTCTTTTGCATGTCTATTACTACTAGTACCATAATATATTTCATATACTTAGCAATAAATAACTTTTATAGTCAAACTGATAGTAACCGGGTACATTTTTCCTTCTCTACTTCTTCCTCACTTGCTCTGCAGCAACGCTTCTTTTACCTAAGCTAAAGATCCCTGTGAAGCCCAAAAATACTGTGGGGTCTGCTCATCAAGAGGCTAACGATTGGGATGTGCTGAGTTTGAAACACATAAGGGGATCAGCTTGTACAGGCTGATTGACCCAGTTTGGCTCAGCCGGGCTCTAATGAACTGAATGAAGGTGTCAGCTGGACACCCAGCTGGATTCAGAGGGATTCTGTTTACCTGTGTGCTTGTGTCTGACTGCAGTTTATTGTTGCTCTGATGAACTGATTCCTGGCATATGAGGGTGTCAGCCTGTCCATGCTGATCAACCCGGCCAGGTCAGGCATGTCACATTAATCTGTGTGTGTTTGTGTGTATGACTGATTTGGTGACTGGAGGAACCCAGCCCCATTGAAACTGAGCCCTGCAAGATAGCTCCATTGGGGGGTGAGGACTTGCAGAAGGGAGATATACAGCTCCGTATAGAAACACAAGTAACACAACCAGCACATTGATAGAATTACCAAGACCCTAGAAACGTGTCCCTAATAAATGAGCACAACCCAAAGTAATGGGCAAATCTGGTAACAAATGGAGCACCCTTGTGCCTCAGCCAGCCCCTCCTCAGCATGTTGAGGTCTGATTTGGCAGGCTGACTCTCTGGACCCCCTACCAGCCAGGGTTGCTCTGCCTTGGTTTAACGCGCTGCGGTCCCAGGCACATGTATAAACGCTGTGCCCGGAAGCAATAAACTCTGATGCAAACTGCGCTGGAGTTTATTCAAGCACACTAATTTCACATGTGTATATATATCTATGAAATGCAATGTATTTTGGGAATTGTAGTTCCCTAGACCAACAGTGGAGTTTGTTGTTTGAGTATGGGGGGGAGGGAATTTTACACCATTTCTTGGTGCCAAACTCCATGTCAAGAGGGAAAAAAATTAGGTGATTTCACCAGCAAATATTGGGATCAGTTCTCCTCCAGCAGTGGCAAACTCCACTGAGTTTCCCAGAATGCCCTGTACTCCATGATGCACACTGCCTGCACTGTTGCAGTGTGCATCCAGGAAAAGCAAGCCAAGTAGGAAACAGAAGAATGAGGCACCTCCTACCATCCTGGCATGCCTTCCCATAGGCAGTGCCCAGGGCATGTGCCCTGTTCTCTTATTCAAGACTGAAATTGAAAGCAAACTTCAACCAAAAAACCCCAGGTTTGGGTGGCTTGTAGTCTCTACCTCACACCCTATACAAGATTCTTCTTCTCGGCCTGATGACAAAGGGGAGATTTGATTTAAACTTTTTTTGTTGTAATTTCATCTAGTTTCCCTGAAAGTCTCACAAAATTTGTCCATAGTTCACTCAAAAGAGCAGCTGAGGCCTACCTGAAGTTTTCTGGAACCAAAACTTTTTTCAAAATGCTGGGAGTTGTTGTTATTGGGTTTGAATTAGGCTCACCATAGAGTTCAGAGCCAGCTCAGATCAAGGTCTAGCCTGAATGTTGCCAGATCCTGGAGGTGGGATCTATAATATTGATTTTTTTTTTTTTGGAGGTGGGGGGCACTCATCTCTGTATTTGTGAATCACAAGTTCTCAAAAAATCTTTTTGTGAACCTGTGCCAAGGTTTTCCTCCTTGTTGGTTTAGTTATGAGAGTTTCACTTGGCAGGAGCAGAGCTACAATTCCAAAAGTATGAAAGTTCCCTGACACAGCACTCTGTATAGAAAACTTTAAAAGGGAGTTGGTGCAGCAATGGGAGATTGGGTTTAAGAAGCTGAAAGCTTTAAAAATGGCTGTTGCTTGTGTGTGCCTGGTAGGGTGCCCTGCTTGAGACATATACAGAGGCCCAGCTTCTCTGAAAGCCAGACCCTACAATTCCACTGGTGTCATTCAGGTATGCCTCTATTGCTTGCAATGTAGTATAGGCTCACCTAAATTGTCTTTAAGCTAGCTAACTCAGGTACCACTTTGTCTGTCAGCATGGAGCTCAGCACAGGCTGAGTAGCCTGCCTGTGGGGCAGAGTTCAGCTCACTTGCACGTTCAGCTCACATGGAGATGCATCCTGCCAGATCTAGGTTGCTACTGATGACTAAGGTAGCTTTGTCTAGCTCAGGTTTATCAGTACTGCAATGCAGTCACAATAGTGGCTGCTATGCAGACCTACCTGTATTGTGGTTGGTTTAGCTTTAAGTCTGTTGTATTTAAGTTCACTCATATTCACTTTGGCTTAACTTGAAATAGGTGTCCGCACACAACATTTGGCAACTCTCTAAATATATTTTTTTAAGATCAGACCATTAATTAAAACAATTTTCTTATGTAGGCAAAGGGTAAAGGAGTTGCTATTATGATTTGATAGGCTGATAAGTTTGGCATTCAGTTCTTCTTGGCTTCTTTGCAAAATCCTAACCCTGGGCACCACCTATATAGAGTTAATGTTTGAACGCAGTTCATTATCTAGAAGGCCAAACAACCCCAAAAAGCCCACACCTGAAGACCAAGCACCTGTGCTTGCAGATGTTGGCCATATTTCCAGATGATATCACCTTCAGTCATTCTCATATTTCTCCCCTTCCATAAATCTGGAGGCCTTTAGCTCTGTAGTTCTGTATTGTAGCAGAGATACTATGTGCTTATTAGTACCACTAGCAGGAACTATTTAACAAGCACAGTCTTGCCTTTATGTATGCATTAATGGTTTTCTTTTCTTTTTTTACTTCATCCAGAAAGGAAAAAAAAATCCCAACCCCAAGTTCTACGTGCTTCAGGGGAAAAAAAATCAAATGGCTTCCCAAGAATGTAGCAGGGCCAAGCTGACAGATTGCAGATCTCTGCTTCATTGATATGCTACTGTGCAGGAGGAACAGCACATCAATAAAAAAAGCTTTAGTGAGGTAATTGGGGTCTGAAGGAAAGCACTGGGAGTTTAAGGAAGGACATCACAGCTTGCAAGGGGATGGGAGAAAAGCAGCTAGGGGTGTGAAGAAATGAATACATGTGTTATCTGCCAGCTACAAGAGGCTGTAAAGTGCTAGGGGGGCTGCTGAGTTTATTTGCTAGGCCTTAATATCAAGGGCTACTGTGCAAATGATGTTAGGAGAGGAGGGTACTGAGAGTGGCTGGGAGCTCCTGGCTCTCATTACCTGGTTTCTTGTTCTGAGGAAACATGGTCATGCTCTAATCTGTCACTGATTTCACACACACATAAAATATGTATTTATCCCAAGCAGAATGCTCCTTCTAACATGCCAGATACAGGCTATTCCTTTTACTCTTACAGCTACCTGTTAATTTAGCAGGAGGGAGGTGAGGCAGAGTGAGTCTCAGAAGGATTACAGATGTCTTAAAGACTGAGATGGTAAATCAGCAGACATGAGGCTGACCACAATTCATGACTCTTGGTAGATGAAACTGAATTGTGTTCAGCATCACTTTTAGTTGCTTCAGTTCCTCAGTCATGTTTAATCAGTATGTGCTGGATCCTCAGTGGTTGTAAATGAATTGTTCCGTTGGCTTCAGTGGAGCTATGCCAACCCATGGCAGCTGAGGCTTTGTCCCTAGATTTCCTAATGGAAAACTTTCTTCTCTACGAATGTTTATCCGCATCTGTTGTGAATCAGCCAGCTATGGTTCTGGTCCCGGTTAGGAGTCAGCTTTCCTCTGTGTTCTGTATGGCAAGTAGCTTAGCTTTTTCTGACAAATGCCCCACTCTTTGTTTGGCTGAGCTTAAAAAGTCCAAAATTTACACTCATCAAACCTACATTTTGATCTGGAGGGTGGAAACGGCAAGTTTTGGCTAATTAATTAGGCACTAGATTGTAACCCAGGACAAAGTTTTGTGCTCTGGGCTATCACTGGCCTGCTGCTTAACCTTGGGGCAGTCACCTCCCCTGGCTCTGCCTCCATTTCTCGTTTATAGGATGGGGACAATGAGACTGATCTTCTTTGCAAAGTGCTCTGAGACACACTCCTGGTAAGAGCTAGATATTACTATTTTGTAGCAATCCTCTGCTGCTACTATAGCATGTTCATGTCACATTAAATGATACTTAACATGTAATATGGCACTAGAAATAATGCTGGCTTGTGTGCTGCGGAATTTCAAGCTACTTCTATCCAACCTTCCTTTTTTTTTTTCCTGGATAAACAAGAATCACTTATTTGGGCAGTAATTTTAACACTTGAGTGAACAACTCATATACATAAGTATGCTTGATGGGTACCTACCACAGCATGTAAGTGTCCGTGCAGGCATGCACATGGGCATGTACTTGTGTCTGAACATATATAGCAGATAGACACACATGTAATCATATTTCTGTGCATATTAGAATGCAGATCTGCCAAATGGCTGGGGAGCTTACACTGTTCTAGGTGTGCATATATGTATGCTTCCTTGTATACCTTTGTGTCTGTGCAGGATGTGTCATCGGCACTCCCTCGCAGTTGAGGATGATTATTAGGGCTGTGCGAAGCTTTGGTCTCTGATTCAGTTCGGTGGCTGAATCTCTGAATCTGAATCGAATCAGAGGACCTTTAATCTTTCTGAATTGAATTGGAACCCTCTGAATCGATTCGGAAAGGTTTGGACATAGACACAGCTTTAAATGTTTTTTTCTACATACCTCAAGGTAGCAGGGGCTTGTGAGTAGTGTGATGCTGGGGTGCATGGAGTCTCCCACAGAAGTGTGGGGGGCTCCCCAGCATGCTCAGCAGCAGACCTGGAAGTGGACCAGAAGCACTTCCGGGATGCTTTCCGGGTCCGTCAAGGAGCATGCAGGGGCCCCCACACCCTCCCTGGCTTGGTGACTGGTGCCTCCTGTGTCGGGGGGGTGGAGCACCCGGGGTCCCTTTGCGGCTGATCACCAAGCTGGGGAGGCGTGGGGAGGCTTCCCAGGACACTCCGCAGCAGACCTGGAAGTAGACCGGAAGTACCCTTCGATGTTACTGCTGAGCACGTGGAGGACCCCCCACGCTCCTGTGGGACACTCCATCCACCCCAGCATTGCAGCGATCACAAGCAAACATGCTGGTATCTCATGGTATGTAAAAAACAAAGAAACCCCAAAAAAACAAAACAAACAAAAAACAAACCCTTTTAAAGCTGTGTCTGTCTGAATCACTGATTCTCTGAATCAGCATTGAATCTTCAGATTCGGATTCGGCTGAATCAAATCAGGGACAGTGATCCGAATCAACCAATCGAATCACTGTCCCTGATTCGGGCCAAATTTGAATCAAATGGAGCCTGCTTCGCATACCCCTAAAGATGATGATTGTCTTCTATGATTGCCTTGTCTGTTGGTCCAAAGATGGCTGACAAGGCCAATCCAGGATCAACAGGTTCTGTTGCAACTTGGGTATGTGTTTCTGTGTGGGGTGTGTAAGGTACATACGACCACACCAGTGTGTGCTCAGTTGAGCATGTCTCTGTGTCTGTATGTGGGGATGGGAAGCGCATGCACCTCTGTGTGCAAACAGGCTGGTTATAATGAGGCCCACTGCACACCTTCCTCCTGAACTTAGTAAAAACTCACCCAACCTTTAAGAATCCTGGAAGAAGTCAGAAAGGGCAGGAAGTTTTCAGTGTTTGCCTCCCTTTGTATGCTTGGAGATGCCCGGAGTGAGTGAAGCTAACATGAATATAGCACAGACACTACTGGCTAGACTGAGGGAATAGCCAGACCAAAAACATGCCTTGTGTGCTCAGCCCTGTTTCTGACCATAGCCCAAGCCAGCTGCTTCAGGGGAAAAGAGTAGTTACAAACCAGGCACGTGATAGATAATTCTATGTACAGTCCTGCCTAAGCTACTTATAACTCCAAGTGTTTAGTGGCTGGTTTATATTCAAAAGCTCCAATTCCTAAACTTTTGTCTGCAGAGCCCTCTCTTTTTTGGTTGGTTCAGGAACCCACTTCTGGTCCAAATCCAGTGCAAGTGAATTTCTGAGGGAAGAGAGGGATCGCAGTCTTTCTCATCAAGTGCTACAACCCCTAGTCTGGGAATTGGTATCCTAAAACAGGAGGGTTAATCTTGCTTACCATCTTTATTTTATCTAGTGCAACTGCAGATGTTCCTATAAATGTTTAATCCTTTTTTGAATCACATTAAACTCTTTGCCTCCATAATATCTTTTGGCACTAAACTTCCCAGGGTTTGTGTTCATATAAAAAACTCTCTCTTTATCTATGGGGTTTCTTTTTAATCATTGATTGCCTCTTCTTACGTCACAAGAGGGGAAAGGGTAGTACCAAAGTGAACTGTTCCAAACTATTCATTAATGTAATTCCTCTGTCATGTCCTCTTCTACTGTCTCCTCTCTAAACTAATCTTCTAAATCCCTCCTCTTGGAGGGCTGTCTATTTCTCCAATCATTTCTGGATGCCCGCTATCTTTCCTTTTCTGCTACATCTTTATTGAAATGGAGCGGCCAGATATGGATACATTATTCAAGGTGTGGGTGTAGCATTTCTTTATATGATGGGATTATCATATTTTCAATATTATTCTTTATCCCTTTTTTAATACACCCTGAAAGCTTTCCTTTTTCACTGACTGCTGTGTACCGAGCAGAGGTTTACCTGCAAGTGTCCACTGTGACTCTAGGGTCTCATTGCTGAGCACTTGCTGCCATTGTAGAACCCAGCAGTGTATTCAAATAATTCATATTCCACCCAAAGCACACGGCCTCACCCTTATTTTCTGGCATGGTGAATTTTATTTGCTTGTTTACCAGCTTTGTTTGATCCTTCTCAGAGTTCTGATAGTCTTGATTAAATCTAAATAATTTTGCATTGCCCTCAAACTTTTGCCCCTTTACACTTTTCCTTTCTTTTCCACCTTATTAAATTGTTAATATGTTCCATGGTCCCAAAGAGGGACTAGTTTTTCTTGCTGCTAACTTGTTTTCATGCTGGTATGACCAGATATCGGGGTGGATAAAAATCAATAATTAAAAAAATAATAAAAATTAGGGTTTGTTTGGTTGTTTTTTTTTAAATGAAATCCAATTTTTTAAATTTAATTGTATTTTTAATTATTTTTTTTTGTTAAGATGTTTAAAAAACAAACCCCCTATATAAAGATAGCTTTAATTTAAGATTCATTAAAACTCAAATATATCATCATGGAATACGGATTATAATTTCTAATTATATACTATTTGAGACAGTATATTCATGTAACCTTTTAAGAAAAGTTTTATAAATAGGTCACAGCAGGCCATGGACTATATATAATGCATCCAATCTTATGGGGTTCCCAGAGGCTCCTCTACAGATAAGTAAAGATTAAAGAAAACCACTCTACCCAATGGGACTCAGTGCTCAGTCCAAAAGATCCCATGAAGCATCTCTGTGATGCTTAGTTTCAGTTCTCAAACTCTGGATTTGTCTCTCCAGAGATAACATCCTTGTTAACAGCAGTATATGGACGTGAGAGATAAAAGACCTGATTACCTACTAAGCAGCCCTATTGTCTCTCTGCAAGTGTACGTACACACAGTCAAGCCTTTATCTCCCTCTAAAAGTGCAAATTTTCAAGAAATTAAATTAAGAGGATTGTTGGAGGTAGAGTAAATTTGGGCGAATAGGGGGAGTCTGGAGATAAATGCAAGGGGGGAGGGGCAGTAGAAACGAAAGAAACATTTTGAGCAGAACTTTGTTGCTAACTGCAAATACTTCCGTAGCAGCCAGTTTGCAGGAGGTGCTCTGAAGAAAGCAGGAGGAACCAAACCAACTTTCTCGCAAGACGTGAAATGGAACTCGGGAGCGGACTATTTTGATTGATATATTGAGAACTGGCCTAATTCGATGACATTTTGTAACAAAATCGTGACAAAACAGATGGAAATGTCATAGCCAAAGTTTTCAACACTGTGCTAAAAAGAATCGTAGAATGTAAGCTGACTATCCTGAAGCCTATTTCCATAGCCTTGAACAAAGGTTATTTCAAACAAGAATACATTTTTTGTAGAAAACAATGATTAAATTGAGGCTTCCTGACCAGTAATTTAAATCATGATTGAAATTTATTTGATTTAAATCCAATCCACTCTGCCAGATATTCTTAGCCCTTAGTTTTTTTGACCTTTCTGTAGTGAATCTTAATTCCTTTGACTTCTTCTCTGCACTATGGTCCTGCATGTTGGGATTCAGAGTTCAGCCTGGTTATTAGAAATATCATCTTAGAGCCTTGGTTCTTGCTCCCCAAATCATTGTCCCTAGCAGATAGCAGAATTCACTGGTACCTTGGTGTTGGCTTCAGGCTAGCTGGCAACAGACTGTGGTACTGTCACCTTGGAGGTGGGGTGGAGTGTCCTTCCCAAAAACAGGAACTTTCTATTAGATGAGAGCAGTTGCTGGTGCTGGAAGTCGCATGCTACATGAATGAAATGCCAAGTGTGTCTGCTTGTAATGGAATGTGCCATCTGGTTGGTACAGAAGGAGATGGCATGAAAAAGGTGGAAGGTTTGGGAAAGCACTGGCAAATGAACAGCCTTTTATTGTTGTGTTTGTGGCACCAGCATGTGACCACACTGCCAGTAGCTCAAGTTTTGAGACTGTAGAGTGAAGCTTGCTTGAAGACTACCTTGTATTTCCCAATTGGTCCAGCTAAATCATGCTCTTGCAGCCACTACAGATAGAGTAAGTAAGCTTTTGTGTGTGGACAGAGGGTGAGTTAATGGGATTGTATCAGCTTGGCTTCTTGCTAGTTTGCTAGTGAAGTCAAACCTTTCACCACAACAGTTTTATTTCTTTCTTTGGAGCTGCTTAGTTTCCTTAACAGCCTTTGTTTAGAAAATCCATGTAAATTATTGCTGCTAATTCTCCTTTATCCTCTAGTCTGTCTATTCCATGAAGCTTTCTTCTAAAGTGGAGAGGCATGCTTGTTCATTAGAGAAGCTGGCCTGGCTCACTCTTTCTATTTAAGTGTCTTAAACTCGGTACATAATATCTGTTCATATCTATTCACTGGTTCATGCTATGACCTTTCTTAAAGTTTGGGTCAAGAGAACTCACCTTCTCATTTGGCTACTATAGTAACTAGCTTTAAGTGTTGCTAATACATTGTGCATTGATTCCCCTTTGTATCCTCTGGTAAAAATCCTGACTACAGATAGAGAGAACAGATTCCAGGTTTCCAGACAGTATTTCTGCCTTAGTGATTGCAGTGACTGGACAGAAAGGACTCTTCACAGGCTCAGCCTACTAGAGGGTCTGGACCACAGCAAGCAAAAATAAATGGGACCCCTGTGAATGTCAATCACAGTTGTCCTCTAACCCTGCTAATAAAACCCCAAGCCTAGCTCTAGAGCCCAGAAGCTTTCCCATGAAATCTGCCTTTAGCATGAACTCGGTGTCATTTAAATCAAAGTGCTTGAAATGCCACTCTGAGTGAATATAAATAAGATGTTTTCTCTGTTGCAATGCGGTCTCTTAGAGGTTTATGATATTTCCATTGCCTTGTGATTGCAGAGCACTTTAGGCAGGGCTGAGTCAGTGCAGAGGTCAAGTGTCTTGTCCAACCCCTCATACAAAGTCAGTGGCAAAGCTGGGGCTATAGCCCAGGGGATCTGGCCACTGGGCCCTTGCTCTGTCTCTGTTCGTCCTCCCTCCTCCCAACTCTGAGGGGGTTTTCAAATGTATGGCTAGGCTGGGGAAAGAAGATATGACACATCAGCTTGTTCTCTTAGTCCCCTTCGCACGCAACAGAAATCAATCTCTCTGCTTTTTAAGGAAGGGTGCTTAACAACAGGCAATCATCCGGGCCACAAAAGACTTTCAATGGCAGAATGTGGGACTGGCAAAATTGCATTATTATGACCAGAGTGAGCCTAGTTCTTTCCTGAGGTGGTATTGATGGGCTGCTGGGACATTTCGCTGAGCTGGATTGAGAGAAATTGTGCTGCTGCTAGAGTTGTTTTCGGCAGACAAAGGAAAGGGCACAGAAGGTCCCTTCTGGAGCTGGAGTGAAGAAGCATAATGCTGAGGTTGTGGGGAGGGCATGGAAGGGAGGGCACAGCTGAACAGGGGAAACAGCCTCTTTCAGAGAGACTGACAAGGCCACTGATTTCACCGGAGTGATAAGAAGTTGCAAAGGGAATTGTTTGATTTGAACCCCATGAGGGGCAGCCAGCCCTGGTCTTCATGCACAAAAGCGGTTTCGGTATTTGTACAAGAAGGGGGAGAGTTTTTATAGCATCCTAGGTGCTGCTCTGTTTGGGAACTTGGCAATGTCAGAAGAGGTGGGGCATCATCTTTCCAAACCCACAGCATCCAGTCGCCTCTGGTGCGGGGCCTTTTGTTGGATAGCAGTCAGCCATTAGGTCAGGATGCTGTGTCCAACCCTAATTAGTAGGGCTGTACGAAATTTCACTGTCTGTTTCATTTCAATGCTGTTTTGGCTCGTTTCAAGCTAGAAACAGTGAAATTTAAATGAAATGAAGGGCTTTGAAACACCCTCAAAATGAAACGAGGACAGTGGAAATGTTTCGAAGCTGAAGCTGGGCTTGCCTGCAGGGAAACAAAGTAAGGAGAGGGAGGGGGAAGAGGGGGGAAGGACTGCTCTGATATTGACTGTGTAGCTGGCCAATGACTCTGATCCTTCTTGAGGTCCCTTCCAATCCCAGTGCTCTGGGGGAGGGATGGAAAAACAGCATAAAAAGGAGCATTGTTTGACCTGGGCTGCTTTCTGCCTCGGGGTCAGTTACTGAGCTGTCTTCCAGCAGGTCAGCAGCATTAGACAACAAAGGCTACCATTCATTTCCTACTTGCTAGCCTACCAAGTAGGATTCAGCGATACCTTTTGCTTTCTTCCTATACCCTTTTATTTTATTATATTCATTGATTCCTTTCAATTTATTCCTCCCCCAAAATCCATTTTTTGTTTAGTCTATTTTGATTCTTTTCAAATCTGTGCTTTCTCTCAGTATGCATTCCATTCACTGTGCAGAGAAGCACAGCATAATTATACTGCATATGATAATACAGAATTTATATAGGAAAACACATACATACATTTATATATTTTTATTTTATTTATTACATAAATACATACATACATTACATAAATACACATACATACAAACTATCTTAATATCTACATATATTACATAAATAAGATAGATAACATTACAGAAGAAAAGACAGATTTTCCAGCACACCGAGGCAAAGACAAGGTACTATGAAACACACCATGAAGTGTGCTGGAATGGCAGCTGGCCAGGGTAGGGGTAGAATAGAGGGTGCAGAGAGAGCTGTAAGTTTCTCCTCCCCCACAAACTGAGTTGTAGCCTCTTTGCTACAACAAGCAGGCATGAGGCTTCCAGTAGTACAGGCAGCAAGGAGAGGAGAGCAGTACCAGTGCCACTGCCTGTGCCTGAGTCTGCATCCTGTCCAAGAGCAACAGCCATAACCCCCCCGCCCCCACTACCACCATTACAAGAAGCAGCAGCACCAGCATGACAGTCTCCTCTACTCCCATTTCACTTTCCATGCTGAGCCTTCCAGTGCCAGAGGAAGAGCTGGAGCTGGATCTGGATCTGAGTGCCCTAGCAAGGGAAATTCTGGGGAAGGAGAGGGGAATCAGCTGAGTTTGTGCTCCATACTCCTAAAGTTTCCCCTAGAGCCAGGACTCCTTCCCCAGAAGTCCCTTTGGAGGAGGTTGAGGTAGAGGTTGCAGAGGCAAGTGGCTCAGCTGAGTTTGCTCCTCCTGTTGCTGTGCCTCTGCGTGCTGAGGAGGGGGAAATTGCAGCATCCACACATGCACCCGTACTCCAGAAGCAAATGGGTAACGTGGTCTGGGATCATTTTTGAGCTGGCAGATGATCCCACATACGCTATCTGTCTGCAATACTGAGCCAAAACCAGCTGGGGAAAGCTATCAAAACACATGAGCACCACAGGGATGCTGATGCATCTCCGCAGGCATCACCCCCTTGCTCTTGCTCCTCCTCAGCCTGGCACCAGTGAGAGCATGCCTAAAAGGAAGTCCCCCCTCTTGCTCCAAAGCCCCCTTCCCACCAAAGCAGAGACAGGCCACCCTGAAACAGTGGGGGAAAGGCAGACAGTAAGGCGGGCCACGTTCGTGAGGCAAGTGAGGTCACTCAGAGCATTGGGGAGATGCTTGCTCTCGATGGCCAGCCCTTCTCCTTAGTTGAGCGGCCAGAGTTCAGGTGGCTCATGGCACTTGTGGCCTCATCCTACCAAGTGCCTGCATGCACCCCCTTCGGCAGGATGGTGGTACCCTCCCTGTATGAGGCATGCAGGGAGTACTTGACAAAGGAGCTGCACAAGGCAGGTCCGCAGGTGGCCTTACACTTCACCTCAGTCATCTGGAGCATCCGGGGTGGAGATCATGCATACCTCTCGCTCACAGGGCACTGGTGTAACCAGTCAGGCCATCAGTGGGCTCTCCTTCAAGCTGAGGTGATGTATGAATCTCATACGACAACAGAAATCATGGGAGCCATGAACCGCTTGATGCAGGGGTGGCTCATTGTGCAGGGCGAGTTCACCCACAGGTTTATGGTCACCAGCAACAGGGCCAATATGGTCAAGGCGGTCCATGATGCCAACTTTGTTGGCATCCGTTGTGCGGCACACAAGTTTCACCTCATAGAAAGAGACGCCTTGGAGGGAGACGGGCCTGCCGGTGATGGCACCAGTACAACCAGCAAGCTCACTTCCAAATGCAGGAAGGTGGCAGGCTACTTCCACCAGAGCATCAAGGGGAACAAGATGCTGCAGCACAAACAAGCAGAGCTGAACATCCTGCAGCACAAAATCATGCAGGATGTGGGGACTTGGTGGAATTCCACATACCTGATGCTTGAGAGGCTGGTGGAGCAACAGAAGGCCATCTGTGACATGGCCTTGCTCGGGGAGACTGGGATCAGCAGCCCCCTTAACACAGCTGAATGGGATACCATCTCCCTGATCTTGGTAGTCCTCAACCTTTCCTTGAGGCCACCAAGACCCTCAGCACTGCGGATGCCTTCCTTAGCCAGGTGATCTCTGTCGTGAGGGAGCTTCAGAGTCAAATGGAGAGGGGGGAAGCCACTGTCACCAGACATCCAAGCACTGGTGA
>NW_005842238.1:1112220-1133456 GCF_000455745.1 Alligator sinensis
GGGGAAGGGCAGCACATGCAGTAGCCAAAGACTGAATCAGTGGCTGGAGGTGCTGGTGAAGAGAGTCAGGGAGGAGAACAGTGGAGACAGGGGGATGTGGAAGAGGGGGATCCACTGTCCCATGTTAGTACGCCATCCACCAGCCAGTTTCTTCCTCTGCCACAGGTGCTGCCAATGTGGGCCAAGGGCATGGCTTCCATGGTGGGGTCCAGAGGCACCAGACCTCACCATCAGCACTCAGGCATTGGTAGCTGCCTATCTCACTGAGGATGTGGAGCCACTGGACTGTGACCCTTTGGCTTACTGGGCAAGCCGCAGCCAGATGTGGCCGAATTTGGCCACAGTTGCCTGGGAACACCTGTCCTGTCCACTGACCAGTGTTCTGAGCGAGAGGGTGTCAGCATTGCTGGGGAGGTAGTGATGCCCCACTGCACCTGCTTGGATCCTGGTTTGGTGGAGCAGCTGTTGTTCCCCTGACCAAGGATCCCCCTCTTCCACATCCTCAGGTAGGAGGTGCCATAACCTCCAGCTAATGCACACATGCACACAGTCCTGGCTGGGGAATGCCCAGCCCCATGGCATCTTTGACAGGCCTGAGGCTTGCTGGTTGTAGTGGAGTTGTGAGGCTTCAGGTGAGCTCAGCTTAGCTGCCTGGGATGCCAGCTTCTGAGCTGAAAATCCCTTTTTCAGGCTGAGGAAGCATCTACAGTTGGTGTGTGAAAGAAATCCAGTCAGTGAAAATGGAAATGGAGGCATCAAAGAGTGAGGGACAGGTGTGGGGGGGGGGGGGGGAGGAGGAAGGGGAAGGGGGATGTAGCAGCAAAAGTAAAAGTGGAGAGGTACCTGGGGAGTCGGATGTCTGGCAGGTTGTAGTGTGTAGTGGCCGGATCTGGCCACAGTTGCCCGGGAACACCTGTCTGTCTACTGACTGGTGTTCCAAGCATTACTGGGGATGTAGTGACACCCCACTGCACTTCCTTGGATCCTGGTTTGGTGGAGCAGCTGGTGTTCCTGCAGGTGAACCTCCTGCTGCTGGGGTTTCCCAAGCTCCAGGTGCAGATGGAGTGAATGCTACCCTCCTCACTCCATCCACTCCCATTTCCTTTTTTCATTTTTTTAAACCCATTTAATGCCCCGCTCTCAGAGCTGGAGGGGGCACTCACTGCATCACCAGCTAGCAGGGGAAGAACATGTCCCTGCTGAGCTCCCATGCCAGGATGAACTTGGAGGTACGGGCTGGGGCCATGGAGAAGGAGGAGGCCCCAAGTCTTGTGCATGACCACTAAAACTGTACTCTGCCAGGGTCAGAAAGCCTGGTGGGACTGCCGGCAGTGCAGCAGCCCCAGGAAATGCCAGGACCAAGGATCCAGTATGGAGATATCTTCACAATACAATACATATCTCCATCAGGGCATCAAGTGCCCTGATAGAAAATACGTGGAGACACCAAACAACAAATGCACACAAGAATGAGCAGACACCGAAAATCTATCACAGACAAGAACAGAACACCACCTGTGTTTAATCTCTCAGGCCTGATCCTCAAAGGGAATTTACAAACCGCTTTTCACAGACAAGCCTATGAGCTGTACTTCATCAGCATCCTAGGTACAGAAACTCATGAACTCAATATAGACATTGGAATTCTGACACACTACAACCTGCCGGACATCTGACTCCCCAGGTACCTCTCTACTTTTATCTGCGCTGCTACATCCCTCTTCCCTTGCCTCTTTCCCCCCAGCCTGTCCTTCACCCCCTGACGCTCCCATTTCCATTTTCACTGACTGGCTTTCTTGCCTGCATTGCATGTGAACCTCTGGCTTTTTTGCTATTCCTTCCATCCAGGAACAGCACACACACCAACTGCAGGTCCTTCCTCAGCCTGATGAAGGGTTTTTCAACCTGAAACCTTGCTAAGATATATTTCTGTAACTATTCAGTTGGTCTACTAATAGATACCAGATTAAATGGACCCAAAGAACCTTGTCTGCCAGTGCCATGTCCCTAGCCCAGCCCCCCTAGCACCTGTCCCCAGTCAGCTGACTGGAAGGACGCAGGGCCCGGGGCACATCTAAGCCCCAGGGCTGGGGCTGGCAGGGAGAGTTATCTGGCAGCTGCTGGAGAAGAAGCTC
Organism: Alligator sinensis; assembly: GCF_000455745.1. Taxonomy (NCBI): domain Eukaryota; kingdom Metazoa; phylum Chordata; order Crocodylia; family Alligatoridae; genus Alligator; species Alligator sinensis. The sequence continues at coordinate 1,114,356 of NW_005842238.1, forward strand.
CTGCAGGAGAGGAAAGAAAGGTTTTGTCACAGTTTGGCTGCTTGAGATGCTGCTAGTGTTATTGTGCTGCTTACTAGGGATGTGCGAAAAAGGCCCTATTTGATTCAGATTCGGCCCAAATTGGGGACAGTGATTCAATCTGTTGATTTGGATTGCTGTCCCTGATTCGATTTAGCCAAATCCGAATCTGAAGATTTGATGCTGATTCAGAGAATCAGTGAGTTGGACATAGACACAGGCTTAAATGTTTTTTCTACATACCTCGAGGTACCAGGAGTGTCTTGTGAACGCTGTGATGCTGGGGTGGATGGAGCATCCCACAGGAGCAAGGCAGGCCCTCCTGCATGCTCAGCGGCAAACCCAGGAGGAGCACTGGGGAGTGGGGGGGGTCCATACCACTCTGACTTGGCGATTGGCCTTGGGGGGACCCGGGTGCCCCCCCAGACCCAGGAGGCACCAGTTGCCGAGCCAGGAGGTTGCAGGGTGCCCCCCACGCGCTCTCCAGTGGACCTGGAAGTGCTTCTGATCGACTTCTGGGTCTGCTACCAAATGCACTGGGGAGCCCCCATGCTTTTGTGGGACACTCCATGTGCCCCAGCATCACAGCATTCATGAGCCACCTGCTACCTAGAGGAATATAGAAAAAAACATTTAAAGCTGTGTCTATGTCCAAATCGCCAAATCTTTCTGAATCTCTCCGAATTGATTTGGAATGCTCTAATTCAATTCAGAGAGATTAAAGGGTCCTCTGATTCAATTCGGATTCAGAGATTCGGCCAAGAGATTTAGGCCCCAGTGCCAGTGGGGGTGCGCCTTAACATGCACACAGTCATACGTCACAAGTTTTTCTTGTCAGCAGCTTGAGGTGCAGTTTCCCAGAAACCCCTGCACCTGTCTCCTTGAAACTTGGCAGGCTTCATGCCCTCAGAAAGAACTACCATTTCTGCTGTTTTCATCCAAATTTGTCAAAAATGACAGTTATAGACAGTTTCATGCTTCTCCGTTATAGCCTATGGGTGAAATGTTGAAACAGTGAAACAGTTTCGACAAAATGAAACAGAACAGTGCTTTGAAATAAAACAAAACTCAAAATGAAACACTGTCCCATCAAAACGGTGAAACGGAAGTCAAAATGAAATGGTGCTCTTTCGTACAGCCCTACTAATTAGGGTGCATAGCTCTGTCTTGGGCAGATTGTATCCAAACAGCTTTGGCAGTTCATTTCTACCTTGCCTCATCAGTATGACCTCACTGAATTACTGGTGTGCTTGCTTGGTGATTGTAACTGGACCAAGCTGGTATGGAGAAGAGGCTCCCATTTGCAGCATTCACTCTTGGGTTGCTGTGTCCCGTGGAAGCTCCCAGGTTGGAGCAGAGGTTATTGCTACTTTGGCATCCTGATGGAATAACAATACTTCAGCCTGAGGGGCTATGCTGAAGTTAGCTGGGGATGCTGAAGAACTCAGGAGCTGGGTATTGAACTAGAGGACTGAAAGCCTCTATATCTAGCTATCAACTAACTTTTAGAGTCGGTGGCAAGGAGAGGGAGAGTTTGGGGCTCCTGCACACGTCCCCAGTTGCATCAACTTCCCCAGCTTATTTTGTTGTAATTTAGCCCAGTTTAATGGGCACTTAAATTAGCCACAAATGGAAGAGTGCTGCAGCTGCAATTGTGTGCAAACGTATCTAACATTACAGCATAGTAAAACATTTTCACATTTCATTAGTGCTTCTTAATGGGAAGTGTCTGCTCCTGAAATTCTCTATTTGTTCTTTGGAGCCATAAAAGTTTCTTCATTAGCAGTTGTGCTAACAATTAATAATGCAAAGTGTTTAGTAGAGTCCCAGCTCGTTCCAGCCCCGGCTGTTGCATTGGGGGTCAGTGGATGGGAACAGATGCTTCCTGCTCTGGCGAGTACGATTTATTCAGCTGGTGGATGATGCCTTGGTGCTTCCGTCTAGGAGAGTGGGAAGAGCAACCAGGGGGAAGGCAGGTGGCTCAGAGCAGGCACAATAAGGCCTGCAGCTAAGCCTGGCCCACACCACTGAGTCACAGAGATGTTTCTCACATTGAAGCTTTGGAATAGCTCCTTAGCACATCAAGCACATTAAAAGTGTAAGCTTCAGCAGTGTTGGGAACTGCCAGGCCTTGGGGTGCCCGAACAGGAGAGCCTGGGGCAAGTCAAGATGTCTGTATGACCTAATGCCCAGAAGTGATGTAGCCACCCCTCTCCCCCCGGGAGGGTGGGGAGAGGGGAAAATTTACCCCTGGAGAAAGCAGAGGTGGCCTCCAAATAGGTGCCTTTGAGCATATAGTTTCTCCTTGCTTGCCCTCTCTGGCTATGTACAGACAGTCAAAAAGCCCAAGGCTGAAACAATTCAGTCTTTTCAGGTTAGTCTAAACTGCAGAGATTAAACTGAAGCAACTGGACAGACATTCACTTGGACAGAAATGCAGCCACATACCTGCAGTGGCTCAGGCCAGAAGCCAGGGGGCACTAGAGCACGGCTCTCTGGCATGTAGCCAGCATGGGCTGTGTGTTCACTTCTTCTTCCTGCTGCCCCTGAAGGCTCTGGGATTTGCAGTCCAGACTCACAGCAACAGGACTCTGCAGGGCTGTTCATCATTTCCTCTTCTTGCTTCCAGGTACCTCTGGGATTTGTAGTCCACAGTTGCTGCCAGCAGTAATCTTTTAGCAGGGCAGGGCAGGGCAGCTCTGCTCTGTACACAGGGGAAGGGAAGTTTAACTCCTCTTCCTGGCCCCAGACCCTAGCTGGGGTTTGCCTGGGGAGTGGGGGCAGTCCCTGCCTTCCCTCTTCCCCAACCATTCTCTGCTGGAGCAGACAACACAGCCCAGTCCAGGGCTGCAAAGCATGCTGGGGGACTGTGATTTAACTTGAATCATGAAGTGGTCTGGGACAGAAGTTTCATAAACCGGTTTGACCCAAATCAGTTAAGTCTGATACTACATTCATAGTTTCATAGTTGTTAGGGGCTAGGAGGGACCTTACAGATCATAGGATCAAATGGCCAGGTTTATCTTAAACCAGTTTCAACCATATTGAAACTGGCTTATGTGCACTGAACTTCTGTTCTGTTACAGGTTTAAACCAGTTTCCTATCACTTAAACCAGTTTATTTGTAACGTCTGTCCCTTGTCCTGGTGGTCAGAGGTGAAAACAAATAGTTGAAATGGGCCTTAGTGGTGTGACCATAGGAACTACCCTGAGGATCAGAGAAGTGCTATGATGATTACATATTCAAAGGCAAGTGGATCCTAGACTTAATGGTAGTAAGTAACTGACTGCAGGAGATTTTTTTTTGTGCAGGGGAGGCAGAGAGCCAGGGCTTGAATACTTGTTTGTATCTTGTGTACTCCACCTAAACTCTACCTTTGGTTGTAGCCAGCATGCTGCAGTTACGGCAGAAATGAGGCTTTGTGTCTGCGTAGCCAAATGTCACAGTGTGAATGAAGAGTGCTTTGCAGGAGGATGCTGCAACACGAATTCTGTCTTTTTACCTTGGCTTTGCAAAACTTCTGCTCCAGGCTACACTATGTCCCCTTCTAGAAGAACCACCACGAACACCTCTGATGGGAATTCTTCAGTGCTGAACTCCTCAGGCCAGGTTGAATAATACGGGTGTGTTAATGCTTCTTGCCTTGCTGTCCAGGCTGCATTGTGTTGGTTAACCTGAGGGGCTCTTTTATTTTTCTTTAAACCTTTGATCATTCCTTATTCCCATGAATTCAGACAATGCATTTAAATGTGTAGGTCTTGGTGTATTTTCATGAATTATCCATGACATGTTAAATGAGACATTAGGCCCTGATTTTGCAATACTTTACTTGCACTGTATAATGCTTCTTCATGCAAGGGGCCCCAGGAAGCCAGTGGGACTCCCTAAGTAAGTGCTGCTCACTGTGAGTAGGGAGGGTAGAATCCAGCACCTTGCAATTAGGGATTCTCCTCATGTGCTACAGATCCATCATGAAACCAGAGTATTCACGGTCATGCATCTTATTACAGGAAGACTCGCTCAGGAAATATCTCAACATCAGAGAACAGAGTACCAGGCCAGGTCAGGCCATGGGAGAGGCTGGGCAGTAACATTGAGGGAATGCAAGGGAATGCTTCCTCTGTGCCTGCTGGCTGTGGAGTTCACAGCAGGCGAAGCCAGTCTGGGAAAGGTACTAGAAGAGCTAAATCCGGCTCATCTTCCACCTGCAGCTTGTCCTGCTGATTTCCATCCCTCTGCCTGGGTTTTGCTCAACAGCTCTGTAAAATGAAGCCTTCCTTTTATCCAGACAGCTGCTTTGCCAGTGGCAGCATAAATAGAGGCTTCCCTGCCCTGCTAAGTTGGCTCCCACTAGGACCAAGAGAGAGATTTGATTCCCATTGCCGTTTCAACCTGTTGCCTCCCTGGAGAGACGGACAAAACAGTTTAGTTGTGATGGTGCCTCCCTGATATGGGTATGGGGAACTGCAGTGCGATGAGCCAGGTCTGTACCTGCTGGCCAGTAACAGCCACAGGATGGGTGTCACTCTGTAGGGCCAGATACATCCCTGCAGTGAGCAGGCAAAGGAGATCTCCGGAGCCCAGATCCAGCAGACCTCCCCCCTCTCCCCCCACACGCACACCAATCACCCCGAGTGCAAAATAGGCCCTGACCGCTGCTTCCTTCTCTACGAAGCAACTTTGCAGCTTAGTGTTTGCTCTGAATGGCACGTGCCAGGGCCGCTACTACTTGAAATGTTTTTGCTGCAGAGCTGTGGGTTTCTGTGGCACCAGGCTCTGGGATTTTCAGCCAGCAGTACAGCAAGAAGTTGGGCTGTACTGCATAATGGAGATGGCTCTACCACCAGGAGAGTCCCTGCTGCAGGATCCTGAGGGGAGTCAGGGCATTGTCAGGCAGATTCTGAGAGCTGATATTGATTTTGCTGTCAGAGCCTGTATTGTGTATTGTATTGTTCTGCCTGCCTAAAATATTTTCTGTGAGCAGGTTCAGCTAGATTCCTCTGCACCAGCCAGTTGAGTATTGCTGTACCTTATATAGTGACTGCACACTGTTTAAAACTATTAGTGATAAACCCCAGAGGTGGCTGCATTTCAATTGGAAGTGCAGTTTCCTCCTGTCTGTCTTTTTATGCAGGAGGATTTGTAAGAGGAAAAATGGACTTGCAGGCAGGGTGCTGGAGGACAATGAAGGCAGGTGTTCCTCCCAGTTTTGCCCCAGATTTTTCTTCTAAAATCCCTTATTGCTACTGTTCCCCCTCTTCCCATCTGTTGCTGTGTTTATTGAACACAACTGAAATTTGGGCCAATTATATTGGGTGCTGTACAAACACCTATTAAGAAACAGCCTTGTCCCTGAGAACGTATTATCTAAATAGATGCCACACATAAACGGTGGGGGAGAAAGAGGGGTAAAGTGACTGGTCCAAGGTCAGTGGCAGAGGCAGAAATAAGATGCTGGTCTCTGAACCCCCAACCCTACTATGTCATTCTTAGGATATGGGGAGTCACAGGACTCAGCAGAGCTCAGGGAACAGGTCAGAGGGGTGAATATCTATTGCAGTTCCTTGGGTTTGGTTGCTGTAAAGCGTTTATTTCAATGCTCCTGTTGGGGCTCCAGGGAGTTCATGCTTGTTGTAGACTTTGACTGCAGTGAATGCCAGCAGGGTGATAATATTGCTTGTTTCTGCCATTGCTTTGCAACCTGCTTAAGCACAGATGTATAATTAAGAAATCTCACTTCTCTGGAAACCTGCCACTGCCAGGGACTCTAGCATGGCTGCTGCTGAGCTGCCAGTCAGAGACAGACCAAACCATTTGGCAGGGACTGCTGAGTCTGGGTAGCCAAAGGGAGTTCTGGATGTTTGGTTTAGATGAAAGGAAGCAAAATACCCCTCCTGTTTGCTGGATTAGCGTGTGTGTGTGTGTTCTATGCACCCATGAGCTAGCAAGTTGCCCTGCTTGGAAATTGTTATGAAAAGTTGTCCACAGGAAGCTGTTAGCCATTAGCCGTTAGCACTGCCCGGTAACAGTGGGCCCTACTATGATGACTGGTAATTAAACTGTTAATTATTTTCATAAATAGAGGCATCTTTCATGTATAGAGTCTGCCGGTGACAGTCCTGACTGTGATTCTGGGATGAGAGAATCCCTGCCTCTCCGCTCCCCTCCTCACAACATAGCAAGGTTGCTGAGAGCACATCCCAGAGCACCCCATGCTGTAGTTCCTGCTTCAGTAGAGCTCTGTGCTGGTTCCTTAATCCTGGCAGCTCCTCTTCCAGACTTACAGCCTGGAACGGCTCTGACCACTGGCACTGGCCCTCGGGTGGGGCTGAGCAGAGCATCAGCACTGGGTGTTGACTTGGAGGGAGTGCCAGTATGTGCCCCACTCCCCCTCCACCAGCAGTCTTTGCCATGACTGGTGCAGCTCTGTACTGCCTGGCCATAGGAGCTGGACAGGCACAGACCTGGCACCTAGCAGTGTATCTGGGGGAGAAGGTGGAATGATGTTCCTGGAGAGCCCGTGGCACTGCCTCTTTCTCAGCTGCAACAGCCCCTGTCCACACTGCTACAGGAGCCGCTGCCCCTCAAGGGCTGCCCCCTTACAATCCAGTGGTCAGCATGGCCCCTTTCACCAGCTCCTGTGCCCCCCGTGCTGAACGCGATCACTGAGCCTCTGCTGACCTGTTGTTCTAACACCGTGCCGCTCATGTCCCCGCCTCAGTTCTGGTGAGTGACAGCCATATTCTGCTACTCCACTTCCAGGGTTCGCCTGGACAGGTGTTTTTTAACCTACTGGACTGCATGCCTGGCTGCTAACACGGTCATAATTGTGCTAGTACTGTATGCCCATGGCTGAGACCATGGGATTTATTTAACACCCGACTACCAATCACTCTGCCATCTGTCCCCTTAGCATCACTCTGGGGTAATGTGTCCTGGGCTCATGCTTTCAAATCCGCAGGCAGGGCCCCGTGGCCCCATTAGCTTGGCATACAGCATGAGGCACAGCCGCTGATTTTTATTTGTGTGCAGCATGGTGCAGTGAGCCATACTGAGCTGGGTCTCTGAAATGTCTCCTGTCTTGTACACAGAAAGGAGGTAGAATTTTTCTCCTTGCTGCCCTCCCTGAGGGTGCAATGTTGCTATTTTAATTAACCTTCCCTACCCCTTTTGAAGTGGCCCTCCTTGAAATTACCTGTGTTAATCGATGGAGGAGCCCAACACCCCTGTCACCAATAACTGTTCCTGCTGGGTAAATGGAAGGTGAGTTTGAAAGCACAGCCACAACGATGCTCCAAAAACCAAAGGGCAAATCAGCAAGAAAACCTGATATGTGGGCACCGTTGTTCCAGTCCGTGACACAAAGACAAGACTGGGATGACCATTGGTTATTTTCCATCCCACACAGGCACAGAGCAGTGAAAGGATATTCTCGTCTTCCTGACCTGAGCCCCCAAAGTAGTGTCCTTCTCCTCCCTAGAGAGTCACATAGTGCACAGGTTTATCTTGAGAGAGCCCACTGCAGTGAAATGCTGGAGTAGGTCATTATGAAACAAGTTAAAAACATGTAACACTACAACTCTAGATAAGCGGGAGAATTCTGGTTTTATCAGAAGCATGGTAATGTTTCCACTCCTAAATGGGAAGCTTTTTAAGTAGAAGCAGATTTTTAGTGGAAGCCTGTTTCATGCTTAAAATGATACTGTCAGAAACCTTTTGTTTACTGTTTTTTTGTTTCTCTCCATCATAAGTAATAGGAGCTGGAACATGGCACTTCTTTCTCTGCTGCTTTATTCGACTTCCATTTGGCCAGCATTGATTTCCTGCTGCTATTGCTTGTGACTTGGCTTTGCTGTTTTTCACTTCCCTGCTATCCTAAACCCCCTGGATGTTCATGAAGACAAGGAAAGATGTTCATGCAACAGAAGTAGCTTGGACCCAGGAGCTAATTCAGCCTATAAGAGTGTTTTCGGAAGTGCAGCCTAGGCCTAGGGATGGATGTCACTCTTGTACCCTCTGAATCCTGAGCTTTGCAGGGTGTCTAGTGCTATTTAGAGCAGTCCCCAGAACTCTTTTAAGTGCTTGTGGCTTTGTGTGGCCCCCCTGGAATAGGTCACACACTCGCCCATCTTTGACACCTCCAAAAAGTCCTGTTGCTTTTTAGCCAATCCCTTTTGACAGAGGTTAATTCCCTTGGGATCATTTCTTCTGAGTTGCATAGGGATAGAATCAGTGGCTCTAAGTCTTGAAGCCTGCAAAATTTTATCATCATTCATGGCCATCTGACAAGCCAGGGTTGTTAAGATCAGAAAAGCCTGATCTGAAATGAGTTGACTGAAAGAAGGATATATGTTATGGGTAAGAGGAGAGAACTGTGTGAGTGGAGATGCAGAGGTAAAAAGAGTAAATGATTTTAATTAACCATATAAATCTTTTCTCATGGATTCATTTGAAATCCATCTTGCTCAGAGACCAGGAATGTAGAACTTTGGCCCCTTTGCATTTACAAATGTAATTAACTCAACAAAATAATATTCACAGAGAAATAAAAAGCTAAAGTGAAAAATAAGTTAAACAGGGTAACAGGACCTAAAGGTATGAAATCTAACTTGGTGTAATTTCACTTGACTGTTCTGGGAGGACCATTTTCCTGCACATAGGGATCCTTAATAAAGATCTTTTTAAAGGTTTATTGAGCGAATGCCACTTGGCCCTCATGGCTCTCAGTGGCAATTATCAGCACTAAAAGCAGAAGTGCACATAACTTGAGCAATTATATTCCAATGATTTTCCCAGGTATTGCAATAAACCATGGGTCCATTCTTATACACACACCATATAAAACCTGGCTATGCATCACTTTAGGTGCTAGAAACAATCTAGCCTTGGGAACATGGAGCCCAGTGTAGGCTAATTTGCCCTGCTTCTCAGCTCCAGCATTTAAAGGCAGCTTTGGTGTCTGCATACTTGCCTGCTGTCTCATTACACCCTGTGCACGTAGCTGGTGTTTCTACGGGGGGCAAGTGTGTGTTTATTGTAAGGGCCTAATCCAGCTGTCATTGAAACTAATGAGAGTCTTTCCATGGACTTCAGTGAACATTGAGTTCAGTTCTGACTGTATTTGAAAATACTGCCTAATTTCTTTAGAAATGTATCTATTAGTATAACAGGTGATTGGTTGGTTATCCCGATTCTTTCAGTTTGCATTTGTTTTAATCAAAATCAGAAGCAAAGGCAAACTCCTCAGAACTTTGCTCTTAAATCATTGAGGCGGGTTGGTATTTATCCCTTGGTTAATTTGGGACTATCTGAGATTGCAAGCAGAGAAGTGTTTAACTCCCTGCTGCCTGGTGTGGGCTTCTTATGTTTTCATCTATAGACAGGCTCCAACTCTGTTTAAGCAATAATAAGCTGCACTCAGTATGAGTCTTTACCTATTCCATGAGATGAGTTTTTTGTGGTTTGAGCTCTTGCTGATTTTAAAAAGAAAAATGTTTCTAGGAGCCTACTGTTCTGTAGTTATCCACATGCATGAAAATGTGTGCAGTCAGGTATGCATACTGCTTTCATAGATTTCATAGTCATTTGGGCTGGAAGGGACCCCGAAGGATCATCGAGTCCAGCCCCCTGCCCCAGGGGCAGGAAGTCAGCAGGGATCATAGGATCCCAGCAAGATAAACATCCAAATGTGTCTTGGAGGTGTTCAGAGTGGGTGCTTGAACCACCTCTGGTGGCAGTTTATTCCAAACCTTTGGGGCTGGACAGTAAAGAAGTTCTTCCTTATGTCCAGCCTGAAATGGTCATGGAGGAGTTTGTGACTGTTCGATCTTGTCATCCCTTGGAGCGTTCTGGTGAACAGATGTTCCCCCAGATCCTGGTGAACACCCCTGATAAACTTGTAGGTGGCCACCAGATCGCCCCTGAGCTTGCACTTTTCCAGGCTGAAGAGTCCCATGGCTCTCAGCCTCTCATCATAAGGTCTGTTTTCCTGACCTCTGATCATACACATGGCTCTCCTCTGCGTTTTCTCAAGCTTCTCCACATCCTTTTTGAATTGCAGAGCCCAAAACTGGATTCAGTACTCCAGCTGCGGCCTCACCAAGGTCAAGTACAATGGGAGAATGACGTCCCAGGATTTGCTTGAGAAGCATCTATGAATGCAAGCCAGCGTTTTGCTCGCTTTACTAGCCGCAGCATCACATTGAAGACTCATGTTCATCTTGTGGTCAATCATGACCCCCAAGTCCCTTTCCTCTGTAGTGCTAACCAGCGTAGCACTGCCAAGCCTATAAGCATGCTGCAGGTTTTTCCTCCCAAGGTGGAGAACCTTGCATTTTTCGGTGTTAAACACCATCAGGTTCTCATTCGCCCATTTCATGAGCCTGTCAAGATCTGCCTGGATCACCCTCCTGTCCTCAGGTGTGGATGCTTTACCCCAGAGTTTGGTGTTGTTGGCGAACTTGGCCAGCCCACGGCTGACACCAATGTCTACATCATTGATGAAGATATTTAAGAGTATAGGCCCTAGGACAGAGCCTTGAGGGACCCCACCAGACACTGCACACCACGACGATTGACTTTCACCAACCACCATCCTCTAAGTCCTGCTGCAGAGCCAATTCCCCAGCTAGCAGATCGTGGTGAGGTCGAGGCCACAGTTAGCCAGTTTTGCCAAGAGGTGATCATGGGGATACCAGATCAAAGGCTTTTTTAAAGTCAAGATATACGACATCAATCTCTTCCCCCTTGTCCAGGTGATAGGTCACCTGGTCATAAAAGGAAATGAGATTGGTCAAGCGAGACCTATCCCCAAAAAACCTGTGTTGGGTATCCCTCCGGATATTTCCATCAGCTAGTCTATTAAGGATGGCCTCTTTGATAATCTTTTCCAAGACCTTCCCCAGGATAGAGGTCAGGCTGATGGGCCTGTTGTTTGCCGGATCTACTTTCCTATTTTGTTGAAGATAGGCACCGCATTGGCCTTTTTCCAATCTTTGGGCACTTCACCAGAGTACCAGGAGTTCTCAAAGATCCATGCCAGGGGCTGAGCTATGATGCTAGCCAGCTCCTTGAGTACCCTCAGGTGTAAACCATCAGGGCCAGCTGACTTGAAGGTTGCAACAATTCTATTTCTCTAAACTGGTGATGTACAGGGGCCTGAACTGAGCCACAAAGAGCCAGGGAAGCATTCCCACAACAGTGGTGAAATGACCCTCTCTCACAAGAGACCCTGTGTTGGTCCTGTCTTTTATGACTTACCCCCTGTCACTCCTTATGCAGCTATGTTGGAGATGGGAGGGAGGAAGGTTGTAAGGGACTGGAGTCCCTTACAGCAAGAATCACCTAGCCCAGCTCCTTGCAAATGCAGAATTTACTGATCCTTTACCACCTCAGCTATATACCTGTCCAGCATCTTGAAAACTTCCAATGAAAGAGATGCAACAATTCCTTACACATCTTGTTCCATGGTCTTACTGTTCAGACAGTGAGGAAGTTTTTCTTGAGAGTTGATCTGAATCTGCTTTGCTGTAGTTCATAGTCCTCACCACCTCTTTTTATGGCAGCATTTCAAATATTAGAAGACTTCTATCACATCTTCTCTTAGGCTAGGGACAGACATTACACATAAACTAGTAGAAGTGATTGGAAACCGGTTTAGATCTGTAACACAACAGAAGTTAAGTGCACATAAACTGCTTTCAAAATGGCCAGAACCAGTTTAAGATAAACCTGGATGGATATAGTATCAGACTAACTGATTTAGGTTAAATCGGTTTATTGAACTTCTGTCCCAGATCCCCTCTAGATTCAAGTTAACCATAGTCCCCCATCATCCCAGGATGCTTTGCACCTCCCTCAAAAACCTCCCTTAACAGGGTGGTCAGGTTAGCCTTGGGCTAAGCTGTCTGCTCCAGCTGAGCAGGGAGGCATGCTCTAGCAGCCCCCAGCTTCTGGCCAGGGCCCCTGCAGGCATGTAGCTGCATTTCTGGAATCAAAAGTGAATGTCTGTTCACTTGCTTATCAGTTTAATCTATGCAGTTTCAACTAACCTGAAAAGATTGAATAGATTCAGCCTCAGGGTTTTAAATTGTCTGTACTTAGCCTTAATCTCTTTTTCTGCAGATTAAACATTCTTAGTTAGTCAGCACTTCCTCATCTGTCTTTTATCGTGACCCCTTTATCTTCTTCGCTCATCTCTGCATCCTCTCCTGTTTCTCTACAGTTGTAAAATGCGGTGCACAGAGCTACACACAGGATGTATCTATGCATGCTATTAGCACTCAGCAATAAACTCTAGCACATAAACTCCAGCGCTGAAGTTTATTGTTCCTGGGCATTGTGTTTATACATGTGCCCAGGACTGCAGCATGTTGAGCTGGGTTGGAGCAGTCGTAGTTGGGAGGGGACCCAGGGGTCAGTCTGCCAACCTGGGGCTGCTCCAACCTAGCTCAGCATGCTTCAGAGGGGCTGGCTGGGGCATAAGGCAACAGGCAGCCCCCACACTGAAGTACCCTTGTGCCCCAGCTAGCCATGTCAGCATCTACACATGCAGTGCTACAGAGTTTTTTTTACTCTTCAGCAGAATAGTACTTGTATTTACAAGTACTACCCTGCTGTGGAGTTAATTAGTTTCCTACAGCCTAATAGGGCCTCATGTATAGACCTGAGATGTTTACTGTGGAGCTAATTAGTCTACTCCACAGTAAACATCTCATGTAGATGCAGCTACAGTAGTCTAGCTGAGGCTAACCAGCACCAAGTAGGGAGTTACTAACACTTCCCATATTTTGCATATGATGCTTCTGCTAAGAGTGGGACTATATTGCAATGATCATTCACAGGCTGCCCTGTGGGCATGAATGTTAGAGTGGCTTCTAGTTGTTCTAACTTTACTATGGGGCCAAGAACCTAGAGGAGGCTGGAAACTAATTCTGTTCCCTCCTTGTGGTTCATCTCCTGGAAACACCACACACAACCGCACCCCCTATGAAGATAAGCTTTCTTATGACCTAACCTGAAATTCTGTCCACATGTCCTTTTAACATTACATGCAGCCTCATGTAGCTACTAGTATCCTTAAGATGGGAAGACATGAGTGCATGCTTGTGTCTTGCATTTCTCCTAAATATTCAGTGTGGCTTTAGAGTGCCCAGTGAAATATTAACAAACACGCTGGCCCTTTAAATTAGTTCCGTGTTACACATGAGCTGTACTCTCTGATCTCTTGCTGATTTTCAGGTTCTTGAAAAATCACAAATTGGGGTCTCAAAGTCATGAGATTTTATAAAATAGGTGAGTAAAATAGCTGAGTTCTGTTTTTATTTCCTTCTGCTCTGTGAGCTTTTAGGAGTTATGATCCCAAGCTTGCCTCTGTAACCTTTAGAGATAAAAAGCTATTTAATGAAGGTTGAGTTTCTCACATGGTCCCATGACTCTGAGAACTGGGGCTTTATGGAAAAAACACAAAAAACAAAAAACCTCTCTCTGGCCACAACCAGACACTTCACCCCAAAGCCAGAGACCTACATAAGCTGTCTTTACTTTGTTGGTCAATAGTTAGGTCTAATGAGGCGGTTGTCATATTGACATGATTAGAGGCTACTAATTGCTTCTAGGGGAAGTGGTGAAGGCAGGGGAAGCTGCAATCCTCAGACATCGTCCCATTAAGGTTATGAGTCTTCTGAGGGCACTTTTGAATTTTTACAGGCAGTGTTTGAGAGCAGAAGCTTTGTGGTCTCTGGGCCAGATTCTCTGCTAGTATATATGCAATGCTGGAATTCATTAGTTTCAAGCAAGTGATGTCTGTTTGTACTGACTGAAGATCAGGCCCTGTTTGTTCTTATTTCCCTAAGTCTGATTTTTCTTCTTCTCTCCTATATCCAGTAGGGCCCCGCCAACTCTAGCTACATTTGACCTTTAATAAGCACCACGATTATAAAAGAAAATGGCTGTGAGTTATTGCTGAGTGGCCCCTGGGGGCAGGCTACCTACCAGGCCTGTGTTTTCCAGCAGCTTGTAAGGGAAAATTACATTTTGATCTACATCCCTCCATCTCCGTTCTCCACTTCAGGGTGTTAGAGACAAAGAGAAGAAAAGAATGTGTGTTCTTTCTATCTTTCTTTCATTCCCCCTTTCCAAGGCTGAATCGTTTTGCCTGAAAGTACTTGCATTTTATCTGTCCCTGTGCCCTTTCATCTTACAGTACCTAAATACCAGGGCAGGGCAGCTTTTGTAGGCGAAGAGAGAGGAAAAAGCTCTTTTGTTCACTCAGAATGGAAAAAGGCGGCTGTGTGGGCTGAAGCACTGGCTGAAGCCTGGTTCTTCTTCGGCACTAATGCATGTTTCTGTCTTGGAAAGACTGATTGATTAGAATGAGGAGCAAACAAAAACCCAGGTGGTAAAGTGTCTTTTCATATCATTATTGCTTCCCCCCCACATCCACACCAGCTGGAGGATATGTGCTATTTACTGGGTGCCTGTGTGAGAGACATACTGCACTGCTGGTCTCTGGGTCACTGCACGTAAAAAGCTGAATGCGATGATGGTGTTTATCACTTGTTCTCTCCATAGTTAAGACATAAGATGTGAGCTGCAGGTGCCCATTTTATTTGCATGTAATTTGCACACACAGGTTTGGGGATTTGTGTGTTTGTTTTTGCACACACATCCTCCCCCACCCACACCCCCTATATTTGTACAGTCCTGTCTCATGACTGGCACGGTTCACTTGACAGTCTGTAACACACATCTACAGTTAGTCATCATCTGCCCCATTACAATAACTGCAATGGTGCTCCCACATGCCTGTCACCATCTCCTGTACCCATTATAGTCATGCAAACTGCCTCTATACCCCACGCCCCTTATAACCCCGCTGCTTCTTTCTCCAGTCCTTTCATGGCTCTGCCACTTCTGAGTTTTCATCGTCTTTGTCATCCTCTTCCTTTTTGTTGTTGTCCCCTTCCTCCTCATCCTTGCCATTGTCCTCCTCTCTGGTGATCTCATTCTTGAATAGTCTGTGCCATTCTTTCCTTTTCCATGCATCTTCTTCCATCTCCTTCCATCTTCTTATGATGCAGCTGTAGCTCACTCGCCCCCACGCTGACGCAGTTTTCAACTGGGAGTTTTGTGTTCCTGTACATGAGCAGGTTCCTGGTCTTCCACAAAGTGTTCCTGAAGCAGGAGGTGAACCGGTCATTGTCAGGGTCTCTTGTTGCTTGGTCAGGTGGCTGAACAGTGCTGCTTCTCTGTTCATGGTCTTGACCCCTGTCACCATCTCGAGGAGCTCGCTTACTGTCCTCCACACCTCCCTGGTGTGTGGGCAGCTCCAGAGAAGGTTGTCAACTGTTTCTTCCTTCCACAGGCAGGTTTGCCTGGGCCAGTTCACTGGGCCTCCAAGCCCTGCTCTGTGTCTTAGCACCCACACGAGGAGTACCTAGTCGGCTACCTGCCAGTTCAGATCCCTGTGTTCCTTGTGGAAGATTGGCTCCCACGTGACCTTCCAGCTGTCACCAGGGAGTACGTCATGGGTGACAGTCTGTCCTTTGCTCTTACCATACCACCTCATGCATCTTACGGTGGCTTGTCAGGGTCACTGGGGCTTTGTTTTGTAGCTCGTATCTGTTCCAGAAAAGCTCCAGGACTTGCTAGAGCCACAGCAGTGCCCAGGCCCACAGGTGTGTTTTGAGTGTTGAGTACACCTGCCAGTTTTGGAACGGGTCTCCTGCAAAGTACCTCATGAAGCAGGCTGTTTTGGAGTCTGCCCTGGCTTCCAGCTGGCGGATCTGGCTTGTGTATTTGACCCAGAGGAAAAGCAGGACGTCCAGCATTCCTTGGCCTCCAGTCTACTTAGTCTTGTAGAGTGTGGTCTTTCGACCTTCTCTCATCTGGAGCCCCAGAAGAAGACAGGCATGGACCTCTGGACTCTACAGATGGTTTGCTTGGGGGAAGGGTGGGGAGAGAGGGAGGTGGTGGGGATGGAGACCAGTGCAATGTACAGAAACACCGGTAGCAACACCACCCTCATCAGCACCACGTGCTCCCCACCGCCCCCCATCGACAGGCGGCCTGTGTTCCATAGTCCTCGTCTCTGTGGCCTTGGTCTTCTCTCAGGATTTCTGTCCTTGCAGCTCTGGGTTGAACTCCACTCCAAGGATCTTTACCCCTTATGGGGGACAGAGACCCCCCAGGATTGACAGGTCTCCAAGTTCGCCCAGTACCAGGCAGGCCCTTTTGCCCACATAGAGCTTGGCCTCTGCCGCCACTCCACACATCTGGTGCAACTACTGTTTTAAGGAGTTCCAAGTGAGATGTTAGTGACCAGAGCCACTCCTCCATAGCAGTGTTAACTGTCACAGTGTGGACGCAGTGCCGGGTCAGAATCTCCTTGTGGGGCTATAGCACCTGCTCATGCAAGAAGTAAACCCCCTGTCACAGTGATGCATTGCTGCTTTCCCGGGTTGTTGCTTATTAGCTTACTGTGTTTTAGCTGTTGAGGCAGAGCCCCTGGTGCTGGCACAGGAAAACAAGTAAACTTGGTCTTATTCCAACTGACATTCGAAAAGAAACTTGATAAATTGTGGAGAATAACAAATCAACCACCAAGCGAGAATGTGAGAGACCGTGTCACGTGACCTCTCCCAGTTGGTAGGAACTGGGTACAAAATGGCTGTCAGTCTCCAGAGAAAGCAGGGACGTTTGAAAGCTGAAAATCAAAAATCACTGTGGCTTTAGCTACATGCACCCATGTTCCATAAACTGGGAATGCTCTATGCTGCACCCTGCAGAGTAGCCTAGATTAGCTGTAAACGCATGGGCGAACCGAGCCTGCTGAGAAGCAGGATCAATTAGTCCACAGTGAGCTCTGTGCTGCTGGGGGCTAGGCTGCTTCTCCACCCCTGAGCTAGCTCATTTACAGCTTGCCTGTGTAGCCCTGCACTACCCTGCCGCCTGTAGTGTAGACACTCCCTAATAATTCTTCCAGGGGCTTTTATTCCTCCCTCTGCCTCTTCAGGCTTCCATTTGTGCAAGCCTTTCATCACAGGACGCTCCTTCCAGACCAGGAGGAGTGACTGAAGGGTCCCCTCTAAGTTTGGCATGCTCAGCACAGAGGACAGCAGAGGTTACAGAAGTAGGTGGGGCTCCCTTTTCTCCCTCCATGGCCAAGACTCAGCATGCGTTGCCTCCCCAGCCAGAGAATGAGTGCTCTCCGAATTTTAACCTCTTTTTCTTTCCTGTAGAGTTAGGTGTTTGAAGAAGCCTGCCCCAGCATGTGTCGACCGCTATCCTTAGCAAGGCTGATTAAGTCTGAGACCTCAAAGCTTAGACCTGGGAATTTGATGGATGGGGGCACCCTTGCTTGTGATATATGTGCCTAGACCTACTGGAGTCTCTGCAGTCTTCAAGGTAGACTGCATTTCTGTATTTGAAGCTTGTCACTTATTTATCACCAGGCTTGCTGGGGGGACTTGCCACCTTCATATTTCCCAGGTGTTTGCATGTCCTTGAGGCCACTTGCTAAAGACATTGAAATGTCTTGCTGTATGAAGTAATCTCTCATCACCACCCAGGAGCCATCCACCACACCTGCCAGCCCTTAATTTATCCCACTTCTTCCTCATCAGCTGTCAGCTTGCCTTTGCCTTTTATCCTTTCCACATCTCACTCCGTGCCTCAACATAGGAAGCTGCTTGTTGTCAGTTATGGTGCTTTGTAAGCAACAGTAACACTTCCTATATGGATCTCAAAGCACTTTATAAGTCATTTAATGAACTGATCCTGGTGGCTGCCTGTGTTAGGTAGCAAAAAGACTGATGTATGTTTTGCAAACACCACATGGGAGGGTGGATATGGGAGGCTGACTGATACTGAGCACTTCAGGTCTTTCCTTCTGTGGAGTGCGGCAGGCACTGGTAAGCAGAGGCACAGAGAGAGTGACTGAACAGAGAAGGTGACATAGTCGTTTTTAAACTAGCTGGATTTCATTAATGCCCTATTAGACCCCAGGCCAGGTACTCTTTGTACTTCAACTCCATGGTGGTTACATGGTACAGCAGAGTAGATGATTTGCATTGAGACTTAAGTTCTTCCGGGCAGGGTGTCTCACTGTGGTTTTGTGTACAGAACCTCATATGATGGTGCCCTAATCCCTTTTGGCCT
The DNA here is from genome assembly GCF_000455745.1 of Alligator sinensis. Taxonomy (NCBI): domain Eukaryota; kingdom Metazoa; phylum Chordata; order Crocodylia; family Alligatoridae; genus Alligator; species Alligator sinensis. Next base: position 1,132,534 of record NW_005842238.1, read on the forward strand.
CTCTCATCTTCATTTAATGATGAAAGATTTTTTCGAAGGGCTCTTGCATGGCAGAAGTCCTGCTATAAGCCAATCCTATTAAAGAGCAGGACTGCTGAGGGGGGCTGATTGGCTCACATCTGCTGTGGGGTCTTTCACCTTCCTCTGAAGCACCTGGTGCTAGCCATTGCTGGAGGCATGAAGCTAAGACACCTAGTCAAATCCCTGCTTGCCCCACAGGCTTCCCATGTGACGTTAGGCAACTTGCTCAAGAATATAGGCATGGAGCTCTTACTGCCAAGTGGAATTCCAACCCAGAGGTGCATACCTCGGCTCCCTATGCAATGCCTTGGGAGGATCAGGAAGGGATGGGATCCACAACAGCCAGTATACTGGCATGGGGGGAGCTGTCAAGCACCGAGGGCAGGATTGCAAGTTAAGTTGCATCAGTGTCAGACTTAGACTCCAGGTCTGGGATAAAGGAGCATCTCTGCTCAGGATGGAAAATGACTGACAGTATAGCTCACATGGAAGAGGAGGAGGCACTCTCTGTTTTATCCAGCAGTTGAGTGGTGAGAGCACTTGCCCTGGAGTCAGGAGATTGGGGTTCATGTTCCTTCTTTGCCTAAAGGGTGCTCTCAGTCCCTCCTGTTGAAGCTGTTATATTTTGTGTGGAATAACTACCTATTTGTGGGGCCCCAGGGAGGGCATGATTTTATAAACCAGTAGGGAGTCCCTTCTAGGAGGGGAATTGGGGGGGAAGGACAGTCCCTGCACTAATGCCCCGGTGTTTCTGTATTGCCTGTGAAGTGGTTTTTGCAGGAGGGCCAGAAACCTGGTCTCTCTTCTAGGCAAGTGCCTTGAGCATGAGACAATTGAATAATTTTCACTTTCCTCCTCTGTGTGTTCCAATTTATTTCATACACTGTGGAAATTCTTCAGCA
>NW_005842238.1:1133525-1136655 GCF_000455745.1 Alligator sinensis
AGCAGGAAGAATTGTCCAAGCAGTGCCCAAAGGTAGCTCATAGTTTTGGGGTTAGAGCAGCCACCTGGAATGTGGGTGCTGCATGTTCTGATCCCTGCATGCAAGGGAGGAAAGGAACCTGGCATCCCATATCTCTGGGTGAGTGCCCCTAACCCAGGGCAGTTCTCCAGCCCATGCTGAGTCCTGTGCTGCCCCACCTGGGCCACTTCTCTACCCTTATCCATGCTATCCTGCAGTCACTGCAATATAGACACACCCAAAGGACTGGCTCTGGCTAGCTGGGAGATGTGTACCAGCGTAGCATCAAGTTGTCCTTCCCCAGTGTCTGAGCTTGTGGTGTCATATATCACTGCATCTCTTCAGAGGTCACTGCAATTGTCCCAGAAGAAGTAAAAGGAGTTTTTGCTCTGTTCCAGGCCTGGTCCTCTGCTCTTTCAGTGGAAGCTGTGTTGATCTGAGTGGGAACAAGAGGTGATGTTGGGTTTGCAGAGCTCTCAGCTGTTCTTCGATGTGCAGAAAGAGGGATCAGGAAGACCACATTGGGGCTATCATTGGATCAGCAGGGCCCATCCTTTGCCAAACATTTAAATAGAAAAGGCAGGTTGCACCCTGTGGGGATTTCACAAGGACAGATGGAGCCCTTGTGTTCACTGTCTGACTGCATTAGGAAAGAATTTGCCTGGGACAATGGGAAAGACATCTCCTGGCCTGGAATTGTGTGGAAAGGCACCTGGGCCTAGCTGCTATGAGAACAGACTACTCCTGAGACCTACACCTGAACCGTTAGTTCTGTGCAATGGCATGTGGCCACTGTCCTGTTGACTTGCAGATCCTCCCTCAAGAATCATGTCTGCAGGTAATTGGCCAAGCTTGGGTGAGTGACTATGTCTTGATGTGCTTCTTTTTCCTGTATAAAAATGGAGATGTTGATCAGTGCTTGAGATCTGCTGAGGAAAAACACTAGACGAAACTAGAGATTAGTACTAGCATTTATCAACTAGATGATGGGCAGAGACTACAGATTTCCTAACCAAAAATGACACACAATGTGTACTTTAATTGCATTCCTTTTCAAGTGATACCAACTCTTGTGATTTTTTTTATCAGAAGTCTTGTGATGATTGGTGACTTTCCTAACACTCTGGGTTCTGAAATCATATGAATCTCTGAGAATCTGTTTTAATTTATTGCTTTTATAAAAATCTGATTGTGAGAGTGGGGGGAGGGGGGCAGGAGGGAGCTGTCTCATGACTTTTTGAAGGCATGGGGTTAACAGTTCTGCTTTCCTCCCACAGCCTCCAGATATTGCTTCTCATCCATTACAGTGCAAGCTCTGTGGGGCATTGGTCTGTCTGGACACAGCTTGATGCATGTGGGCACTATCAGAATACAAATAATAGCAATCTGTTTTCTAAACTGGGAGTTTCAAGCTGCCCAAGAGAGTGGCAAATGCTAGGGGCTTCTACTGAGAACCGGTTATCTTATGTCCTTAGGCCCCTTGCAAATACCTGCCTTAAATGTTTGTACTGGTGCAAAAGTTCCAGAGGTGCTGGGGGCAACTGGCCAGAGTACTGCATTTCTCTTCCTGTCCCACTTCGAGTCGGGCAGGTTAAGCTGATGGATTCTGTGTGTGTGGCTGGTCTTTCTGAACTCTGGCACCACTGGGGAACAAGTAAGGACATTGGTAGGCTATAATGAACATGTACGTAACAGGCCTCCTGTCTCGTGTCTACAGCTGTCCTGTGTTGACTAATTATTTTCAAAATTCTCCATCTGAGGTTGGTGCTGAGCATTCGATGGGTCTTCCTATGTTGCCTGCCGGTGCCCCAATCAGTTGTCCTTATTCTACTTGCTTGCTCCAGTGAAGGGAGCCCCTTTGGATTTAAAAGATGAATGGAAACGTTTGCCAGTGTGTGGGGCACAGAGTTGGATGTCAGGGAATCTGGGAGTGGTGGAGGCGGGGATGTTAATATTTGGGATGCCACTGATACACTGAGGAAAGTTGCTTCCAGAGCCTGATCCCCTGGGGGCATGAGAATTCCCCTAGCAGTGCAGGGGTGTTAATGTCACCGCTCTGCCCAGATCCCAGCTTGTACCGCTACAATCTCCCTCCCTCAGATGATTCCTCTGGTTCAGGAGTGGGCAAAATACAGCCTGCAGGCTGGATCCAGCTTGCAGAGGGACTTTTTCTGGCCCACAGTGGGTCTCCTGGTCCCACCTGGCTCAGGTGCTGTCTGCCTCATGGCGTCCCGCTGCCACCAGGTGCACAACACGACTGGGGTGATTCATGGCTAGACTCCATTTCTAGGCAGCCTAGGTGGCAGCGGCTCCTCCTGGCTGCTGCCCAGGCCCCTTGGAGGTGTGGGGACCTGTACACACAGGCCCAGCCTGCCCTGCATCCACTCTGGACCCACCCTGACAAAAGAGGGCCAGTTGTGAACCAGCCAGGACCCGCCTGCAGAGCTTTTCCTTGGGCTGCCCTGTGCTCACTTGAGACCCACCCACCCACGATGAGTGGCGGTGGTGGTGGCTGCAGTGGCAGACAGGTAGAAGCTGCTGCTGGGTGTGGGGGAAAAGCATCCACCTCCCACTTGTCACTGTCAGGCCCTTACTGTGGCCACCCAGAGCCTGCACCCAGGCTGCTCTGCAGCTGCTTTCCCCTGTTGTCACCAGTGCAACCTCTAGCCCACAAGTAGGACAAGTGGAGGCCTGGGGGGACACGTGCCACCCCAATGCATGCACAGGTTGGAGGTGGCTGCCGCTGTGCATTGGGCTTTGAGCCCTGCTGCCTGAGAGCTGTGTGACACCATGTGCGCCCTGCCACTGGGCGGGCAGGGGGCATGGCACAGCCCAGCGGAGGTAGGCACATGGCATCGGCCACTTCCAGAGGAGCTGCAGCAGGGAGCAAAGTTCAGCGCACAGTGGCAGCCACCCTGGGCCTCCACTTGTCCCACCACCTGGCCTGGCTAGAGCCCTACTCACCCCAGCCCCTGCTCTTGCCTGTGCCCTGCTCCCTCCCTCACTGTGGGGGCCTCAATCTGCACCCCCCATGGCAGTGAGAGAGGGAGTGGGGCTGGGGATCAAGACCCCCGCAGTGCAGGAAAGAAGGGGGCAAGGGCGAATCATTCAC